>NW_023604972.1:50239899-50806126 GCF_014898055.3 Talpa occidentalis
AAGAGATAAACTCATGCAATTTGCAGCAACATGGATGGAGCTGGAAGGGATTATGCTCAGTGAAATAAGCCAGAAAGAAAAAGAAAAATACTGGATGGTCTCACTCATAGCAGAAGTTTGGAAAACCTAAATAAGGGACCAGGAAAAAGACTAATTATAATAAAGTAAAAATCAAAATCAACAAGAAACTATAAACCATAGACACACTACCTGGGAGGAGGGAGTAGGAGGGATTACAGTCAAAATAAGGGGGATGGAGATTGTATGGGGACTATAACCAAGATGAAAATGCACACATTGTGAAAAAATGAAAAATGACGTAAAACATATAAAATAAAAATTAAATTAAATAAAAAAAAGAATTGGTTGAGTGTGGAAATTTGGAAATAGGGCACATTTAACAACTACTTCTAGAAAAAGCTTTGGGTGTGACTACTGAAAATGTCTGGAAGCAAATGCTTACTGAATATTCAATGAACTTAACATTAAAAATAAAACCTGAAAAACTTAACTTACAGTAGTTCAAGCCCTAAGCTATTCCCCTCCAAGAGGAATACATATCTTCTTTGATTTTGAGGGGCTATGTCCAGATAACCCCATCATAAGTTTAAAATATCATAAGTCAAAATTTATTTTTTATTTTTATTTTTTAAGGATTTATTTATTTATGCATACAAAAACTGGGGTACATGCCAGAGGTAGAGGGTGAGAGCATTCACCAGAGACGGAGTGGATATGGAATAGGCCGACTGACTGAAATACACTGCTGAGGGGAGCAATGGGGAAGACAAGAGAGGTCTGCTGCGCCATGGGGCCCGGCTGGGGATGGAACTCCTGCAGTGGCTGCTGATAGCCTCACAGTGCTGAGACTTAACCCCTTGCACTATCAGGGAGGCCCCCAAAATGCATTTAATACACCTAAATACTGAGCAGGATAGCTTAGCCTCATCCACCATAAATGTACTCAGAATACTTTATTAACTTACAGTTGGCAAAATCATCTAACACAGAGTCTATTTTATAAAAGTGTTGAGTACCTCATGTTCTTAATTAACACCATACAGATGGATGTTTTGTAGACATGATGGGATGTGAAAACACAAAACACAATATCCCAAAAACACTGGCAACACAATACCTGCAGAACATAGGTTGTTTACTCTCCTGATTGATACTGCCTAGTGTCAGGAGACAGAATGAAGTAAAAATTGACACTGCTCGGCATCAAGAAAAAGAGCAAAATAAAAAAAAAAAAGTGAACCCTGTTTTCAATGAAATCCATGTTGCTTTGGCACCATCATAAAGTCAAAAAATGCTGTCAAACGATTATAAATGTGGGATTGTCTATACTCTCTAACATCCAGTTAATTTTTACTCAGAGGATAAAACTTGGATCGTCAGAAAACAATGAACAAGGGAAATCCTTCCAAAAAGCATAAATAGGGTCTAATCAAGGAACTTACTCCACTAAGAGAGTAGTGGGAGTTCATAACTCCTTTTCAGAATGCCAACATTGCCATGCACAAATTACTGTTTAGTGTTTCCCATTCTTACTTTTTCTGATGTAATTATGGGTTACCTCATCATGCTTCTCTATTATTTTGTATTACATGTATATATACACGAGACAGATACTTTATTTTATAGTTTGTATGTCTCTGGACCATGAAAAACATATTCAAGGGTCTCCCTGGTGGCGCAGTGGTTGAGCGCTGGGTTGCGAAGCTGCCCGCAGCCTCTGCAGCGCCGGTTCGATCCCCGGCTGCTCCCCGGCCACAGGAGGAGGGTCCCACATGGCGCGCAGACCTCTCCTGCCGCCCGCTGCTCCCCTCAGCAGTGTACTTCAGTCCTTCTGCCTGCTCTGCTCCCCACTCTGGCTCTGGTGAATTCTCTCACCCTCCCGCGCTTCTCACTGTACCCAGTGCTTGTATAAATGATAAATAAATAAATAAATAAATCTTTAAAAAAAATCAGTGTGGACTTCCTTTAAAAAAAAAAAAAAAAAGAAAAGAAAAACATATTCAACCTGAAATAGAAATTGGAAAAATCCAATGGGAAATTGAACTCTCTTCTTTAGGGGTGAGTGTTTTACTATAAGAAGGATACAGTCCAATGTATTAGTGGTTAGAAGGAGACATTGTAGTAGAGATTTGCTGACCTTCCAAAACACCCCTTTCTTCTTCTTTTTTTTAAAGATTTATTTATTTATGACTACAAGAGCTGAGGTACAAGCCAGAGGTGTGAGAGGTGAGAGGATTCACCAGAGGCAGAGTGGGGAACAGAACAGGCAGATAGATCAAAGTACACTGCTGAGGGGAGCAGCTGACGGGACAGCAGGCGAGACAGGAGAGGCCTGCTCACCATATGGGTAGCTCCCTGGTTGGGACTGAACTGGGCTGCAAAAGCTGCTGTCAGCTTCACAGTGCTGCACTCAATCCCTTGCGTCACCAGGGAGGCCCATTCTTCTTCTTTTAAGGGCAAAAGGCTACCCAATTGAATACTAAAGTTCCAGTCTCATTGTTTCTAAGTATGTCATGAGCCTAATTTCTTGCCAAACAGTGTGAGATCTAAATTAATGTGGACTATCTCCACATTATTTCCTGAAAGTGTTTCCTTGTTCCGATCTTTTTCTTTCCTTTTCCCAAATAGAGGGGAACATGCTATTTGTCACATATCAAATGGCAAAAAATGCAAAAGTTTGACATCCTTTGTAGGCAAGGCTTTAGTAAGTTGCCTTGCTACATAATGGTGGTAGGAAGGCAAAATGTTTCTGACCCTACAAAGAGCAATTTGGCAATACTTAACAAAAATTAAGTACATCTATTTTTTGATTCTCTTTTTTTAGAATTTATTCTACTTCTACACATATAAAATGATGTATGCACAAGGTTATTTACTGCAGTACTGGTTGGCTGATCAAAAACAAAGTTTGTGCCCAGCAATAAGGATTAAATAAACGACAACAGCCCTTCATTATATGTGAAATTCTTCAGTCGTAAAAAACAATGAAGTTCTCTGGACTTACATGGAAGATGTCCAAGAAAAGTGAAAAAATCGAGAGCAGAATAATATGGTGTGTTAGTTTTTGTAAAAGCAAGAAAGAATAAACATTTTCATTTATTTGCAGAAAGACATTTTATAAGGCTACATAAGTAACCAGTACGATTACGTATAAAGAAAGAGTGACCATATGTTATCCAAATAGAACCGTTTCTAGAGTAAAAGGGTGTGTTATTAATAATTACGCCCAAACAGGTGGAAAATGCACGCTTCTGACAAACTGGGGTGCATGATCAATCCATACAAAGTGCAGAGAAGGAATGTGGTTTTTTAAAAATTGTATTTTACAAAAGTACCGGTCTGTGGTGAATCGGAAATAAAATTAATTCGTCCTTCAGCACAAGTAATTGAACGGTTGCCTTAAAAAATGAGCAACAGCAAAGCGTAGACGTAAAGCACGGAACTTAAGGAAAGCGCAGTAGTTTTGCTTACCGGTTATTTACTGGAGCTGCACAGAGACACACTTAAAGTTCATCCGCCAATCCGAAGTGGGAGCGTGCGAGCCTGAGCCTGTGGGAGAGGTCTAGGAAGACCTCGCACTGGAGGAGCTTCACGTCACTCAACCATGGGGGCGGACCTACAGCAGGGCCTCACACTCGGCGCTCTAGCCCATCATGACGCTACTCTGTGGCATCTCGGGTTCCCTCTGGCTGCCCTGTGGAGGACTAACTCGTTTTCTTTTTGGCTTTGAGAGGGCAGGCATCCGCGACTGAGCTGGAAGAAAGATGGCGGCAGCCGTGCGACAAGATTTGGCCCAGCTCATGAATTCGAGCGGCTCTCATAAAGATCTGGCGGGCAAGTGAGTATTTCCCAGGGACCTGGGGAGGCTTGGAGGGAAGCCACAGACTTGTTCTCCTTGGGTTGACGGCGACTTTCGGGTGTGAGGCTAGGATTCAGCCGAACGACCAAGGGGGCGGGCCTGTGGGCGCTCGTGAAGGCAAATGTTAGGAGCAGCGGAAAGCTGGAGGGGACCTTGTGCAGGGAGACCTCGAGGCCACAGACCTAGGGTGACTGTCAATCTGTTCGTGCCTTGCTAGCATCCTTACTGGTCTCTTAAGATTCTCGAAGCGCGGTCTGAGGGGCAACTGCTTCCACGGCCTTCTCAGCCTTTCCTGTGGTGTTTCTTTTTATCGCTCACACACCTATTTAATTTTTTTTTTGATCGCGGCAAATTTATGTTCAGGGACTATAATGCAAAGTTTTTCGGTGAGATGGTTTCTTTACGCCGACGGGGGCGAGGAGGAATGGCCGCTATCATGTCGTCCAGAACCAATCGGACTATCTTCTGTGGCTTCTCGTGTTTTGGGTACTCTCTCTCCACCAACTTTGAAAAAGGAAACATAGGCGAATGTTCTCATAACGTGGCCAGGACTTCAGTTATGTTTGTAGAAATATGAGTTAAGAATTTTGTCTCAGTTTATGTAGAAGGCTTAGGTCTACTCTGTTAAAATTATGACATGTGCCTGTCCTGCAGTTACTCAACAGTGTTAATTGTGGAAAGATAACTATTGTCCGTTCCCTGCGTGTAGATTTCACAGTAGTTTTGTCAAACAGGTATTCTTTTCAAAGTATGTATCTCAAATTGATCCTACTATTTACATTCTGACAACTGACATCACTTTTATCTATGTTAATGGAGATAACACCTGCTCTAACCTGACTTTTGACACGTTGGCTGTGTTTTATGTAGGCTATGCTGCCTTTTCTTTGGTGGCAAGTGTAATCTACTTTTATCATTGGGAAGTTTAGCGGTGATCTTGGGCTTAAATACTTTGTTCTGTAATTTCCACCTAAAAAAATGGGGATAATTTGAGGACTTAATACTTGTCTGAGGGCAAATGAGTACCTGTGTATAAACACTTATAGCACTAAGAACAGTATTGGACAGTTAGTGTCACAATATTGTAATTGTTAATATTATTATTAAGTCATTAGCAAATACTTACTGACTTATTCCATGGTTTGGAAGTAAGTTGAATATGTCTTCATGGCTCAATCCTTTTTGCATGTGTTTTTGGAGGAAAGTAAAAGTAGCTTATAAATTTTCTCTGTGTTTTTTTTTTTAAGGTTGATTTATTTATGCATACAAGAACTGGGGTATAAGTCAGAGGTGCGAGGTGGGGGGGTGAGAGCATTCACCAGAGAAAGCGGGGAGCAGAACAGGCAGATCTACTGAAATATACTACTGAAGGGAGCAGCGGGTGAGGCAGGAGAGGTCTGCTGTGCCATGTGGGTTGCTCCTTGGCCTCTGGTCGGGGATTGAACTTGTGCTGCAGTGGCTAGCTATAGCTTAATAGTGCTGTCTTTACCCCTGTGCCACCAGGGAGGTCCCTTCTCTGTGCTTTTTTTATTTTGTTAATGAAAAACAAGTGTATTAGTTGTCAAAAGAGATAGTTTTTTCAAGATTTGCAGGATTTTGAAACTTAACTGAAGGATTTGCTTCCTCAGTTGTGAATAGCAGATATATCTGTCTTAATAGGCTGCTATATAACAACCCCAAAGCTTAGCAGTCTAAAACAGCTATTATTTTTTAGGATTCTTTTGTTCCCCTGGGCTGTTCTACTGGTCTAATCTGGACTCACTTATGCAGATGCAGTCAGCTGGCAGTTGGGACTAGTGGGATTATATGAATTAACATACACATCTATTGGCTGGGTCTTTCTCTCCACATGGTCTCTTGCTCAGTAGTTTAGCTGAATCTTCCTCAGTGGGCTGTAGAAATGTTCCTAGAGGGTAATAATTGAAGCTGCAAGACCACTAATTTAGCTGCCGTGGATAGCTCTCATTAATTCACTAGTACTGGTCAAAGTACAATACAGGATGATTCCAAATTCACAGGGAGAGGAAATGAAGTTTACCTCTTTAGGGTAGGACTGGACAAGTTACATTGTAAAGGGGCATAGTCACATGGGGAGACATGACTCACTCTGGGGGCCCTTACTGTAACAATCTACCACACAGGGTTACTGGAAAGTTTAAATGAAACAATGTGCTTGATAACTGATAGCCAGTGCTTTCTGTGGAAAGTCTTTACCTTGCCTACAGGTACATATCTTGTCCTATCTGGACATGAAAGCCTCAGGATGTTTATTTTCATAACAAAATAGTTCTGCCAGTGACATGCTTTAGGAGAGAAAGTCTTGAAATAACAGTAGTTTTAGGGCTTATGTTGGGAGCTGAATAACAAAAGGATTAAGGAATGATGGAATAAATTTATTTCTAAAATATTAATATTATGTTTTCCCAGCATTTAGCAGGATTTATCAAAAAATATTGGTTGAATCGGTGAAAAACTAGAAAGGTACAGAGCTTATTTAAACCTAGGTTTGTCTTGGGCCTCCCCGGTGGCGCAGCGGTTGAGCGCTGGGTTGCGAAGCTGCCCGCAGCCTCTGCAGCGCTGGTTCGATCCCCGCTACTCCCCTTCCACCGGAGGAGGGTCCCACATGGCGCGCAGACCTCTCCTGCCACCCGCTGCTCCCCTCAGCAGTGTACTTCAGTCCTTCTGCCTGTTCTGCTCCCCGTTCTGGCTCTGGTGAATTCTCTCCCCCTCCCGCACTAATGACTGTACCCAATGCTTGTATAAATAAAAAATCTTTAAAAAAAACCACAAAAACCTATAGGTTTGTCATCTCTAAAAAGGTTATTTAAGCTGCCAGTCTTTACTGACTTCCTTGTCAAAACATTAATTAGAGGGCCTCGCTGGTGGGGCAAGGGGTTAAGCACCGCACTCTAAGGCAATCCACAGCCTCTGCAGCACAAGTTGATCCCTGAGTCCATCCCTGGCTGGATAGGGAGCAACACACATGGCGCAGCAGACATCTCCTGACTCGCACGCTGCTCTCCTCAGCAGTGTACTTTGGTCAATCTGCCTGTTCTGTTCCCCTCTCTGTCTCTAATGAATCCTCTCATACCCCACATCTCTGGCCTGTACCCCAGCTCTTGTGTGCATAAATAAATAAATTTTAAAAAGCAAACAATCATCAATTAGAAACTAGTTCCTGTAGCCTGCGCTAACAGTCTAAAATTGATAATAAATGACATCATGAAGTGCATTTTTGCAAAGTTTGTAGACTGCTTTTGTACATATTATGTGTGCATTTTATTCATATGTTTGCATTGTATTCATAATTATGTTCATAATTTCATATAAAACTTTAGAAGAGGAGAACCTTGAAAAGGAACATTTGAGTAGGTAGCTGTGTGGTGGCCTGTCTTACTCACTTGACTAAAACCTTGGTTTTTTGAAACTCATTTCAGATGTTGGTTCTTCAAAAAAAGCCTTTTCTGAAAAATCACCAACAAACACTTAATACCCACTCACACACACAGCTCCTGGTTAGTTGCTCTTTCTATGCCCAGTGGCATCTTGTATTTACCTCTACCATAGCACTTAATTGTTTTCATTGTTTATTTGTGTGCTTCACCCATTCAAATGTAATCTCTGAAAGTAGGTTTGAGATCATGGATTATAGGTTTTTGTTGAGTTGTATAAAAATTGTACTTTTTCCCCCCTCCCTTTTTTCCCAGTTCTGAGGTATGGAGAGTACCCAGAAGAGGATAGCAGGCATTTAGAGTCTAAACGTTTCATTTCACAAGAAGCTGTTAGCTTGGAGAAAAGAAACTTACAGGAAACCTCTTAAATGCCTTTGCCAATTAGACCTTTCTAATAATAAAGTGGAATAGAATGGAGGAAACACACGCACGCACCCACACACGGACGCGTGTGCGTATAGCCCAGTATAGAATGTATAATCTCAAAACCCCTTCATTTAGGGCCTCCCCTGGTGGCACAGCAGTTGAGCGCTGGGCTGCGAGGCTGCCAGCAGCCTCTGCAGCGCCGGTTCGTTCCCTGGCTGCTGGCAAGGGTCCCACACACAAAAAAAATAATAACAAAACCCCTTCATTTACTGTGTACCAGGTATACCTTTACTAACATTTTAAAACCCTTTGCAAGTAATGTTATTTACATGACATATGAGAAACTGGAGCACAGAGCTGAAATATCTTGCCATGTAGTTAGTGGCAAAGCCAGAATACAATCTGTCTGCCTGGCTTATAGACTTCAACTCTATTTTTTCTCTCTCTACCATTTAGCCTTATATTATTTTCACCAAACTGGACTACATTTCAGATAGTGACTTTTTGCCTAGAGGTACTTCCCCACAGGTCCCACTAAACACTAAGTTAAATATTTAAAATGTTTAAATATCAGCCTCACTAGGAAATTATTTCTCCTAAAATGTTTTGTTAGCAGGTAAGATGAAAACTTTATCTGTAATTTTCTGAACTTCCTTACAGTATACCTGTGTGGATTTATTTTTGCCTTCTATGTCATCTAGCTTTTGCTATGAAGTAAACCACATCAAGCCTTAGTGGCTTCAAACAATATTTCACTGAGAATTCTGTTATTTGGTGTTTTGGACTGGGTCCAGTAGATATTGATAGTTCTTTGCCTCAGATGGTCTTGCTTTCACATGGGCTGCCACATGTGTTTATAGTCAGTTGCAGATCAGGCAGGCAGCTCTGTTTCTGTGTGTTGACTGGGCCTGTGAAGGTGACTGGGCTACATATTTCACCATCCAGTATAGCTTAACTTGGACTTATTCTTGTTGTGGCAGCAGAGTTCTAAGAGAAAAAGACGAACGTAAGTCCTCTTGAACTCGAGGTTCAGTACAGGCACTTTGCTTTTAATAAAACAAAGTCAAAACAAAGTCAGATGTGAAACACTGCAAGTCATGCTACGAAGGAGCATGGACATAGAGAGAAAGAATTGTGGCCTTTTTCAGTAAATACTCTACTGCATTATCCTGGTTGTGCTCCATTGAATTTCTTGAATGAATAAACTGAGTTATTTCATTGTCCTGAGAATATATCTCCTTAAATGTTGCCTTTGTCTCATTCTATTTTCTCCCCTAGGATGCCAGTGAATTTTTAAGTTTGGTAATAGTATTTTTTTAGTTTTATAGTTTTGGGTGGGTCTTTTTTCAAGTGGTACTTTGTATGGTTCCCAGTTTCTGACTGAAACTTTATATCCATAATAACCATAATTATATTATCATCTTTCTGACATTTCAGTCAATGGAGTCCTTGTTTGTTGTTATTATTTGTTCCTTTTGTTGATTGTCATGTACTTTATAATCTTCCTTTGTTAAGCAAATTTTATTTATTTGTTTGTTTGTTTTTGCATAGAATAACTGGGGCGTAGGTCAGAGATGCCCAAGGTGAGAGAATTCACCAGAGTCAGAGTAAGGAGCAAAACAGGCAGATTTATTGAAATACCCTGCTAAGCAAATTTTTTAAAAATGTATTTTTAGAAACAATTGCATACCTAGGATATTACTTTTCAAAGAGGATTTAATTTATTTCTACAACGCACCTGAAGGTACTAGCAGCCTAGGACTAAGTTTTCAGAACTTTTGATTTATATAGATGATCCTTGGAATAGAATTTGTGACCTTATTTCCAAAGTGCTAGTGTTTCTTCCTTTGGCAAGTGAGAATCTCAGCTTCCTTTTCTTCTATCTGTATAGTTAGCTAAAAATTACAACTTGCCTCGCAATGTTCCTGGAAGAATGGCAGATCTCCCCAAGGCAGAGCCCACCCAAAGTGCCACTCTGCCTCTGAGCTGTCTTTCCAGTCAGTGGTTGCTTTCAGGCGAAAGCTCTTTGTATTCTTAATGTTTCTTGTTTTCTACTTCTTGTTAGGATTTTATGTTACTAAAAATTTTTTTGAGGGTGGTTTAGACCAATCATTTATCTAGTAAGTGAAAAATCTATTAATACTTATATATTCCATTTATTTTGGCCCTCAGTAGTGTCTGTGGTACCTTTTCATGTGTGTATGTTTATTTATCTCCAGATTAAGGTGCCCAGAAATCAAGAATAGCATTCTGAGATTTAGTTCATAGATGTAATAGATGCTCAGTAAACTTTTGCTGATGCAACTGGATAGGACAGATGCAAGGTGACTTAATTAAATGCATTTTCCACCATATTTTAAAACCATAATAACTTAGTACTTCTTATGTTTTCTACATCAATTACTTTTCTATTGAGTACTCAGTAAAAAGTTGTTCTTATCATTTGTGAAGCTTTCTCTCAGTAAACTAACCTATTTTGTTTTTACTTGCTTCTGAATGAAAATATTACTTATTTACTTGTATCTTTTTTTTTTTTACTTTTTATTGAAATGTAAGATACACATGTATCTGTGTGTGTATGTACATATATACATTGAACTTAGAGCTCAATAAATCTCACATACATATATACCAGCTATCCAGATAGATCAAGGTAGGGACTATTTCCAGCCTGCCAGAGGTTCCCTTCTGCTCCTTTGTAGTCAGTACCCCCAAAGATAACCACTATTCTTTTTTTTTTTTTTTTTAAAGATTTATTTATTTATTTATACATTCAAGCACTGGGTACAGTCAGAAGCGCGGGAGGGTGAGAGAATTCACCAGACCCAGAGCGGGGAGCAGAGCAGGCAGGAGGACCGAAGTACACTGCTGAGGGGAGCAGTGGGCGGCTGGAGAGGTCTGAGCGCTATGTGGGACCCTCCTCCAGTGGCCGGGGAGCAACCGGGGATTGAACCCAGCACTGCAGAGGCTGCGGGCAGCTTCGCAACCCAGCGCTCAACCGCTGCACCACCGGGGAGGCCTGATAACCACTATTCTGACCTCTATTCTCATGAATTAGTTTTACCTGTTCTTGAAATACACACACACTGAATCTTTCAGTGTAACGTCCTTTAGTATCTGGCCTTTTTCACTCAACATAATAGCTCTGAGATTAATTCATGCATGAAGTGTTCTTTATTGATTTGTAGAATTTCATTTTATTAATAGAGTCTCGCTTCCTTTTTGATGGACATTAAAATTGTTGCTAATGTAGGGCTATTATGAGTAAAATTGCAATGAAAATATTTGTACACATCTTTTTATTGACCTCTACATTCTTTTTTCTTGGATACATAACCGAAAGTAGAATATTTGGTTTACAGAAAAGACATGTTTAGTTTTGCCAACAGTTTTCAGAGTGGATGGATCAGTTTACACTACTTTCAGCAATGGATGAGAATTTCAGTTTCCCTACATCTTCAACAGTACTCAGGTTTATTAGTGTTTTTAACATTACTCAATCTAGTGGAAGTATTCTGACATTTATCTGTGCTTAAAATTTGCGTTTACCTAATGAGTATTGAGTTTGAGTAACTTTTTATATGCTTATTAGCCATTTGGATATTAGCTCTAGGGAAGTGCTTATATAAGCATTTTGTCTGTTTTTTTTTTTGGGGGGGGTGGGGTTGTCATTAATTTATGGGCCTTTTAAATATGTTCTGATTAGGGTTTCCTTGCCCAATACATATATTGCAAATATCTTTAGTTTGTGGTTTTCATTTTTTTTTAAACTTATTGTTTTATTTTAAGACATCATTTTTTTCTTCTGTAATAATCTTAAAAGATATCCAGCCATTTGGTCAGATTTATTTATCTGTAGCAAATGAAGCATTAAATGACAGTTTTTAATTCAGTTCTTAATATTGTATTTATTATTCTTGATATTGTTTAGCTTTCTTCTGGAGAGTAAAAAAGCTAAAACATAAACCTTTATAATATACATTTACAGGTCCTGCAGCATAATTTTAATAAAAAAGACTTACTGAAAATTGGACAATATATTTGATGTGAGTACAGAGATATCAAAAGAGGTTATAAAGTGGTCAGTCTTATAAATCAAGAATTATGATCTTTGATCCATTGCTCAATCCATTTCAATATCTGTTTAATTTAATATCCTCTAGATCTTTTTTTTTTTTTTTTTGGGGCATAGAACTGGGGTATAGGCCAGAAGTACAGGAGGTGAGAGGATTCACCAGAGACAGACTGGGGAACAGAATAGGTAGATTTACTGAAATACACTGCTAAGGGGACCAGCGGGCAAGACAGGAGAGGTCTACACCACATGTGGGTTTAGCGCCCTGACTGGCAAGGAACTCAGGCCATGTGGTGATAACGCTGAGGTTCAACCCCTAGGCCACCAGGGAGGCCCTAGAACTTCTGGTTTATTGCTGGGCAACTGATGCACTAGCTTATAATGTCATTTCTGTCTCTGACTTATTTCACTTAGTATAATACTTTCACAGTCCATCCAGGTTGTCATAAATTGCAAAGATTTCCTTTTTTTTTTTTTTAAAGATTTATTTATTTATGCATACAAGAGCTGGGGTGCAGGCCGGAGATGTGGGAAGTGAGGGAATTCACCAGAGACAGAGTAGGAAGCAGAGCAGAACAGGCAGATCTATTAAAATACACCTCTGAGGGGAGCAGCGGGCGAGACAGGAGAGGTCTGCTGCTCCATGTGGGTCACCTCCCTGGCCGGGATCAAGCTCATGCTGCAGTGGCTGCGGATGGCTTCATAGTTCTTCCTCTTAACCCCTTGCACCTCCAGGGAGGGCCCAAAGATTTCCTTTTTTATGACTGAATAATTTCTCTCTCTCTCTCTCTCTTTTTCTCTCTCTCTCTCTCTCTGTGTGTGTGTGTATGTCTCTCTCTCTCTCTCTGTGTATCAAGGATCTTACTGCATGTATTTTCTTCTAGGGGTTTTATAGCTTATGGTCTTCTGTTCAAGTCTTCAATCCATTTTTAGTTGATTTTTGTGTGTGATGTAAGATAGTGGTTTAGGCTCATTCTTTTGCATGTGGTTGGCCAGTTTTTTTTAGTATATGTGCTGCCGAAGCGAGCACTGTGGTTGGCCAGTTTTCCGTTTATTGAAGAAATTGTTCTTTTCACTGTTGTATATTGTTAGCACCTTGCCATAAGTTAATTGACCATATATGTGTGAGTTTATGTCTATACTTAGCCCACTAATCTGTGTTGTGTCTCTTTTTATGACAAATTACTATTTGATTACTGTAACTTTATGATACAGCTTGAAATCAGGATGTGTGATGCCTCCAGTTTTATTTTTCCTTCTCAAGACCTCTAATTTGGGGTCTTTTGTGGTTCCATATAAATTTTAGGAATTTTTTTCCTATTTCTGTGAAAAATGCCGTTGAAATTTTGGTAGGGATTTCATTGAATCTGTAGATTGCTTAGGTATTGTAGACATTTTAACAATATTCTTCTGATCTCTGAGCATAGAAGCATAGAATATCTTTTCTTTTTTTTAGAATATCTTTTCATTTATTTGTATTTTCAGTTTTTTTCATTCATCACATAGTTGTCAGTTGCAGATATTTCATTTCCTTGATTTTTTTTTTTTTAGTTCAATGTATTTTAATATCAAACAGGAATAGCACAGGATAGGTAATATTAGAAGCATGCACTTGTGGTGCTGAGCTAAGTGGGGACTGGTCAGACCACCTGCCACACCTGTCCTAGGGCCATATTAGACTATACTTGCTTGCAGTGTCTTTGGTTCTCCATGGAAGGTAGCACCAAGAGGCCATGGTTGTCACTGGAGGTGCCTGTGGAGCAGGTGCCCATGGCGTGGGTGTAGATGGTCAATATGCAGGGTCTGCTAGAGACTGCTCAGTTTTTGGAGCGTTGGAACTGAGACTGAACATGGCTACACCTTGACCTTTCCCTCCATGCTGAATCTGTGGCTGCAGCCTTCAAAGCCCCCATGTAGGTTGAGCCTGACACAGAAACACAGCAGTGGAGGCAGCAACAGGTCTGCATATACCTCTGAGGGGAGTGCAGTGCACTGGGAAAGGGTCGAGGAGCTTATCCTGTACCTGTGTTTAGAATGCTTACAAGTTCTGATTCCACTAGGACTAGACTGCACCTGGCACACAACACTTGGCTTGGCAACAAAGCCAAAGCACCTATCAAAAAACTTGAGGAAGCTGTAAGGAAGTGCCAGCACCAGTTAGAGAACTTGGAAGGGGAACAAAAAATTTTAAAGCAGTGACTAGAACAACTTCAAAGTCCCCAGCAGATGGAATGAATAGGAATGGACAGCGTTCAATCAACTATTTCTTCAGGACATTCTGATTCAGGACCAAGGAAGATTGAAGTAGATGTTGAAGGCAGAGTTCTCCCATGGAAAAGTGGGCGGTACCACCAGCCTCAGGACTTGGATGACCAGCAGCCTGCAGAATATTGGAAATGAGGAGGGTTAATCTAGTGCCAGTGTCAAACTTTGGCTCACTTCCTAGGACCCAGCATGACATAGCAGTGCAGGGCAAAATATTCACTGGGCCAAGCAAGCTTTTAAACTGAGTTCATGATGTAGTCTCCTCTTTAAAACTAAACAGAACTATACTTGAACAAAAGAGTCAGAAGACCTCTATTTTTTTTTTTTAATAGAGGCATGTTTTATTTATTTATTTGTTTTTGTTTATGCATGCACTGGGTACAGTCAGAAGCGCGGGAGGGTGAGAGAATTCACCAGAGCCAGAGCAGGGAGCAGAGCAGGCAGAAGGACTGAAGTACACTGCTGAGGGGAGCAGCGGGCGGCAGGAGATGTCTGCGCGCCATGTGGGACCCTCCTCTGGTGGCCGGGGAGCAGCCGGGGATCGAACCGGCGCCACAGAGGCTGCAGGCAGCTTTGCAACCCAGCGCTCAACCGCTGTGCCATCGGGGAGGCCCGGAAGACCTCTATTTAAAAGCAAATACTTTTGTATAAATTCTCAGCAATCAGAAAAAGACAAACTCATGCCATTTGTGGCACATGGATGGAACTGGAGAGGATTATGCTAGCCAAAATAAGTCAGAAGGAAAAATATAAATACCAGAATTGTCTCACTTATATATGGCGTATAGAGAAACCAAACAAGAAACCAAACAAGAGAAAATCAAAACTAGTGAGCTGATCATAGAACTTTGCATACAGCAAAGGAGGTTGAGGGAGGGGGTGAAGGCAGGGTAGGGTTGAACACACAGGAATATGCTGATGTTTCATAGGTGATGGTGGCAGAACTATGGGGACTATGGCAATGTAAGAAAAAAAATTCCTTAATTAAAAAAATTAAAAAAAAGTAAATACTTTGCAAAAAGTGGGGCAAGCCTTCCCAGCAGAACAAATTTTCATAATATTCATATTTGAAAATCATAATTTCCAATGGCAAAAAAAACTTTTGTGAAATTTTCTTGATTTAGTTGATTTGAAAGGGGGGGGAGGCCTCCCTGGTGGTGCAATGGGTTAAGAACAGCACTATGAAGCTCTCCGCAGCCCTTGCAGCACGAGTTTGATCCCCACTTCCAGCCACATAGTGCAGCAGACTTCTCTTGACTTGCTCCCGTTGCTTCCCTTAGCAGTGTATTTCAGTCAATCTGCCTGTTCTGCTCCCCACTCTGTGTCTGGTGATTCCTCTCACCTCCCGCACCTCTGACCTGTACCCCAGTTCTTGTATGAATGAATAAATCTTAAAAAAAAAAAAAAAAGAGAGAGAGAGGACATTGTATATTCCATCCTCTTTTTCTTTCCTAGTTTGCTCATACTACATGGAGTAGACACTTCTAAGGATAGGATTATGAACCCTTCATGAACTTTATGGTTCTCAAAACAAAACAAAACCTGTCGTAACTACAAGACAGGATGATCAGGCTTTAATTTTGGATCTCTAAAGAGCTATTTAACTCTCCCTGGGACAGCTTAACATGAAGCTTGTGCATGATCCGTTCTTTTTTTAAAGCTCATTTCATGCTTTACAAAAAGGAGAGTCTACCACGAAGCCTTTTGAAAGGAATCATCCTGCAGCCCAGCTTTCTGCTGGATTACGTGCTAAGCAAGCTAACCTTACCCTGCATTGCTAGCACTAGGGCACCAAACCACTAGCTCAACAGTCAGCCGCCCTTAGACAACCATGAGTTCAGATGGAACTCATAGATGGAAAAAGGTTGGGAAAAAGCTCCACATGTCTTTGTCTGTATGAGCCAGAAGAGTTTTGCATGAAGATTAGCAGGCCAAGGTCTGAACATGGCAGCATTTTCATTTCAGATTTTGATAACTGTATGTGCTGAAAACCAAAATGACATGGGTTTTTTCCCCTAAGATTTATTTATTCATGCATACAAGAACTGGGGTACAGGCCAGATGTGCGGGAGGTTGAGGGGATTCACCAGAGACAAAGTGGGGAACAGAACAGGCAGACTGACCAAAATATACTGCTGAGGGGAGCAGTGGGTGAGACAGGAGAGGTCTGCTGTGCCATGTGGGTATCTCCCTGGCCGACCTTATCAAACCCGTGCTGCAGAGGCTGCAGACAGCTTCACAGTGCTGCGCTCAACTGCCTGCGCCATGAGGGAGGCCAAAATGACAATTTTTGAAGCTAATCAATGGAAATTTTTATCATGAGAAAAGACATGGGGGGGGGAATCTCTCTTGATGCAGCAGTTGATAATCATAAAACATCTCACACCTCACTCTTAAAAAATGAGTGAGGTTTGTGCTAGTAGAAAAAAGGTCAGTGCTGTTTTTGTTTTTTGAATCATTACCTTTTTTTTTCCCCAAATGTTATTTATGGGATTTTTTTTTTTTTTTTAAATTTATACAAGCACTGGGTACAGTCAGAAATGCAGGAGGGTGAGAGGATTCACCAGAGGCAGAGCGGAGAGCGGAGCAGAGCAGGCAGACTGACGAAGTACACTGCTGAGGGGAGCAACGGGTGGCAGGAGAGGTCTGTGCGCCATGTGGGACCCTTGCCCGGTAGCCGGGGATTGAACCGGCGTTGCAGAAGCTGCGGGCAGCTTCACAGCCCAGCACTCAACCGCTGTGCTACCAGGGAGGCCCTGAATCATTACCTTTTACCAGTTTTAACCATCTGATATTTTATAGTAGACATTATCATAGTTTGCATAGTTAAGTTCAGCACTTGTCTCATTTTAATGTAAAGATTTGCTTCTGTTTTTCTACAGTCTCTCTCCTTCACAATCCTACCATGAAGGTGCAATTGTTAATCTTATCAGTATTTTCAGAAATGTTATTTTCTTTTAAGTGAAATTTTTAGTCTGCACTTGGATATTGTGTGCTCCTTTTCTTTCTTCTGGCCCTCTCCCTTGCCCCAGTACACCTTGGACTCCTTACTCCTGGCTGTTTGGACTTTTTATACTTCAAATAATTAAATATCCTTAATTACTTAAAAAACCCCTTTATGATTTTCAGACTTATTGCTGATTTTAATGAGTTCATTTCAGTTCTGCAGTTTTGTTTAGATAGAGGTGGGCAAGAAAAAGAAAGACAACTATATTTAGCAGTTCCTAAGAAAACCACGTACTTGCATGAAGGAAAACTCAGAAAAGTGTAGTTAATGAGTGGAATATACCATATGATAAAAATGCTACAGACACTGTATAGTTGTTGTCAATAAGAAATATCCTTGGTAAGGGCCTCCCTGGTGGTGCAAGGGATTAAGCCGTAACCTATGGAGCTGTCTGCTGCCACTGTAGCACAAGTTCGATCCCTGGCCAGGGAGCTACCCACATGGTACAGCAGACCTCTCCTGACTCACCCACTGCTCCCCTCAGCAGTGTATTTCAGTAGATCTGCCTGTTCTGTTACCCACTCTGTCTCTGGTGAATCCTCTCACCACCCCCGCCCCTACACCTCTGGCCTGTACCCCAGCTCTTGTAAGCATAAATAAATAAATCTTTAAAAAAAAAAAATCCTTGTTTAAAAAGATGCCGATTCTGATATTGTCTGGAAGTAACTAACAGGTTTCTTTATATCATTATAAAGTAGAACTGCTGAAACTTGTTCACTGAAGCATTTTGACTTGTATTATTGCTTTATGTCCCTGCATTTATATTAAAAATTCAGATTAAAATTGAAAACTGCCAGTACATGATTTTTATCCTCTATTTTTCCATTTGTAATCATATTATAGTTAGGTACTTTTGACTCCTTGGGGCGGGGGGAAATCTAATGTTCAAAACTACCAATAACAGGAGGAAGAGATTTAAATAAATTATTTTCTCGAGAATGAAATGTTTACCATAATAGTGGATTCTTAAGCCCGTACTCCACATATGTGGAATGCTAGTTGGATGTCTTTTGGGGTAATTATTACTCGTTTGACATGGATAATACACAGGTTATCTTCAAAAAGGCTAACCAGATAGGCCTCATCTGTGTCCTGGAAAGCATCAGTGGCTGTGCTCTGGAAGCTCAGATCTGTTTTGAAGTACTGCTCAAGTTTTCATACCACACATTGAGAGGGAAGTTTGTCAGTATACTTCTTATAGCATCTAATTTCAGTGTGCCATAGTACTGGAGTATGTACTGGCTAGGTTTCTTTACCGAAGACACACTCTTATGAGTGACTTTTGTAGCTAGTTGTTTCCTGAGTGCTTTACCGCTAGTGAATTTGTGGGCAGCCCACTTTGTGGGAGTATAGAGAGACCTCCTTACTTACCTTCCTCCTTCTGCTGGACCTGAGGGTTAAGGGGGTACAGTATCAGAGAGTGCCTGGCATTAGAGAGTGGGGCGGTATGACAGTTGGTGTGACCACAATTAAAAGCTTACCTCCTTGATTCAGTTTTTTCCTAGGTATCTTATTCTTTTTGATAGAATTGTAAATGGATGTTCTTAATTTCCCTTTCTGATAGTTTATTACTAGTATATTAAAACTTAGCAGATTTTTGTATATTGATTTTGTGTTCCGCAATTTTACTGAATTTGTTGGGGTTTTTTTTTTTTTTGTAACTTTTGTTTTATTGTAATTGTAATACCTGATTTTTTTTTTTTAAGGAAATGCATTTTTTTTTTTAAAGAATCATTTATTTACACAAGAACTGGGGTATAGTTGGAAAGCAAGAGGATTCACCAGAGAAAAAGTGGGGAACAGAACAGGCAGACTGACTGAAACACACTAAGGGGAGCAGCGGGTGAAACAGGAGAGGTCTGCCTTGCCATGTGGGTATCTCCAAGGCCAGCCAGGATTGAACCCGTGCTGCAGAGGCTGTGGACAGCTTCACAGTGCTGCGGTCAACTGCCTGTGCCACCAGGGAGGCCCTGATATATTTTTTAAAAAAATGCTCCCAGCTATCTTATAGTATCTTCAAAGACTAAGGTTATTTAAACATTTTGGTATCATTCACAATCTCATAGCAGCTTGAGTCTAGGTGCTCAATTAACATTTTGGGATGATTTTGGGTGACAATATTAAATGGCTAAGTCCCTGAGTTAAAGTAATTTTATAGGGGCCTCCCTGGTTTGCACAAGGGGTTAAGTGTCAGCACGATGAAGCAATCCGCAGCTACTGCAGAATGAGTTCGATCCCCAGCCAGGAAGGTGACCCACATGGTGCGGCAGACCTCTCCTGTCTCTCCCACTGCTACTCTCAGCAGTGTATTTCAGTCAGTCTGCCTGTTCTGCTCCCCACTCTGTTTCTGGCCTACACCGCAGCTCTTGTATGCCTAAATAAATAAATCTTTTTTAAAAAGTAAATTGATAAGTCATTCTATATAGTGATTATGAAAAAGTAAGTTCCTCTTCTTAGATAATAGAATTTATATATTAGAGAAGGAACAAAGCAGCAACTAGCATAAATTCTACACCTTTTTTAAATTAAGATAACACTGGTTTATAGCATCCCTATAAACTATATTATCAGTACCACTGAAAGTGCCATTCCAGCATACAGTTGAGTCCCTTTACCCATTTTACCTCTTATCCCTCTTCCTGTCTGGTAAATATCAGTCTATTGTCAGAATCTAAGAGTTTGTTTTGTTCCTTTGCTTTATTTCTTTGTTTTCCACATATGACTGAAATCTTACAGATTTTGTCTTTTGTCTATCTGATTTATTTTACTTAGCACAATCTCATCAGCATCCATCCATGTTGTTGCAAATGGCAAGATACCATTTTTTTTAAATGGCTGAGTAGTAATCCATTGTGTATAGTCATGTGTTGCTTAACAGCTTTTGGCCAGTGGTGGGCTGCATATAGGATGATGGTCTCAATAGGCTGTACTGTACAGTCTAGGTGCGTAGTAGGTTATACCATCTAGGTTTTTGTATTCACCCTCTATGACATTTACACAATGAAGAAATTGGCAATGAAACATTTCTCAGAACATATCCCTTTGTTAAGTGACATATGACTGTGTGTGTGTACCACATCTTCTTTATACATTCTTCCATCGGTGGGTAGTTAGGTTGTTTCCATATCTTGACTATTGTGAATAATGCTGCAGTGAACATCAGGGTGCATATGTCTTCTTTTCTTTTTTGTGGTTTATTTATTTTATACAAGCACTGGGTACAGTCAGAAGCGCAGGAGGGTGAGAGAATTCACCAGAGCCAGAGCGGGGAAAAGAACAGGCAGATTAACGAAATACACTGCTGAGGGGAACAGCGGGCGAGACAGGAGAGGTCTGTCGCGCCATGTGGGACCCTCGCTGGCAGCCGGGGATCGAACCGCCGCTGCAGAGGCTGCGGGCAGCTTCCAGCCCAGCGCTCAACCGCTGCGCCACCAGGGGAGGCCCCATATGTCTTCTTAAATTAGTGTTTTGATATTCTTCAGATAAATATCCAGCAGTTGAGTAGCTAGATCATATAATTTTTCTATTCTTACTTTTTTGAGACCTCTCCATTCTTTTTCCCATAGTAGTCTGCACCAATTTACAGTCCCACCAGCAGTATACAGGGTTTCCTTTTCTCCATACCCTTACTAACACTTGTTTCTTGTCTTTTTGAGAATAGTCATTTGAACTGGTGTGAGGGGATATGTCATTATGGATTTGATTTTTATTTCCCTGAGGATTTGTGATGTGGAGTAACTTTTCATGTATCTGTTAGCCATCTGTATGTCTTCTTTAGTATAATGTCTATTTAGAGTCTGCCCACTTTTTAATACAGCTGTTTGTTTTGTTGTTGAAATAGGTGTGTGATATATATAATAGATATGTATGTTTTTAATCTCTTGTTAGAGAAATGATTTGCAAATATCTTTCCCACTTAGTAAGCTGCTTTTCATTTTGGTTTCTTTGGCCATACAAAAGCTTTCTAGGGCCTCCCCCGTGGCGCAGCGGTTAAGCGCTGGGTTGAGAAGCTGCCCGCAGCCTCTGCAGCGCCGGTTCGATCCCCGATCCCCGGCTGCTCCCCGGCCACGGGAGGAGGGTCCCACATGGCGCGCAGACCTCTCCTGCCGCCCGCTGCTCCCCTCAGCAGTGTACTTCGGTCCTTCTGCCTGCTCTGCTCCCTGCTCTGGCTCTGGTGAATTCTCTCACCCTCCCGTGCTTCTGACTGTACCCAGTGCTTGTATGTATAAGTAAATAAATAAATCAAAAAAATAAAATAAAAAATAAATTGAAAAATGTTTAAAAAAAAAAAAAAAAACAAAAGCTTTCTAGTTTGTTGATGACCCAGTTGTTTATTGTTTTTGCGCAACCCACTTTCTTAATCTATAAAGTCAGGAGTTTGAGTAGGCAATTTCTAATGCCCTGGCAAGTTATAGAATTTGGTTAATATGAAAGTTTTATTACTTTTTAGATTTTTTTTTTGGTGTGCTTGCAGTATGTATTGATAAGTTAGGAAATTCTGTGTTAAACACTTGTTAATCAGCACATTTCTATAAGTGAGAAATCTTCAAATATAATGTTATTAGTGTAATCTTTAGAGAGGTAAACTAAAAGAGCTTAGCCATGAGCCTTGATTTAATTGAATATGAAAAATGAGTCAATCAAAAAAAGCAGTAAGAATCTTTAAATGTATCACAAGTGTGTCCAGGACAGTAAAGTAAATGTATAAATATAGATATGGAAAATATTGTACACATATATAAAGAGAATGAGATAGACATTCAATGTAAATGAATTTTCAGGTAACTGAATTTTATCCCTCAAATGTAGCATTTTTCTTTCCACATTCAACCTCACCTTCCCAGCTCATAGCCACTACGGTTTTTAAAATAACAATTTTTATTTTCAAACTTAAAGTTTTCTTGTCATTTTAGAATAGTTTATCTTTTCTTCTGGAGTTTGCTTTTACTGACTTTTTTCTCAGTATACCTGCTTTCTTTCTTTTTTTTTTAAAAGATTTATTTATTTATTTATACAAGAACTGGGGTACAGGCCAGATTCGTGGGAGGGTGAGAGGACTCACCAGAGACAGAGAGGGGAACAGAACAGGCAGACTGAAGAAATACACTGCTGAGGAGAGCAGCGAGTGCGACAGGAGAGGTCTGCCGCACCATGTGGGAAAATGATTTGCATTTTCCCGCCGGCTGGCTGGGATCGAACCCGTGCTGGCTGGGATCGAACCCGTGCTGCAGAGGCTGCAGACAGCTTCACAGAGCTGTGCTCAACCACCTGTGCCACCAGGGGAGGCCCTCAGTATACCTGCTTTTTAACAGTTTGATTCACTGCAACTTTGAGAGATCATATAACTGAATTTGTGAGAATATTATACAAATCGAGAATCCTAAGTGCTGAAGGGTAGCTTGAGGGTGCGCCCTACAAAATACAAGTCATAAATCTGAATGGAGTTTGGGGCCTATTTGTGTATTTTTATTTCTTGGCTATACTCTGGATGATGTTCTGAATAATTGCAATATATTAGGCTTGTAAAATGCATTATCTAATATTTTCAATAAATATTCTAATTAAGGCAAACAAGAAATAAAGAATAATATAATACTTAATCTACCCACCATTTAGTTTAAGAATTAAATTGTTAACAATGCAGTTGAGTAGTTCAGTGCTTATGAATGTGCTCTTCTAGGCATTTTACATACACACGCACATATATATATATATATATATATATATGTATGTATGTATGTATGTATTTAGCAGTCAACAAAACAAAACTCCTTATCCTGGTGGAGTTTACAGTCTAGGAGGGACCATCCTATTGTCTTATAATTGTCATTACTCCTGTTCTGAGCATTTCCTGTTTTGTTTTTTTTCCCCCAGTGATGAATTGAATGATATGTGGTCATGAATGTAGGCATTTAGAACTAAATACAAGTAAAGAATGAAGAGGCACTGACTGGCGGCATCAAGGATGTTCTCTCAGCGCATTTGTCTTGGTGGGCTTTGTGCACATGAAGCCGTTCAGCTGCTCATATTTGCTTTCAGTGCCTAGTCAGGGTTAGCCTATTGTTGGTGGCCTTTGGTCCATTAGGTTCACAAGAGGAAAACGTCACCTCAAATGATGTTCTTCTGTGTCTGTGTAATACATAATTGGAGGAAATAAAAGTTTTTTTTTTTGTGATGGGCTTGAAAGATTGTGATACACTATAAGGAAACTAGAAGTGGTATTTTAGAATTACAGATTTAGTGTTTCTTGTTACTAAAAAACACAAATCTGTGATGTCCTATAAAGAAAACCACAAACTAGAATACTGTGAAAGAAACCAGAGTAAATAGAAATGAATAAACATCAAAGTTAGCATTAAAATACACATAGTGTCCTCTGAACATGATTTTTATTTGATATTATTTAGGTATCGTCAGATCCTGGAAAAAGCCATTCAGTTATCTGGGGCAGAACAACTAGAAGCCTTGAAAGCTTTTGTGGAAGCAAGTAAGTGGAATGAAAACTCCATGTTTGCTTAGTATTACTATGTTGGCAACTTAAATCTTGCTCTAGCCTTGTTTTATAACAAATTATTGATATAATCTGCATTGATATGAAATTAATTGTGCATTGAGTTTTTTTAGAATTTAAACTTTACAACCTGAATATTTTTCAATGAATTGAAATTATTTACATTCCTAAATAAGTTTTTGTTTAGTTATTGATGCAGTAACTAATAAAAGACAACAAAGCACAATAATAGAATATTCCGGATTCAAATCTAGTCTGCTATTTTATTACTAGCTGTGTGATCTTGGTAAGTTGCTTAGCCCCTTTGTGCCTCCTTTCTTTGTCTATAAAATGGGGCTATGATACAAACTTTGTAGAATTACTGGGATAGTAAATGAGTTAATGCTTATAAGTGTTAGCTATTATTAATGTTAGCTATTATTAATGTTAAAAACATTACTTTTGAATGGAATCTGGAAATAGACTTTTTCAAGCCACTCTCCCCATCTTCTTGATTTCGGCGTATCCATTTATTTTGAAAATTACTCAGAATTCAGGCTGGAATTTATAATGAGTTAATAGTATTAATGATACTTGATAGTGCTTTATAGTTTATAATATGCTTTCACACATATTACCCATTGCACAGGTGTCTTTTAATAGCCTGTGACTAGAACAATATAGGTGTAGATAGACCTGTAAAGTATACTGTAAAATGAGTGTCTGGATGAAGTTACTTTTTTTTTTTTCTAGGGCATTTAGTCAGTGGAAGAGCCCATAGTAGAAACTAGATTTTCTGATTGATAGTACTTATTTACTTTTATTTCCCTGTGGAGTGCTTGTTTGTGTAGCAATTTCTTTCTAACAGTTTTAAGGGTGTAAAGGCACTTATAATGAGACTTTTAACAATCACAACTAGTTTTCTCTAATAATGAATTCCAGTTAATGTAAACTGGTTAGTTGCAAGACTTGTAAGTTACTATCTTAAAAAATCCGAGTCTGCAATGTGAGGTGAACTGGCAGTGGTTTCAGAAAAACTGTTAGAAGAGACTTTATTGACAGCATTGTATATAATAGCAAAAGAATAATGCTTTTCATACACTTTGATCTTCATATAAACTTTCAATCCAGGGAAATACCATGAAAAGTGTTTAAAATAACTTATGTCACTGAACTATTTTTAACCATCATTTATTTTCCCGTAACTGCTGATTTAACACTTGTCTAAGCAGCTGTTCACAGCATGATGCATTTTTTAAATTCAATAATAGTGATGATAAAAACTGACATTTGTTGTATACTATGTACCAGATATCATTTAAAGCTCTTTATATATATTGCATTTAAGCTTCACAACAATCTTATCCACGTTTTACTGAAACAGAAGCATAGAGAAATTAAGTTTGTTGTCAGAGGGCATTTAATTGGGAGTGATGGCAATAGTGTGATGCAGGAGTTTTTGTCCTTAATCACATGTATTAATACCTCACAAATGTTTCTAAATAATGTTATATATTTGTCCACATGGTGCTTTGTTGTTTTTATAGGGAAAGTAAAAGTGGTGGTAACTGTCACTATTTGATATAATTTTCATGAAAATTATTTTACTATTTCTTCTTTAACTTTTTTTTGTAGCTGGTGGGATATAAGTACATAAAAAATAGAGGTGTTTATGTGCCTTCCTTTGTAGAAAAATAAGGAAAAGAATGTTTAAACAAAAATTTCCATCCATTTCTATTTCTTAGAAAAGTTAGGGTATTTTTCCTGTTTTAGTGTAGGCATTATGTAATTATTCAGCAAAAGGAAAAATGATTCTATAATATAAGATGGTATGCTATGGGAATTTCTGAATAATGCATTGAAGGTTGTGCTAATATACATTGTTTTGGTATTAATTTAGGTAAAGATTGATTGCTTAATGGAAATTTTTTTAGTTGCTCATTTTTCTTATCTCTTCATTTTTTTAACAAGTGGTAAATGAGAATGTCAGCCTCGTGATCTCTCGACAGTTGCTGACTGATTTCTGCACACATCTCCCTAACCTGCCTGATAGCACAGCCAAAGAAATCTATCATTTCACCTTGGAAAAGATCCAGCCTAGAGTCATTTCATTTGAGGAGCAGGTAAACATCTAGAGCAGTGAGTTTTGAATTTAAGATAGCATCAGTTATTTGAGAGAGATTATGTTTTAAAGGACATAATCATTCAATCTCAATTTTGATAAAAGTGTGCCAACCATCATTTTACAATGTAAAATCCAGTATTAGGATGTTATATCTAGCTGGTATTTGCTTATGCATTAAAATTCGATTTATGGACCAGAATTGCTCTTTAGATAACTTCAGAACCAGTAAAATTAGGCTGAAAACATAGAAAAACTCTAACTTATATATGCACTAACATAAAAGCAGAATTTAATATTTAAATTATTTTATCACTATAATTTCACACTGCAGAATGTGTTATTTCAAGTCAGTACAAGGATATTCTGTAAATGTAATATTCATAGAAAAATTTGAGCAGTCTAGATAAATTTGTGCTGTCTACATGTCAGCTTAATATACTGAACGAAAGTGCTGTCACATCTATTTTAATTAGTTACTAATGTCAGTTGAAATGATTTGATGTGTACCTGCTATTTCAGGTTGCTTCCATAAGACAGCATCTTGCATCCATATATGAGAAGGAAGAAGATTGGAGAAATGCAGCCCAAGTGTTGGTGGGAATTCCTTTGGAAACAGGACAAAAGTATAGTAAATAGTGGATATTGGATGGAGATATATATATATGGATATATACATGTAATATGTAAAATTTTCCATCTTTTTCCCTTATATTCTAATGCAGAAAAATGTAATTAAACATTTTAATAAATTTTTTAGTATGTTAGAAGATGACTAATTCCATAGAGGAAAAAAGTAAGAGGCAAAGTGGGGGGATAGGTTATGTCATTAAACAGGGTGATTGGAGTGTTGGGTGGTCTTGATAACACCGTCTCAAATTCTTGAGGGAGGTAAGAGAGTGGCTATGAACTAACTGAGGGAAGTGTATCAGTAGATCCTCTTAGAGAGGTTGTCTAGTATAAAGGACCTATGATTGGAGCATGCTTGGAGTGTTTTTTTTGTTTTTTTTTTTTTTTATAGAGGCATGTTTTTATTTATTTATTTATTATATTTGTTTGTTTTGTTTATACATGCACTGGGTACAGTCAGAAGCGCAGGAGGGTGAGAGAATTCACCAGAGCCAGAGCGGGGAGCAGAGCAGGCAGAAGGGCTGAAGTACACTGCTGAGGGGAGCAGCGGGTGGCAGGAGAGGTCTGCGCACCATGTGGGATCCTCCTCCGGTGGCCGGGGAGCAGCCGGGGATCGAACCGGCGCCGCAGAGGCCGCGGGCAGCTTCGCAACCCAGCGCTCAACCGCTGCGCCACCGGGGAGGCCCATGCTTGGAGTGTTTTTAAGAAGAGCAAGGAGACCCAGTTTGGGGGTGGAGGGGATGAGCAAAGGGTAGATATAGGGACTGAGATCAGAGCCCTGGAGACCAGATTATATGAGGTTTTGTAAGCCATTTTAAGGCCTTTGACTTTTTGCTTTTAAGTGAAATCCATTGGAGAAATTTGTACAGAAGAGGGTTGTGTCCTGATTTATATTTTAAAGAATCATTCTGACTACTGGGTTGAATAAACTATAGGCAAGCAATGATAGAAGTTGGGGTATCTGTTAGGAGACATACGCATTACTGCAGATGAGATGGAAATAGCGAGCAATGTTAGAGTCTAGATCTGTTTTTAAGAGCTAAGGGTTTTCTGACAACATGGATATGGAATGTGAGAAAGAGCCGATGTAAGTCCTGATTTTTGATCTAGATAATTGGAAAGATGAAGTTGCCATCTATTGAGTGGTGCAAAACAGGTTTAGAAGGAAGAGCAAGAGTTCCATTTTGGATACATGATAATCAAGTGGAAATATGTAGAAGGGAGTTGAAATGTATTAGTCTGTAGTTTAGGGGAGAGGTCTGGGATAGAGATATACATACATTTGGGGGTCATTGATACAGAGATGGAATTTAAGGTCATTGGATTGGATGAGATCCCCAAGGGAAGGTATATAAGTACAGGAAAGGGCTGAAAGCTGACTGCAAACTGAGCCTTGGGACATACCAACATTAAGAGGTCAAGGGGAGGAGGAGATATAGCAAGTGAGTAGGACTGTCCATTGAGGTAAGAAGAAAACCAGAAGAGTATGGAGTGTGGTCACCTAGAAGCCACATGAAGAAAATTTATCAGAAAGTAATGTGATCAGCTCTCTTGTTGATAGGTCAGTAATATGAAGAATGAGGGTTAACCACTGAAATTAGTAATGTGGAAGTCACTAGGGACCTGAACAAAAACAGGTTAGGTGAAATGGTAAGAACGAAAGCTCAGTTGGAGTGGTTTAAGAGAGAATGGGAAGAGAATTAGAGATGGGAACTCTGGGAAAGTTTTCACAA
This sequence comes from Talpa occidentalis, assembly GCF_014898055.3. Taxonomy (NCBI): domain Eukaryota; kingdom Metazoa; phylum Chordata; class Mammalia; order Eulipotyphla; family Talpidae; genus Talpa; species Talpa occidentalis. The sequence goes on from NW_023604972.1 coordinate 50,267,920, forward strand.
AAGGAAATGGAGAAATGGGATAGAAGGTGACAGCAGAGTTTAGGTTAAGAGATAATTTTTTCTTTGATGTTCCAGTGGAAAGCAAAAATTTGATACAGGAATATGGGAGAGAGGATTCTTACAGCAATACACAACATGGAAAGGAATCTGTTGGAGGAAGGGCATAAACAGTTCATTTATGGCAATTTCTCAGCCTTTGCACTGTGCATTTTAGATTAGATAATTCTTACTGTGTTGTAAGATGTTCAGTAGTGTACCAGGCTTCTACTCACCAGATGCCAATAGCATTACTGCCCCCAGTTGTGACAATCAAAAATGTGTGTAGATACTGCCACCTGTTCCCTGATGGGCAAAATAGCTCCTCAGTGATCTAAAGTAACTGCCTATAACATAGAATATGTAGGTAGCTGTTAGAAATGTGGTAGAGTTTGTGCAAGAACTCTGATTTCTTCAATATCTTCAGTGAAGTAAGAATCAGTCATCAGCTGAAAGTGTGGATGGGGGTGGGCATTGTGTTGTTGAGGAAAGACAAATACGAGAAAAAAAATTCCCTATGAGAGTGAGGCAGTGAATGCACTGGGGAAGTAGAAGATCCTTGGCAGCATTTAGGACTTATTTGAAGGTCAGAGGGGATAAAATGAGATTAATCAGATTAGTTGGGTGTTTTTTCCATCAGAGTTCAACAGCATGGGTGCAGGAAAGGCACTGGCGAAATGTTTAACCCAAGTTACGATTTTGTCCAAGTATGACAAGAGATGGACAAAAGATATGGGTATATAGACAAAGCCATGATTATAATGATTTACCATTTGAGTTAAGGTAGGTAGGGAGGGAAATGAGGCTTTTCAGGTGAAAGACAGTAACAGTGAATTAGGATTAGTGGTTGGAAATTCACAGTGGGTTCAGTGAATTGTCGAGTTTGGACAATACTGGAGAAAATGAGATGGAAAAACGGAAGAAATTAAAGTTTGTAGCTCTTTCTGAACCAATATTACCACTTACATATTTTTAAAAACATTTATAGTTCACTATAAAACAATACTTCAAAGTATTGTGTGACAAGGATGAAAGGTGTGAGACTCTTGGTATATTATTAAATATACCTTCCGCTTCAATTGACAGGTATAAAAATACCAGCTATGAATGACTTAAAAATATTTCCACTGCCTTTTTACTCTTTTACCAAATGATGCATTTTTTTTTTTTTGTTCTCATTAATGTTTGTGTTGATAAAGGTAGAAACTATTCCAAGCATCTTGCCTTTTGTATATTATTTGTGAAAATCTTAGGGAGTGATACTCCTTAAAATAGCAGTTTGTGAAAAAAACCTTTATGGGTATATGCTGAATTTTGCTTTCCAAAGCTACTTGTTGATTTGCTTTTTTTCATTGATAGTTTGAAAAGGCTGTTTTGGCCTTATTCTGTAGGAGCATTTTCTTCTTAGCACAGAAAAATATGTTTATTTTCACTGGTAGTTGAAATAAATATAAAATTAGATATCATTTTTTGCAGTGGTTTTAATGATTTTGATAGTTGTAGAGCCCTATCTTTATCTGTGAGTCTACCAAAGAAAAAAAAATTTAATGGTTTCTGAGGCAAGTGAAAGTAAAAGTGATTAAAAATTTGAATAAATGATTGAGAACTTTTTTGTTAAAAAGTGATTCATTCTGATTATGAAAAATTATAGATTTAACGGATACAGTTAACATAATTGAAAAACTCAGTGTTATATGTAGCAATTCATGTAAGTTTGAGTTGTAAATAGAAATAGTGTAGTACAAAATACTATCATTGTGTGACATAAAAATAAAATATAGGAAAATTTGAATTTAGTATAAAAGATTTAAAAAGTAACATTAATTTCAAAGCTGGGGCCAAGTGAATTGTGAAACTTTCTGTTCTTGCCAGATGGTGGCACCATTTTTGCTGATAAGAGATTTGGTTTTCTGTAAGGATTAATCTTGAATTATTTGAGGTTATCTGAGGTTATGCATTTCTTGCTAATGCAAGAATTTTGCTTTCCAAAAATGTAACCACTGGGATAAATAAGAAAATTTAAAAAACCTGTATCTTACTCAACAGAGATAATTGCTATTAACATCTTAATGTATGTGATAAAAACATGTTTTAATGGTGTTTTACACTGTTTTAGCCTTTTTACTTAACAAAAATATATGACTATTGTCATATGGTAATGATTATCATAACTACATTCTACCATCTTTATGTACCACAACTTAATTATAAATACATTAGGTGATTTCTAATTTTTTCCTATTACAGATATTTATGAATAACTTTATAAATGAATATTACTTGTGCTTACAGTCGTGTGCATGTCCCTAATTATTTTGTTAGGATTTTTGTCATAGGTGTAAAATATAGTAGGTTAGTAGTATATATATATATATATATATATATATATATATTTAAAAGGATTAAAGGGATAGTTGGAGAACATATTGCCAAAGTGTCTTCTAGAGTGGTTGTATATTCCTAACAGTAGTGCAGAAGTCATTTTATCCATAGCTTCACTTTCTGTGGTTTCACTCACCTGTGGTCAATGATGAAAATATTAAGTGCAATAATATATTTTGAGAGAGAGACCATAGTCACATAACTTTTATACAACATATTTTTATAGTTGTTCTATTTTATTATTGTTGTTAGCCTCTGTAGCTAATTTGTAAATTAAGCATATCACAGGTACATATGTGTAGGAAAAGAGATATAGGGTTGTTTACTATTTACAATTCCAGGTGTCTATTAGGGGTCTAAGGACATATACCCTGTGGATAAGCAGCATCTATTTGAGGATTAAAGAAAGCTAAAATACAATGTGAGCAATGCTAATAAAAATAAAAAATCAGTAAAATTCAGTTTGGATTTTTTTTTAGTTTTTCTATAATGTAATGCAGTAAAATGTTTGATTGTTTGATTCCCTTCTATTAATGGAATATATAAGGGAAAAAATTCATTTTATACTACTCTTAAGCATTTTCATGATAAATATTTAGATATTCTTTGTTTTTCTCTGTTATATCGTAGGCAGTATAATGTAGATTATAAACTGGAGACTTACTTGAAAATTGCTAGGCTATATCTGGAGGATGATGATCCAGTCCAGGCAGAGGCTTACATAAACCGAGCATCTTTGCTTCAAAATGAATCAACCAATGAACAGTTACAGATACATTATAAGGTAACATATGAGACAATTGGGTATTAATTTGGGAGAACTCAGCTTTACTAAGATGCTCCAGAACATCTGTTGCAGAACATCTGTTATATATACTAGAAATTCTCTTTAATTTTTTGCTTTTGCTTTTTAATTTTTCTCCTTAATTGAAACATTTTCCTGTTGTAGGTATGCTATGCACGAGTTCTTGATTATAGAAGAAAATTCATTGAAGCCGCACAAAGGTACAATGAACTCTCTTACAAGACAATAGTGCATGAAAGTGAAAGACTAGAGGCCTTAAAACATGCTTTGCACTGTACCATCTTAGCATCAGCAGGTAAACACATAATTTATGTCTTCATGAATAGTTAATTATCTTTGCTTAATAATTTTGGTTCATTACTATTGGAGGATTTGGCTAGGAACTATTCTTCTAGGGGATGTCTTACTACTACAACAATGGTAAATTAGCCTAAACTTTTTTTTTTAAAGATTTATTTATTCATGCATACAAGAACCTGTATGCATACATGCATACAAGAACCTGTATGCATACATGCATACAAGAACCTGTATGCATACATGCATACAGGCCAGTTATGCGGGAGGGTGAGAGGATTCACCAGACAGAGCGGGGAACAGAACAGGCAGACTGACGAAATACACTGCTGAGGGGAGCAGCGGGCGAGACAGGAGAGGTCTCCCACGCCATGTGGGACTCTCGCAGGCGCGCCAGGATTGAACCCACGCTGCAGAGGCTGTGGACAGCTTCACAGCTCTGCGCTCACCATCTGTGCCACCAGGGGAGGCCCTAGCCTAAATTATTAAAGTCAAAAACAGCAGTGCAAATGAATCGCTAGCTTAAATGTTAAATATGCATGTATCAGTCTGTTATCCACATGTATAGGAATGGTTAAAAGATACAATATGAAGCTTTTTGTTCTCCTAAAAGTCACTGAAAAAAAATGGATATCAAGTGAGAAATTCATAAAGGTGAATGAAAACAATCTAGTGACTGGTGATATGACTATGTAATGCTTTCCACTTTTTTTTTTTTAGCTTTCAATCCTTAGTTTTAAACTTGGTATCATATTTTTCTTCTATACATATGAAAAATAAACTGCTTTTTACTTTTTTTGCTAAGTTATAGAATGTAATTCAATTTGCAGAACACAAACTGCTTTGTGAGGAAATGCTGATGTTCCAAAGTGTGACTTTTCTAAATCATTTAGATTGTTTATTTTTGAACTTTGTTTAGTTGAGAACTTAATGACATATTTAACTATACTTTTCATTCTTTTTGAAGCAATGATCTTATTTATTCTGTTTTTGTTATTGAAAAAGCAGTGCATAAAGTGGTATTGCTTCTAGTTCTAAAGAACTATTGCTGCTTACTTGGATTTCCTTTGATACAAAAGTATATTTGTGCATATAACCTGTTTTTAGTACACAAATGGTAGCGTGATATGTACACTTTAACAGCTTGATTTTTTCCATATATTTCTATAGCATAGCGATCTTTGTCAATACATGTAGCTCATTCTTTTTGATTTTCTTTTGATTGGCTTTATTATTATTTTGTCAATTTCAAACATATATATATATTTTTTGAGAGAATATATATTTAAACTTTTGATAGAAATTGCTCATTACCCTTTAATGTTACCTTCCAAACAACAATGTCCATGTTTACCTGCTTTTTCATACATATATCACCAAATGTTTTATCATTGCTAATTTGGTAGATGAAAGGTAGTACTTTGCTAGTTTTAATTTGCATTTCAATGTTCGTGTACACCTGACTGCTGATACCTGTATCACTACATTTTTTTAATCTTTGCTAATCTGGTAGATGAAAGATAGTATTTCATTCTAGTTTTAATTTGCACTCCGTTATTACAAATGCTCTTAAGTATCTTTTCATATATTAAAAAAAGCATTATTTTAAAGCTTGATTTTATTTTTCTGAAATTTTTTCCCCATTAGCCATTTCTGGAGTTTTTATCCATTACTAAATTCAACAATTCCCCCTGCTAATTTTTTGTCTCTTTTTGACTGTTAATGAAATTTTTGCCATGCAGAAACTTTAAATTTTTACACAAATTATCAGTCTTTTCTTTCATGATTTCCAGGGTTTTGTTGGCTTACTGAGAAAGTCTTTCCTACTCTGAAATTATATATTTTAAATTCCCACATATTTTCCTTCAGTTCTCAAATCCTGTGGGCTCAGGGCTCCTTCACACTCTAAAATTGAAAACCCTAGAGAGCCTTTGTTTGTGTAGATTATATTCATCAATTACTGTATTAGAAAATGAGAAATTTAAAAATATTCATCTCAAAGTAATAATAATAGATCCATTATATAGAAACATAAATGATATTTTTTTATAAAATAACTATTATCCAAAGCAAAAAAAAAGTCAGGAGAATGAAATTGTGTACCATTTTTTTCTTTGTCTAGCTTACTAGACAAAAACTGAATTCTTAAAACTACTTCCACATTGCCTTTTTTGACATGTTTTAGTGGCAGTATATGAGGAAAACCCAACCTCATGCAGATGTGTACTTAGAAAAAGCTGGCATATTCATGACTTTTCAGATGATTGTGAAAATGCTTTTTTGATATTATACTTGATAGTCACACTGTGGCATCTGAAACTGTATCAATGAGCTTTTTGCATTCTGTTATGTTAAAATTTTGGTCTCCTTGCACTTTGAATGCATCTTTTACCAATGCAAGATTTTATACTATCAGGCTGCTTTGGGTGTTTGGAAGATTTTTTTTTTTTTTTAAAGATTTATTTATTTATGCATGCAAGAACTGGGGTACAGGCCAGAGGTGTGGGGTGATGAGAGGATTCACCAGAGACAGAGTGGCGAACAGAACAGGCAGACTGACTGAAATATACTGCTGAGGGGAGCAGTGGGCAAGATAGGAAAGGTCTGCTGTGCCATGTGGGTAGCTTGCCGGCTGGGGATCGACTCGTGCTACATAGGCTGCGGATAGCGTCACAGTGCTGTGCTTCACCCCTTGTGCCACCGGGGAGGCCCTGTTTGGAAAATATTGTTTCCCTGAGTTGTGCAGAACTTCTGAACATTAATATATAATATACAAAAATTACAATAGAATGTTTGTCACTTATCAGAAAAATCCTTTATTAGAAAGCTGTTAAGCTCATGGTGGCAGATATAAGATTTCTGAAATACGGATTATTTAAGCTTGAATTTTATCAGGGGCAGCAAATGCTGTTGGTTAATAGTGACAGGGTTTGTTCATTTATTTTTAAGAAAATGGATATTTTAGAAATGGATATTCCAAATTCCAAGTCTGAATAATTTTCCTCTCAGTTGTTAGTTAAGTAAATGGTGTTCCATGAAAAAAGATACTGACTCAGCTTGCAGTGTTTTCTTGGGACAATTATACTTCAATTTGCAGCAGAAGTGCTTTATGAACATTTTGGTTTTGTCACACAGAATATTAGAGAGCTATATTCTCAAGTGTCAAGATTAAAAAAAAATTATTTACTGCTGTAAGAACATTTTTTTTTTTCCCTTCCCTTAGAGCTGGGGCACAGGCCAGGATGTGGGAGGTGAGAGGATCTACCAGAGACAGAGTAGGGAACAGAACAGGCAGAGTGACCGAAACACACTGCTGAGGGGAGCAGTGGGTAAGACAGGAGAGGTCTGCCTCGCCATGTGGGTTTCTCCCTGGCAGGCCAGGGATCGACTCCGTGCTCCAGAGGCTGCAGACTGCCTCATAGTATGGTGCTTAATCCCTTGCGCCCCCAGGGAGACCCTGTAAGGACATTTTTAAGTGAACTTTTTGTTTTGATTGTTGACTCTGTGGCATGATAAAGTTTGGTATCTGTGGTTCTGCTTTGATTTGTACTGTTGTGCCAGTAGTTTTAGCCACTGTTACTTTTGCACAGCAGTGCAAATGCCGATGCGTTGAAAAAGCAAAAGTTGTACTTATGTTATTACAAAAATAGTGTCAACCCTCATTGATCCCTTGAAAGATATCAGGGACACCCTTTGAGAACTACTGCTTTAGGATTTCATTTTTTATCTTCATGCTTCCTACTAGTCACTACCTCTACTCCCCACCCCTCAAGAGTAATCACTATTGGGGATTAATTTTCCCTATTTCTTACTTAAATTTACCTGAAAATTTTAATCCATTTAGATTTATTTTAGTTTAAGGGATGAGATTGGGTATTAACCTTTTTTTCCCAAATGGCTAATAATCCTTTATTGAATAATTCATCTCCCCATGATATTTGAAGTGCATAATACAGATTTCTGGACATAATAATATTCTATTCTAATAATTAGCCTATTTATGAATATACTAGTATTGTACTCCTTGAAATATATCACTTTATGTTTTATTATCTAACAGGGCTATTCCCCCTTCATTGCACCTTTTCTAAATTTTCCTGGGTTTGAGTTATACTTTCTCTCTGTCTTTGTCTCTGTTGCGCTCTCTCTCTTCTCTCTCTCTCTCTCTCTCTCTCTCTCTCTCTCTCTCTCTCTCTCTCTCACACACACACACACACACACACACACACACACACACACACACTTTTTTGCATAGACTTTTTAAATGTATCATATTAAATTGTAGAGCAGCTTCATACTTCCTCCTTATATGTCATCAATAAATGAGTTAATAATATATATTTAGTAGGGGTCTTTACAAAGAAATGCTTACTAAGTAAGGTTACATAGTGATTAGTTGTGTCCAGAGAGACTCATAGGAAAGTACTCCTGTATTTCCCCTGGGAGCAGCAGTTGATTTTTCACCAGTTGAGCATTGGGGGTAATTTCATAGAACATAACTACCATAAATAAAAAGAATTGATCCTCTTTTTTAGTAGGTGAATACTGGAGTCATAAGAAAGATCATTTTTTGTTGAAAAGATAGATTGTGAGAATATTTGATGCTCATTTGCTTTCCTTAGGACAGCAGCGTTCTCGGATGCTAGCTACTCTTTTTAAGGATGAAAGGTGCCAGCAACTTGCTGCTTATGGGATCCTAGAGAAAATGTACCTAGACAGGATCATCAGAGGAAATCAACTTCAAGAGTTTGCTGCCATGCTGATGCCTCACCAAAAAGCAACAACAGCTGATGGTAATGACCATGTCATATAAGTGTGTAGTAATAAATATTTGATACACATTAATGGGAAGTGTATTAAACTTGAAGCACCTTGATATGGTACTTTATATAACACTTGATATGTAGGGAACATTACATATTGATTGAAGATGAGTATTATACATAGATTTGAATTGGTGCTATAGCAATGGCACTGTTGGAAAGCATTTTGTGGAATAATGTGTTTGTTTTTTCTTGAAACTATAAGGGCAGAAGAATTATGGACTATGCCTATCCTGTCTGGGTTTTTTTTTTTTTTTTTTTTTTTTTTAATCCTGTCTGGTTTTTTAAAAAACTTGAACCATTTGATAAGTACCTTGATTAATCTTTAGTGTCAGTTTATAACAGCATAATTATCTGATTCTATTTTAGACAGAGAAAAATTTGGCACACTAGCTTGCCCAGGGTTATCTGGGGTAAAAGTATTGCCAATAAGAATAGAACCAAGTGTCATGTTTCCTAGTTAAGGGATGTATTTGCTTAAATCACACTGTCTTTTCCAGGAGAGAAGTTTTTAATAGTTGCTTATTCATAGCATCACTTACTTGTTTCTCAATAAGGGTTTTAAAGTAGCTTTTAACAATAGCACATAATAATAAATATATAGACATAGGCCATCAGGAATGTGGAAAACATCATGATAAATAATGCAAATCTATTGGACTTACTGCTGTGGACTCACTGTCGTCCTAGATGGAAGAGAATTTAACCTAGAGTCATCTATGTAAAAGTTGGCTGAAAGGTGTACAATTTAGCCAGTCTCACTACCCCCTCACCCATTCTTGTTGTTCTGAGTTAAATCAGTTATTGAAAGGATAAGGAAGTCAATATATTGACTTCCTCTTGAATTTCTTTACTTTCGTTGAACTTTAAGAACCCAACCAATTCATTCTCACCTTTTTATCTAAAGGAGATACTTTGTCTGTGGGATATTCTTCATGCAGAGCCTCAGAGAAAATTCCTTTATAATTTTAGGATTAGTTGTTATTCCCTTGAGCAGTCTAATTTTATCTTATTTAATTAAACACATTATGAGTTAATAAAACCAATTAGTTTTCTTATTTTGATTAACTGCTCAAAAGCTTAGTATTAAAGGTGTAGCACAACTATAAAAGGTGTATGTGTGTTTAGATTGTTGCTATTCTTGTTGTTTTTCATTTTTACTTCTAAATCTTTGTCTTCTGTGTATTCTGAGTAACTTGAAATTCTTTTTGCAAAAAGATATCTAACAAACAATTTAAAAGCTAGGTAAATATGAAAAGCTTTCCAGAATTGGTATAAACTTCAGATTTGACTTTGAGCCTTCTGGCTGTGAAAAAAAATATGAAAAGATGTAATCTGTTACATCATTTTTTCCTAAAAAAATCATTTTTTCTAAAATTTGGGAATCATGATCTCTGAGGATGCATGATTCCCAAATTTCTCTAATGTGACTATTACATAGGAGAGACAGATGTTTGTTTTCTTACTGTTCCATTTTAGACCTTTCTGCTTTCCTTTTCCTTTCTGTGTATTTTTTTTTGTAATTGACATCACAATGTTAGGCTAGCAATCTTTTTTTTTTTTTAAAGATTTATTTATATATTTATTTGTTTATTTATTTATACAAGCACTGGGTACAGTCAGAAGCACGGGAGGGTGAGAGAATTCACCAGAGCCAGAGCGGGGAGCAGAGCAGGCAGAAGGACCGAAGTACACTGCTGAGGGGAGCAGCAGGCGGCAGGAGAGGTCTGCGCGCCGCGGGACCCTCCTCTGGTGGCTGGGGAGCAGCCGGGGATTGAACTGGCGCCGCAGAGGCTGCGGGCAGCCTCGCAACCCAGCTCTCAACCGCTGCGCCACCGGGGAGGCCCTAGGCTAGCAATCTTGAGATATAAATAACTATTACTGGTTTTAACTGCAATTCAGTGGTTTTTAGTGTATTTCAGGAGTTGCACAACGTTGCTACTAATCTATTTTCTGTTGTATAAGTTTCCTGTTCTGGGCATTTCATACAAATTGAAACATCATAGGACCTTTTGTGACTGACTTTCACTTAGCATAATGTAATCAAGTCTCATCAGTTGTATCATCTATCAGTACTTCATTACTTTTTTCCCCCCAGATAATATTCTGATACATGGATATACCAGATTTTATTTCTTCATTAGTTGATGGGCATTTAGGTTGTTTTCACTTCTGGCTATTAGTAATGCTGATACGAACATTTATGTAAGTTTTCAGCAGATACTGGTTTTTATTCTCATGGGTGTATGCTTAGTGGAATTATTGGATCGTATGGTAACTGTGTGTTTTTTAGTCTTTTAAAAAACTGCCAGACTGTTTTCTAAAGTGGCTGCTCCATTTTATATTCCTCCCAGCTGTGTGTAAGGGTTCCAGTTCTCCATACTCTCTCCTGTATCTGTCCTCTGTCCTTTTGATTTAGCCGTCCTAATGAATATGGAGTGACAGATCTCTTTGTGGTTTTTGATTTACATCTCCCTGGGGGTTAGTGATGTTGAGACACCTTTTTAGGTGTATATTGGCCATTTGTGTGTATTTTTAGAGACATATCTTCAAATGCTTTGCTGGTTTTTAAATTGGGTTATTTTTTTTTAATTGAATTTTAAGAATGTTAAATTGGGGTGTTGGAAAAGTCATGATGTATTTTTTCTGTTTTTCAAGCAAAAATGTGTTATGACTTTTTTTAACCTGTTATTTTCTGGACCTGATTGATCATTATCAAATAAATCATTTTCAACTATTTCTTCCCATTCTGTGTGTCATTTCTTCACTTTTTGCTGGTATCCTTTAAAACACAAATGTTTTCCAACTTAGTGAATTCAAGTTAGCTGTTTTTTACTTTTGTTGCTGTGCTTTCAGTATTTAAAGAAACCATTGCCTAATCCACAGTTATGAAGATTTGCTCTTCTTTTCCTATAAGTTTTGTAGTTGTAGCTCTTAATGTAGGTTTGATTTGAGATAAGGGTCGAACTTTAATTCTTTTGCTTGTGGATATCCTGTTGTACCAGCACCATTTATTGAAAAGATTATTTTCCCATTGCATTATCTTGTAAATGTGAGAGTTCATTTCTAGATGCTTAATTCAATTCCACTATTCCATATGCTGATATAACCCTCTCGGTTGCTGTATCTCCCCACCCACCCCCTTACTTTCATATTTATAATTTACTGACTTAACTTTATAATCAACTTGCAAAAAAAATTGTTATGGTGCTAGAGTAGATTGTAAATATAAACAGTCTAAACATTGTAACAAGAAATAAATAACTGTCAGAAAAAGGAGATAATGATTGAGTTATTTATTATATGCCAAGAAATTCTCAAGAAAAAAGACTGCATCTTTTAAGTGTCAAACAAGTTTCAAACTTACAATTGTCTTATTTATATTTATTTAAGGTTCTAGCATCTTGGACAGAGCTGTTATTGAGCACAACTTGTTGTCTGCAAGCAAATTATATAATAATATTACCTTTGAAGAACTTGGAGCTCTTTTAGAGATCCCTGCAGCTAAGGTATTTTCTTGTTTCCAATACATAAAAAGGAAGTAAGAGACTAAAACTATTGACGTAATGAGAAAATAAAATATATAATTGATAATACTGACAACTGCAACAAAAATACACATAAAAAGCTTCAGGTAAATGGAAATAATTTATTTGAATGTTAAAATAGTCCTGTAATGGAGTTTTCTGTTTTTTGGTTTTTTTAATTGTATCTTATGATAAAGTGACCTAGAGTGGAAATCTTAAAGGGATTTCAAGTTATGACACTTGTTTTGTAAGAATATCTTTGTTTAGTGTCTGTTTAATTATACTTCATGTGTTTTATGACTTCTGACTAATTTAAAATTTTAATACATGTCTTTTTCTGCTCTAGACTGACTTGAAGGTTAAATATTTCATTTCTCTATTTGAGAGAATGGGCTATTCTGTTGTAACTCCTGTGCTTGATTTAATTTAAGAAGTTGACTGACTTATTAAGGAATTTTCATTTTTAGACATGATAAGGGTTTGGTTGGCTATGCGCAAATTCTAGCAAAGTACCAGTAGTACTTAGAGAAGATATTTCAGGTATTATATACAAAACAGTCTCTTAACTTTAACTATATTCAACCTTAATAGTATCTACCTTGCATCCCTTTAAGAAGTCATGTAATATGAATCATATTCCCTTTTATCTGTTAGTGAAATTTTAAGGTAGGATTTTCTAACATAATCCCTTTACTTGTATATTCAGTACATAGTAAAGGAAGTGGAACAATTAGGGAACCAAAGCATAAATTGCCATTAAAAAGATGCTTTCTTTTTAGGCTTTGAGCTATGATTCCTTGCTCAGACTAAGGGAAATGAATGTATTTTTAACAATAAATGCTGTCATGGTTTGTTCAGGAGCCATGGAGGATTGATTGTGAAGATTGTCAGAATTACTGAAATGACTTAAGTCACAACCCAATTTGCTTACACATAGTGAACAAGAAATATGACTTTAGGAGCTAGGCAGAGGACCTTTTGATCCCTTTAATTGTCTTAAATCTTTTTAATTTGCTTTTAAATTTGAGCATCCATTTTTTTCTTTCAATTTTTTCTTCACAATTATTACTTTCCTAAAGGGTTTTTGGGATGATAAACACTGAAAATTGAAGTGAAATAAAATAGGGAAAACTAGTTTTCTTTTTTTGAGGTATAGTTCCCAGTAAGAAGAAAAAAACGTTAGTTTGACTTTGACCAGAGCAAAAAATTGGTAAGAGTGCTAGTCCCACATCTTGCAACAAGAAAAACAGACCCCACTTAACATAATGGATTATACACAAAGAATTGGGGGACAGAATAGGCAGGTTTGTCCTTGAAATGAATGGTAGGTGGCCACATGTGTAAAATTTAGTGTTGGGTAGCTAAATCAAGAGCTTTCAATTCTCATGTGTAAATAACTGTTAGCTATAATCATTCAAATTTCTGAGAATTTATTTATCTATTTTTTTTAAACAGGCAGAAAAGATAGCATCACAAATGATAACAGAAGGACGTATGAATGGATTTATTGATCAGATTGATGGAATAGTTCATTTTGAAAGTAAGAGATTTTGCTTTTTTCTTTCATAATGAAGTGGCAATGAACTGTTGCATAGTTTTGCTTAAGACATGTCACATAATTTCCTTTGACCCAGTCTTCTTAAAGCAGTATTTTCTGTGCTATGGAAAAATTTGAACTGGAATCTTTATATTATTAATTTATTCATCAAACATTTATTGACCACATGCCATGTATCAGACATGTAGACATGCCAGTGGCATTCCCTGTTCAGCAGCTCATTAAACTGACAGAGGCAGACAGATGAAAAAGAAAAGAAAGCCCAGAGACTATTTTTCTAACCTTTTTTTTTTAGTCCTTTGATTTTCTTAGTGTCTGATACCTCCTCAAGCCCTATTCATGCCACATTTGCACTCTGGACCTTGCTGTACCCAAAAACTATTCCAAAAGTAAAATTTTCACTTTGAAATATCCAACTCTACTGTAAGCTTTTTCCTGTTTTTGTAGTGGTTTCTCTCTTTTTTAAAAAAATATTTATTTATTTATGCATACAGAAACTGGGAAACAGGTCAGAGCTGTGGGGGGAGGTGAAAGGATTCACCAGAGACAGAGTGGGGAATAGAACAGACAGACTGAGTGAAATACACTGCTGAGGAGAGCAGCGGGTGAGACTGGGAGAGGTCCGCTGTGCCATGTGGGTTATCTCGCTGGCTGGGGATTGAACTCTTGCTTTGGTGGTTTCCAATAGCTTCCTAGTGCTGAGACTTAACCACTTGTGCCACCAGGAAGCCCCTTATCCCCCTATCTTGATGTCTGTCATTTCCTTCACCCTGTTCTGCTTTCCCTTCTATTTCTCGAGGCTTACTTCCCAATCGCCTTTATTGATTCTGTAGTCCCTTTAAATTTAAATATTGGTATTGCTAAATGTTTTTTACGAGGCCTTTTTCTCCTCGGTCTACTGTTTCCCTTGGTAATCTCATTCCTATTGATTCAGTTACTATCTTATGCAGACAGTGCTTAGATTTCCCTGTCGTAAATTTTTCTTCTGAGTTCCAGGCCCAGTGGTTCTAATTGCTTACTCAGTTTCTACCTGATATTTTGTGAGCATCTGGAGTGCACGTATTCCAGACTGAACTCATCATCTCCCTCCCCCCCGCCTCACAACCAGCAAACCAACTGGCCATCCAAACACTGCAATGGTCACTTTGTCTCGCCTTCCTGATCCTTGATCCCTTCTCTTCTTCATTGTTCAGAATCCTTTGGAATGGAAGGAAATTGTAGGAAACATAGTTTTGCCCTAAAATCCAAATCCAAATCCTTTGGAATCCATATGCTTTTATTATTATTGTTGTTGTTATTTTTTCATTTCTTATTGACTGTCATCAGCCTATCCTGAATCACCCCCCAAGCTCATCTGGGTCTAACAAATAGCTCTCTACGCATCTTCTATTTTTCTCCATATCTTAATTTGAATAATGCTGATCTATAATGATTTTCCTAACTCCCTGGTTAGTTATGGCTTTATGTTATATGTTCTTATGTCACCCCACATTTTCCCTGGTATTAATCATAAGTACTTTCATTTCTGTAACCATTTGTCTAAATGTCTGTTTCTGCTTCCAAGCTAAGTTTCCTGGTGATAGATATTGAATCTTGTTCTCAATATAGTATATCCAACATCTGTTTCAGTGCTGCACACATTATAAGTGGGAAATAAATATGTATTGAATAAGTGAACATAGTATATTATGTCACCAGGTTGAAGGAAAACTAAAATTAATGTATACCAACTTAATAGAGTATGAAATATTTTATTTTTCTTAGACTTAAAAAAATTCATGATAAATGTATTTATAACAACAAGTAAAGCACTTCTCTAATCCTCCCTCCCTGGCAAGACTAATATTAATTTACAGGCTATATGTCTTTCTATGTGCTTATGCAGATAGGAAAGCAGAGGTTTTTTTCAAAAGTGGTATTATATTTTAAAGTACCTAGTGTTCAGCAAATTGATTTTTACATTTAATGTACCCATAGATACATTTTCAAGTCAGTAGATATCTAATTTATTTAATAACTGCATAATATTTCATGGAGTTCAAGTATTCACCTACTGGTGCATAGTCAGGTTGTTTCTTTGTGCATATCTCTATATACTAGCACATTTATTTCTGTAGAACAAATTCTCAAAAGTAATATTGTTGTATCCGAGGATATAGCTATTTTGATTCTTAATCGATACTACCAGTTTACCTTTTTTTTTTTAAAGGTTTATTTATTTATTTATTTATTTATTTATTTATTTATTTATTTATACAAGCACTGGGTACAGTCAGAAGCGTGGGAGGGCGAGAGAATTCACCAGAGTCAGAGCAGAGAGCAGAAAAGGCAGACTGACAAGCACAAAGCTGAGGGGAGTAGTGGGCATAGCAGGAGAGGTCTGCGTGCCAAGTGGGACCCTCGCCGGTGGCCGGGGATCGAACCGGCGCTGCAGAGGCTGCGGGCAGCTTCGCAGCCCAGCGCTCCAGGAGGCCCCTACTTTTTTTTTAAAAAGATTTATTTATTTATGCATACAAGAGCTGGGGTGTAGGCCAGAGGTGCTGGGAGGGGGAGCGGTGAAAGGATTCACCAGAGACAGAGTGGGGAGCCGAACAGGCAGATTGACTGAAATATACTGCTGAGGGGAGCAGTGGGCAAGACAGGAAAGGTCTGCTGCGCCCTGTGGGTCAGCTCCCTGGCCAGGATAGCTTCTGTGGATAGCTTCATAGTGCTGAGACTTAACCCCTGTGCCACTCCCAGTTTACTTTCCAGAAAAAGTATTTATACTTTACCAGTATGACAGAATGAATCGTCAACAGCTAGATATTACTCCCTTTTTTAAATTTTTTTCAATTGATGGGGAAAATACTACATTTTATTATAATGTGCATTTCCTTGAGATTAGTGAAATTTAGTATCTTTTCTTGTATTAACCATTAGCATTTCTTCTATGAGTTGATTTTACTTTTTATTATACTTTCCCAATTCCTCTTCTTCAGACTTCCCAATATCAGTTTGCTATAGCTTTTGGTTGAATGGTTACTTAACTGTGTTTGCTGTATGTGTTACAGATATTTTTCCCTTTCTGTCAGTTGTGTTTCCTGTAGTCAGTGCATACTACACACACAGTAGCATTTTTCGTATTGTCAGATATAGCAGTGTTTAATTTATGACTTTTGATTTTCCTATGTATTAAGAAGGTGTTCTGCATTTTAGGGTAAAATTAATTTTCCTACAATTCCTTTTATACTTTTATTTATTATTTTGTATTAAGAAATTTTATGTGACCTAGTCAGATAAAATTACCTAGTTCTGAAACAAATATCACATGTAGTGATATTTAGTCTGTTCATTTTTGTGTATAATTTTAAGGTATGGTTTACTTGTTTTGTTTTTTTTCAAAGATGAGTAACCAGTTATGCAAATATAATTTATGAAATGAAATATCCTTTCTGACCTTTGAGATCATTAAGGTTCTGCATATAATCATACAGGGCGCACATATCTGTATATTATTTGGATTATTTGGTTCCACTGATCTGAAACAATATGGTAATAAACAAATTTATAATGAATTTTATTGTAGTAAACCAGCTCCTACCCTCTACTATTTTATCATTGAGTTGAAATTCACAAAACATGGTTAATTATAAAATGAACACAATTCAGTGATATTTAGTATGTTCACAAGGTTGTACAAACACCGCTTCTGCCAAGTTCCAAATCATTTTAATCTGCTCAAAAGGAAATCCTGTATCTGTTAAGCAGTTACTTCTGATTTCACCTTCTGCTCAGCCCCTGACACCTGAAATCTGTCTCTGGATTTATCTATTCTGGATATTTCACATAATGGAATTATTTAATATGTGACTTTTGACTTCTTTCACTTAATATATGTAGTGCTTTTAGGTTTCATTCATGTTTTAGCATGTAACCATTTCTTCATTCCTTTTTAAGATTGAGTAATATTATTGCACTGGATAGATATTATACCACAATCCTGCTGCTATTTTAATATTTTAAAAATTATTTTGACTATTCTCAAACATCAATTTTTCCATATGACTTTGTCTCTTTTAGAAAAGCAAAACAGAAAAAAGGGAAATGGTCTTTGGAATTTCTTAAAATGTATACATTTGTAGGAGAGAAGCAATTTTTTTGATACTGTATTTTTCATTTTGGCAATGTGATTTATGTCCACCGAGGTTATTTTTTGTACTTTATTAAGATTTTATATTTTTTCCCTTCTTTAATTCTGCACCCATATTTATTTATTTATTTTAGATTTATTTATTTATTTATACAAGCACTGGGTACAGTCAGAAGCACGGGAGGGTGAGAAAATTCACCACAGACAGAGCGGGGAACAGAACAGGCAGACTGACAAAGAAATACACTGCTGAGGGGAGCAGCGGGCGCGGCAGGAGAGGTCTGTGCACCATGTGGGACCCTCGCCAGTGACGGGGGATCAAACTGGCGCTGCAGAGGCTGCGGGCAGCTTCGCAGCCCAGCGCTCAACCGCAGCGCCACCAGGGGAGGCCCTGTGCCCATTTTAAAAAATTTGGTGCTGTTTTGTTTGGATTTCTACCCCCTTCTCCTCAGTCTATCATTTTTAAGTACATGTTGCTGATGTATTCATGATGAGTTTTTTTGTTTTCATTGAAAATATTTACCTTCAGATATTAAAATATTTACCTTCAGAATCGAGTAGACAGCCTTAAATATATAAATAGATTTGCTTCCCCCAGTAGGTGGCAGTGTCTTATGAATCAGTGAACACTGGTGATGAGACAGTTGACTCTTACTGTGGTGGTGGTTGTGGTTTAAGTTGTTTGGTTGGTTTTATTTTGTTATCAAACACAGTAATAATAATAAGTATCTCTGTGTGTGTGTGTGTGTGTATAAATGTATGTATGTTTGTTTGTTTTTTTTTTTTATATTTTGTGCCAGTGATTTAGGTATTTTTCTTAACAATTACTTATTTGCCAAGATTTTTGGAATAAAATTAAAAAAATTAATACTACTCTGTGTTTTAACTCACATTTGCTATAAATGAAAAGGAGTAATTTTAGCTTTGTATATTGTTCCTTTTTTCTTTAGCACGAGAAGCCCTGCCAACATGGGACAAACAGATTCAATCTCTTTGTTTCCAAGTGAATAATCTTTTGGAGAAAATTAGTCAAACGGCACCAGAATGGACAGCACAAGCCATGGAAGCCCAGATGGCTCAGTGAATCCTCGCAGAGCTTCTGTGTACACTATATCTTTTTCCATGTTGTACAGATTAATTTCACTTGCTCCAAAGCATTTGCATCTTGACCTTCCGTATTTCAATCCCTTTTATGCTGGGTCCCTTTAAAGAAAACTTATTAGAGCAGGAAGTACAGCATTTAAAAATACGTAGTTCTCATATATTCAGGGTCTCAGTGTATCAAGCTAACTCAGATGTTTTGAAAATTTTTTCTTTAAACTGAGTAAGTGAAATATCTGTGGCTAAAAGTTTGGGATTTGTGATAACTTTGTAGTCATGTAAAATTTAAGTGCTTTGTGCCTCTCCAAATGTGGTTATTCTAATAAATGGAGAAATGAGCCAAATAAAAGTAGTACTGTTTTTAATTAGTAAACAGTGCTTTGTTCCTTTTTTCCTTTCAGTTCAGTGGATGTTGATTTTTACTGTATGCTGGAAATGTCAAGATGGGCCATAATACCTAGAATCACATAGCCAGTAGACAGTATGTATAAAACTTGTAGTTATACCAAATACTAGAGCACACAGGGAAGAGCTTTTCATTTAGAGATCAGGAAAGGTTCCTTAGGGTTATTTCAGCCTAGTTTTGTAGAGAAAATGGGGAAAGGAGTTTTTTTAAAAGTTTGTGGGTGACTTCCAGCATGTAAGAGCTTAGAATCATTACTCCATCCTCACAACAAGGAAAGAGCTGAACAGGCCCGAAGCCAATAGATTCTCTTAGATTTACCAGAAAATTGAGGTCACAGAGCCAACCACTATAAAACAGGAGAGACAAATAGAATCACAGTTGAGATCATTTTACTGAGAGCGGAAACTGGTGGAGCAGTGATGGGTATGAACAGTAAAAAGGTAACTTTAACAAATTCCTGAGGCTGAATGTGAACCCACTTGAAAGTTAAAATCCCCCAGGACCCACTCTTTGGGAAGCCCTCCTACTTTATAGAATATATCCTCAGGAACCTTGCCAGGGTCTTTTGAATATAATCAAGGATCCGCTTGTGTTTCAGGCAGGGCAGGGGAGGGCAGGGGAGAATCACTATTCTGAAATACACTCAAGGGAAGAGTACTTATTTCAAAATATATCAGGACCATTTTCTATGACAAAGGCCTGTCCTCCAAGCAAAACTACTTTGCCAGCGCCCTATCTGACCTGGAGAAAAGACAGGACCCTGTCTTTTCAACCCCCTTTAACCTTATAAAAGGAGGGAAAAAAGGTAAGACACACCTGAAGGTCACAGCCCAGGGACTCAGGTCAACTAAAAATCAGGTATAAAGATAAGATATAAAGTTGAATGCTCCCTGTATACCATATCAATAGGGCTATTGTATTATGTCAGTGGGCTGTGACTGAGAGCTGAAAACACTGTAACTGGGAAGAAGAAAAACAAGGAAAATAGAGGAAACAAGCCTCTGATACTGCTTAAGCAAATAATAAATACAGCCCAGCTCCTACCCAGATTAACATAAAATCTTACGTAAAAGCCTAATTATCTCAGTTCCTGTGATAAGAGACATCATATCTGGCTTTCAACCAAAAAACTACGAAGCATGATAAAAAGCTAGAAATTGCATTTTTTGGAGTACATATTTGTGGCAGGTTTTCTGATAATAATTAGGTGTCATATCAGAGGCATAATGGAAAATTTAGATACTTTGGGCCCTCCTTGGTGGCACAGCACATTGAGCGCAGCACTGTGAAGCTGTCTGCAGTCTCTGCAGCGCGGGTTCGATTCCCGGCTGGCCAGGGAGGTTCCCACGTGGCGTGGCAGACCTCTGCTGTCTGGCCCGCTGTTCCCCTCAGCCGTGTATTTTGGTCATCTTCCTGTTCTGCTCCCTGCTCTGTCTCTGGTGAATCCTCTCACCCTCCTGCGCCTCTGGCCTGTAGCCTAGCTCTTGTATAAAAATAAATAAATCTTTTTAAAAAAATTTAGATACTTTGTGTGGAACCAAGCATAAGTATTCTTAGCCATTGCTTTGTCATTTTGTGTGTAACTGCCATTTTAGAATTTCAGGTCTTGCTGTCCTGGGAAAAGACTGCATTCCAGAGTTCGACCCCCACCCCACTCTGGTCTTATCTCAGTCAGCTAGCCATAGCAGAGCCGAGCAATTCAGGCCACTAATAGGGTCAAACTAGCCATAAAATAGAGCTGCATCTTGATGTGACCAATCAGCTCAAAAACTGAAACTGTGCACCCACCGTTGTTAGGAAATGCACCTGTGTAACCAATGAATGTTTGCCAACATGATTTAATTTTCAGAGATCTGCTTGTAACACTATGTAAGATCCCTGTTCCCTTTGTTCAGGGCTCCCGACCTCCACCGTTACATCGGTGCGTGTCGTGGGCCGGGACTCGAGCCCGTAATAAACTCCTTTATGCTCTTGCAGCAGCTGTCTGTGCGTCCTTGGGGGCTGCACTGGTCGACGCTGGGCACAACATTTTGGGGGCTCGTCCGGGATAGACGAGTGCAGACCCCAACTACCAAGCAACCGAAAGGAGTCTCAAAGCGCGCAGGTGGATGTCAACACTCACCCAGATGAGGTGTTAGTCTGCAGACCTGTAGTACTGAGTACCTGTATGTGTATTGTTTGTGGAGGTGTAATTGTTTGCAAACCTGTGATTTTGGTAACCAGAGGGCTTAAGCGGACTTGCTGGCAGGTCCCTGGCATGGACCGCAGGAGACATCCCCGGACCACCTGGTAGAAAACCCTCACCCTATGTGGGGGAGCAGATTCCCCTTTGTGGGGCCTTTTGAAGAATTTGTTTTTGGTTCGTTTCTTGTGTTTGGTATTCTCAAAACTTTGGTGTTTGTCTTTACCCAGGGACCTCTGATTGGTTATCTGTACCCCCTGTGGGGCACCACTGGGGGCAGGTTCCCCTTTTGGGGAAAGTTCAAAAAAAGAGCTAATTTTGTTTTGTTCCTGGTGCTTGTTGTCCTTGTGTTTGTGTGTTCGTAATCATGGGCCAGGCAATGCCTACTCCACTGTCTTTGGTCACAGTCAAGGCTAAAAGTAAAATGCTGGGGACTAAAAAGCCACTAAGAGACTGCCTCTGATCCCAACGAGCAGCTGCCTGGACATTTTCTCCAGTGTTGAGATCATTGGTATGTCTCTGCTACCTTCCAGCTGTGGGGGAATTAGACTCTCCCTTTGTTCACCTTTAAAAAAAAAACAAAAAACTGCTGTGTTACTTTGCACTTGCTAACTGAAAGGTTTGGTGTGGTAAAGAAAAGGAGAGCCAGGCTGAATTTCTCAAGGGAGAGGAAAATTTATTGCACCCCAGGCAGACCTCACGGACCCAAGGTGGGGGTTAGCGAAGCCACGTATGGCGGGGAAAAGTTTATAGGGCTGAGGGAGTTTCTTTGTCTGGAAAAAATAAATAAATAAATAAAAAATGATAGGGAGGGGGAGGGTTCATTGAATCCTCTAGGCAGGCTTCCGCATTCCTGTTCACAGGTGGAATTCCTGGAAGACTTTTGCATTTCAGCCTCCTGCATGGACCTTTCACTAACGAGCTATAAAAGGTGATTTTCGGTTGAGTAAAAACTTATAAGTTGCTTATTGGACCTGTAAAAGTTTAGTTTCTTATTAAGACTAATTAATTTCTGATAAGAATCTGAAAACAGGCAAACTGTAAAGGAAGATCTTATTCTTCCTCTTCTCCTGTCCTCCCCATACAAGGTTCTGAAAAGGAAAAAATTGTCTTTTGTCTTAAAAATGTGCTTGGTCTCAGTGAGACAGAACTAAAACAATGTAAAGCCAAATAATAATTACTTAAAAATACGAACTCAAAATGTTTTTCTTATTTAAGAAAGTTAGTACAAACTGCTTAACTTTAAAGTCTCATATGTTTTGTGTTGATGCAGCTGATGGCAAAACCTATTTAGAACAGGCAGGTTTGCGGGGTCTGGACTCACCTCTCCCTGCCCTGTAACATATCTAGTGCTTGCCTAAGGAAAAAAACTTGGTATATAAAATTGTTACAGTGGCAACTCTGAAGTTGACTTAAAATTCCAATTCTAAGGAAAAACTAAAACTAAACTAAGGTTTTGCTAAGTTTAGTAATAAAAATTTGCTAACCATTTACTGAACTTTCAGGTTTACATTTTGTTCCTAATTGTAAGGAAACTAAAGTTTAATGTCATCTCAACTAAAAAAAAAATTTTAATTAAAAATGTGTCTAAGTTGTACAATCTAAAGAGATGATAAACAGCTATTATGGTGTCTTACAATGCAGAGATTAAAAGCTAGGATGTAATAATTCTGAATACAAGTAAAGTAAAGGTAGTGTCTTATACTGTTGTGTGTGTTTTAACTTCTTTCCCAGGAGTCCTGTATCTCTGTATTTTGGCCTTGACTCTATAAACTGTATAATGTTGTAATTGTTTTTAATAGTCTAGACTCTGGTTAAAAATTAGTATAAAAATTTTAGCTTCTTAAGTAAATTTAAAAAATTTCAGTTTTGTATTTTATGAAATCCCTTGCCTTTTTGGTAGTGCATTGCTGGATTTTGGCAATTGCCTATTCATTGCTTGGTTGAAAAAAACCAACTATTTTATCCCATGTGCCCCTGGCAAAGAGGTGTTATATGCAAAAGTGTGTATGTGGGAAATAGTAGCATTTTAGACACAGGACTGGTAAACAAGGTAAAGTAAAATGATTTATATCAAACACCTGTTTTATAGTTAATGCCAGGAATGGTGAAAAACTAGTTAGCTTCTTCACAAAAGAGGCAGCATGATAACTTTTGTGTTTCCTATATTTTTCTCTGCAGTATTATATGTAGACACTGTGTGAGAAAAATGTTATAATGTTTAATTGTTCAGAATTGGGAAAATATTATTCACTGTTTTGGTGTCACTTAATATCCAAGTGGTCTCTAGTCTCTATTTTATAGAGACTGTATAAAACCTATAGAAATGCATGATTAGAATATGTATGTTTTAGCCAGCCTTGTTCTGACGTCAGGCGCAGGCTCCGGAGACTAAATTAAGGACCTAAAATCCTTTTAACACTTTTATTGGACACGGCCTTCAGTAATATGGAGGGGACTAGCTAGACTAAAAAGAAAGGGAGAGAGGCAACAAAAGGGCCCAGTAGATAGCAGTTGCCATCACAGTGCTCTGCCACCTCAGACTCACCCCAGGCCCCATGCGCCCTAGGGCATTCGGGACCTCAACCTCTCAATGGGCTGCCAGCTTGCATCCACTGCCAGCAACCAGGATACCTCAGCTGCAAGAAGCTGTCCCCAGGGCCATGCCTTCAGTGCCTTCGTACAGGGCACTGAAAAGAGGGACTGTCCCACTCTCCAGAGAGGGAGGGGGCCAGCCCAAACCATGGGCCAGGATGGGAGGACAGGCTTGACGGTCAGCTGCCTCTGATGAAACACCTGGTGCAGGAGAAGACCTTTTCTGAAGAAGCCCAGAGGTGAGACAAGCTCCCCTGTTTACTGTTTATATGGCTAAGCCTCAGGTGACCCTAGAAGTGGCAGACAAAAAGATCATCTTTTTGGTAAATAAGGGGCCACTTGCTCTGCCTTACTCCAATTCTTTGGATTGACCTACTGGTCGATTGTCCCCCTCACTAGTACAAATGGCCAGCCTGAGCCAGGACACTTTACAGCACTGCTACCTTGCTTGCTACAAGGCTACTTGTTTGTACATTTTCAGTGGTTAAATAAAATACAGAATAGCTTTGTATTTTTTGTCATTGACAAAATTACACCAGAAATATTTAAAGACCGTTTTATAAAACATAAAAATATAATTGTAAAGGATTTTTGTTTGCATGATCATGGTTGGCCAAGACTCATCGTGCATTGATGTTGAGCATCAATTCACAGGAACTGTTCATTGTAAATTTTGGTTGGTACCGGTGAGTCTGTGATTTTGCAACTTGTCTGTTCACGTTTGAAAAAATTATGATGTAAAATTTCCATTTTTATGTAAAAATAGGTGCAATAATAATCAAAGTTTTGATTATCTTGAAGGATTACCTTATTATGTTGAAACTTAACATTTTATGTACTAACATTTAGAGGGCCACATTTTGATAACTACAGTAAAATTCAGTATGTATAAAACCCTAGCACCCTAGACCTGTTAATGGCTAAAGTTAAAAAATTTGTGACCTCCTTACTCTTGAACCTCATCACTCTTCAACTGAAATCTTTTGTTTTTGTTTTTCTCTTGCTTGGGCCTTACATCCTCAATGCCTTCATCGAGGTCATTTCTCGCCTGGAGACCATCGAACTATGAAGCCTCCACTGTCCTTTCGAGGTCCCTTAGATCATTGCCCTGCGGTGGAGCCCTGACTGTTTCCCCTCATCGCCCACTTTCAGCAGGAAGCAGTTACTGATCAGAACGACGCCCCTTTCCCTGACTGCAGTTAGGGGCTCCATTTGCAGAAGGGGAGGAATGAGACATAGGGCAAGTTAGGGTAATTAGGCAGTTTTAGGGACAGTGCAGGAGGGGACCTCTGAAGAGTTTAGGAAGGCTTTAGAGATAACAACAACTAAAGTAATGTGTTAATGTTGGCCTTGGTTTCCTTCAAGTGATAACGGAGAGTGTTTTAATTAGAGCAGCAGACTCATCTATGCAAGGAGGAAATGAGAAGGGGTTGGTGTTAAGACTGGTGGGTGGCAGCCTGTTTTATTCAATAGCTGATGTTTAGTGACCAGATGAATAACTCTGTGACTGGCTAACTGAAGAGAAATCCCTTGTCTGAGCAGAGTAATTCTCATTTGTAACTGAAGATAATACCTCTTGCTGACTAGATAGATGGTTTAGCGTCTAATTTTCAGAGGTCGTGGTCTGAGATGACCCAGAAAAAGTCAATGTTTTGTATAAAGATGACAATTTTTCAACTTTGCTGGACCTAGAAACCTGTGAATGAACAATAGATAGCACATAATGTGTGGCTGAATTTAACCATAATTTTGAGACTGACTAACTGATAAAAGGCTTGGAAGCTGTGTTATAGAATAAATTTGTGCTTGACCCGATACTGCAGAACTCTGGTTATGTAAAGGTTTGGAATGGCTTAGTGTTTGTACAGGAGGAATAATATTTTAAGGTCTGGGAATCTTAGTTGATGTTAGAGCAGCTTTTTACTTCTGTAGTAAAAAGATACCCTGATGATGACATTGCAGATGAGTAAGACAGAGTAAGTTCCACTGAGACCTGGGAGGTCTTCTGTCGCAACCCTCCATTGCTCACCTGAGTAAAATCTCCAATTGGACTACAGGATAAAAATGACTGCCTAGTTGTTTCCTGAAAATTAGCTATACCTGTATTTGATAGACAATTATGTAAGGAATGCTGTGAACCAGTCAGTTGTGCCTGAATAAACTAGGTACCTGAAGGCAGCTGATGGTGTTTTGAAGAAGCAGTATCTGGCCTTAGACCAATAAAAATCTCCTTAAAAGAAACATGATTGCAAACCATTCAACTCATGAACCTCCACTCCCGATATGCTCCCCTCCCTCTTAATGATTCAAATAGCTTTGCTTTGTAACAGTTCTTGCAAAAAAAAAAAAAAAAAGGCGGGAATGTGGAACCAAGCATAAGTATTCTTAGCCATTGCTTTGTCATCTTGTGTGTAACTGCCATTTTAGAATTTCAGGTCTTGCTGTCCTGGGAAAAGACTGCATTCCAGAGTTCGACCCCCACCCCACTCTGGTCTTATCTCAGTCAGCTAGCCATAGCAGAGCCGAGCAATTCAGGCCACTAATAGGGTCAAACTAGCCATAAAATAGAGCTGCATCTTGATGTGACCAATCAGCTCAAAAACTGAAACTGTACACCCACCGTTGTTAGGAAATGCACCTGTGTAACCAATGAATGTTTGCCAACATCATTTAATTTTTAGAGATCTGCTTGTAACACTATGTAAAATCCCTGTTCCCTTTGTGCAGGGCTCCCGACCTCCACCGTTACATCGGTGCGTGTTGTGGGCCCGGACTCGAGCCCGTAATGAACTCCTTTATGCTCTTGCAGCGGCTGTCTGTGTGTCCTTGGGGGCTGCGCTGGTCGATGGTGGGACGCTGGGCACAACACTTTGCTAAGTAAATAGAAGACAACATGAATCTAATCAAATAAAACAAATAGATGATAAAAATACAGATGTGAGGTACATCGAAAAGACTGGAAAAAATGTGTCAAAACTAATATTGGTTATCTTTGGGTGGCATAATAGAAGGAGTGCCTTTTTCTTCTTTCCTGCATTTCCCAAATATGCTACAATATTAGTGTGATGACTGATTTTATGTGTCTGATTGGACCATGGGGTGCCCAAATATTTGGTCAAATATTCTGAGTGTGACGTGAGGGTGTTTTGGAGTGAGACAATGGTACTTTGAATCAGTAGACTCAATAAAGCAGATATCCATCCCCGACGTGAATAGGTTTCATCCAGTCAATTGAAGAGCTGAGAAGACCAACAGCCTGGGTAAGAAGGAACTTTTCTGAATGTCTTGGAGCAGAACCACCAGTCTCCTACCTTTAGGCACAGACTTGGATTCAGCATATTTTTTTGTGTTTAAAATTTTGGAAATGAGGTGCCTCCCTGGTGGTGCAGGGGTTAAAGTCTCAGTGCTATCAAGCTATTGCCCATCACTGCACATGAGTTCCATCCCCGGCCAGGGAGCTAACCCACACAGCAGACCTCTCCTGGCTTGCCTGCTTCTCCTCTCAGCAGTGTATTTCAACAGATCCCCCTGTTCTGCTTCCCACTCTCTCTGGTGAATCCTGTTCCCCTGTTCCCTGTCCCGCACCTACACCCCAGTTCTTGTATGCGTAAATAAATAAAAATCTTTAAAAATTTTTTTTTGGAAATGAAACTTTTAGCTATACATTAAGTATACTTCACTGATTTTAAAATCAGTAAGAGAGGCCTCCCTCGTGGCACAAAGGGTTAAGTCTCAGCACTATGAAGCTGTCAGCAGCCACTGCAGCATAAGTTTGTTACCCGGCCAGGGAGGTGACCCACATGACGCAGCAGACCTCTCCCGACTCACCCGCTGCTCTCTCAGCAGTATATTTCAGTACATCTGCCTGTCCTGCTCCCCACTCAGCCTCTGGTGAACCCTCATCCCCTGCATCTCTGGCCTGCACCCCAGCTCTTGTATGCATAAATAAATCTTTAAAAAAAAATAAGAGCAATGAGACTCAACAAAAACAAAGAAAACAATCCAGTCAAAAAATGGGCAGAAGAGCTAAAAAGAAACTTCTCTGAAGAGGAA
The DNA here is from genome assembly GCF_014898055.3 of Talpa occidentalis. Classification (NCBI taxonomy): domain Eukaryota; kingdom Metazoa; phylum Chordata; class Mammalia; order Eulipotyphla; family Talpidae; genus Talpa; species Talpa occidentalis. Next base: position 50,295,814 of record NW_023604972.1, read on the forward strand.
ATGCAAATGGCCAACAGGCATATGAAAAAATGTTCAACATCACTTGTAATCAGGGAAATGCAAATCAAAACCACAATGAGATACCATCTTACACCAGTGAGAATGGCACATATTAAAAAAACTAGCAACAATAAATGTTGGCGAGGATGTGGAGAAAAAGGAACTCTTGTGCACTGCTGGTGGGAGTGCAAACTGGTCCAACCACTATGGAGAGCTGTGTGGAGATTTCTGGACCTACTAAACATAGAGCTTCCATATGATCCAGCAATTCCACTCCTAGGTATTTACCCAAATGACACAGAAACATCAATTCCAAAGAGCACCTGCACTCCTATATTCATAGCAGCACTATTTACAATAGCTAAGCTATGGAAACAACCCAAATACCCAAAAATAGATGACTGGATCAAGAAGATGTACATATACACAATGGAATATTACAATCAAAAAAGATGAACACATTCAGCTTGCAGCAACATGGATGGTGCTGGAAGGGATCATGCTCAGCAAAATAAGTCAGAAAGAAAAAGAAAAATACCGGATGGTCTCACTCATAGCAGGAATCTAGAAAACTTAAATAAGAGACCAGGAAAAAGACTAATCAATACAAAGTAAAAATCAAAATCAACAAGCAACTCTAAGCCAGAGACACACTATGGAGGGGGGCGGAGGGAGGGGCGGGGAAAGGAAGGACTAGAGTCAAAATAAGGGAGGGGTGCAATTGTATGGGGAATATAACCATAATGAAAATGCATACATTGTGCAAAGATGAAAAATGATGTAAGAATTATATAAAATAAAATATAAAAAAATAAGAGCGAAAGTCTTTATAAAGCTTTTACTAGAGATCTTTATTTCTTTATGAATTTTGAATTACTGTCCAGTGTCTTTTTATTTCCCCTGAAATATTCCCTTAAGGCAGGATAGAGGTAGAGAACTCTTTCAGCTTTGGTTTATCTAAGAATGTCTTAATTTCTCCCTCATTTTTAAAGGTCAGTTATGCTAGATAAAGGAGTCTTGGTTGGCAGCTTGCTTCCTTCCACATCTTGAATAGATCAGTTCACTGACCTCCGGCCTCCAAGGTTTCTGATAAATGTGCTCATCTTATTGGCAAAAAATAGAGTGAAAGCTATCATCTTCCCATCTTTCTAGATGTATGGTAATGTACCTTACCACGTGTTAGCAACAGATCATTTTCCTATAGTATTGCAATATCACTTAATTTGTAACATCATTTCTATACCAATCAGTTTAAGGAAAATGAGTATGTTAAGCATGCATTAGGAGGTCTTTGAAAAGTCAAAAACTAGTACAGATTTCAAACTGGAAATGAAAAGGCCTTTTAAAGCATCTTACACATTTTAATTTTTTAATAGACATCAATCTTCAGTAATTCATATAAACACAAACCTCTGAAGTCCTTTTTTCGCTTGTGGAATATAGAGAAGCAAAAGAAAGGAACTGACAAAACAAAAACAAAACCCTAGAAATATGACTGCAGAATTGAGGCTATAGAGGGTAAGAGAAGGGCAGAGGGATAAAGGAGTCGACCCAACAGTCTAGTGTAAAGGATCAGGGGTGCTGTGGTGGTGGGTGTAGTGAGACATACATCTGAGGTGATTTCCCCTTAAATCTAAGTGTTGTAAAGCAGCGTCACCTTAATTTAAAACAAAATCTTTTTGTTGTGTCCATGTCAGAGAAGTCCACAGTATGACTCATCCGTCCATCACGAAGTTATTCCAGGTGATCGACACAGGATGATCTGATCCTCCTAGAGTATGGTAAAGTCATACACTGGCATGCTGATCTTTGGGACCATGGTTGCATGATAGAAAAAGGGGCCGGAGTCAAGTTTAACAAATTAAACAAGCTTTGTTTAACAATTTGTGCTGCAGTACTGCTGAAAAGGAATTGCCAAGCTAATAAATCTTTCCTGCTAAAGGGTCTTAGGCCTGGTGCAGTAAATAATCCAATGCAATTGTAAATAACAAGTTTGCTTACTTGATAAACCTTTCCTTAGAGAGCTTTCCAATTAAGTTTTTAGCTTATCTAAATGATGTTACATTTTAACAAGGTCGGACAGCCGGCCAAGCTGATTTATCTCTGGAAGGACATCCCCAAATGTCCATCTTTCCCCCTTTGTCTAGGAGTTTTACAGCAAATAGTTGTGCTTGCTAACCCATGTTATCAACGTAAGATGCTTGTGTATAAAAGAAACCCTTTGTCTCTAGACCGGTGCTCAGACAGGGCTACCCAGGTCTGGACCTCATTGCATGAGTAATAAAGCTTCTCCTGACCTCACCATTCCTGAAGTACCGTACCGCTTGTTCTTCCCTTGCCTGGGTAAAAGGCTAGAATTTATTTCTGCAATACTGCCATCATAGAGGGATAGTGCATCGGGTCTTGAAACCAGAGAATCTCCTTATTGAGACTCAGCAAAATATAAAACTTGGAGATTTTAGCTTGAGTTTAGAATTTACTGACCCAAAGCAAACTGTTGCTGCGTTCCCTGCACCCAGGCTCCAGTTAGGAGGAGACCAACACTGCCAAGGCTTTCGGGAGGAGCAAATCCAAAATACCTGGTGAACTCAAAGGATGGTTTCGTGGCCCCTGAGTAAAAGTGAGGGCCCTGGGAAGTGTGCAGCAGAGTTTCCAGAATATACTGTGGGAGTTTGGCCTTTCCATGGGCTGCTTTCTTTTTGTAACTGTGGGACCAAACAGTCCCTCTGAAGTGGGACAGGGGCCGTCTTGGGTGTGCTTGCTCCTTCCCCTTGCCTGTAGTCTTGGAAACAAGAACACTTACAATAGTGCCTGTAAGTCATAGCTTAATGATCAACAGCAAATCATTACTTACTTTCTGTCCCTAGTAACTTTTTTGTTTTAGTGACTTGTCTGACCTCTCCTGACTCGCCCGCTGCTCCCCTTAGCAGTGTATTTCGGTCGTCTGCCTGTTCTGCTCCCCACTCTGTGTCTGATGAATCCTCTCATCCTCCACACCTCTGGCCTGTCTCCCAGTTCTTGTATGCATAAATAAATAAATCTTCAGTGAATTGTCTGAGCAGTTCAGACACTACAAAGTGGAACTGTTACTGCACTTGGACACTTGGTGGCGCATATGCATCTTGAGAACTTAGCTTCTTGAACTTTGACCTTGTCCTCACTATAATACTGAGATCCCCTCAGGGTGGGGTTTGCTCTTCGTTTTCTGAACATGCACCTCTTAAAGAAGCATGACTACTGTGGCCACACAAGTCTGCTCCATGTAGAGTAAGGTCATCCTTTGTGTTAGGCTCCTTGTGGTCTATATAAGGGAGAGGCTGTTACTCCCAGGGAGACACCTGGAGCTTCCTGTGGCTCCATTGCTTCATTAAATCTCAGCTTCAAAAGCAGCTGCCTTGGGGAGAGTCCTCATTTCATCCTTGAGTGAAGAACTCAAGAGCCCACTGCCCCTGCCTGGTAACAAGAGGTCTGGCAGCTGGAGGTTCCCAGGGAACTCCATGAAGAGTCAGATGTCTGGGGGAGTCCAGAAGGAGAAGGATTTACAGTAAGAGACAGCAGGCTGGAGGAATGGAGAAGGTGGAGGAAAAATTACTTTCGAGATGTAAAGGTCCAGGAACCCAGCATTTACACTCTAGCTTTGTTCTGAAAATAGTTGGAATTCAGTAAAAACTAATGTTGCACAGTGATAGGTTCTGTGGAGAGTATAAATAATAATGAATGACTTTTAAAAATTTACCAAGTTCTGTATTAAGTGTTATTTAGTCCTCACAATAAGCCTGTAAAGGCGCATCAGCCCATTTTATAGTGAAGGAAATCACGGTGACTCATGAAAACCCCCTGGGCTGGCAGGGAGCAGAGCCCGTGTCTGAACGCAGGTCCTCTACTTCTAAATCCCATGCTCTTTCCCATGGCGTGTGACTCTGGCAGCTCTAGGAAGCTTGACGATGAGACAGACACATGAGAAAAGACCTGAGTATGCAACTAAGTTTCTTAAATCTGAGTTATCCACATCCATGGATAAAAGCGTCTCCTCTGACTTGGCCCATTTTATTTTATTTTTAAAGATTTATTTATGCATACAAGAACTGGGGTACATGGGCCTCCCCGGTGGCGCAGCGGTTGAGCGCTGGGTTGCGAAGCTGCCCGCGGCCTCTGCGGCGCCGGTTCGATCCCCGGCTGCTCCCCGGCCACCGGAGGAGGGTCCCACATGGCGTGCAGACTTCTCCTGCCGCCCGCTGCTCCCCTCAGCAGTGTACTTCGGTCCTTCTGCCTGCTCTGCTCCCCGCTCTGGCTCTGGTGAATTCTCTCACCCTCCCGCGCTTCTGACTGTACCCAGTGCATGTATAAACAAAACAAACAAACCAGCAAACAAATAAATAAAGCATGCCTCTATAAAAAAAAAAAAAAAATTTAAAAAAAAAAAAAAAAAAAAAAAAAAAAAAAAGAACTGGGGTACAGGCCAGAAGTGTGGGGGGTGAGAGGGTTCACCAGAGACAGAGTGGGGAGCAGAACAGGCAGACTGACCGAAGTACACTGCTGAGGGGAGCAGCAGGCGAATCAGCGGAGGTCTGCTGCGCCATGTGGGTTGCTCCCTGGCGCGCTGGGCATCAAACTCTTGCTGCAGTGGCTGTGGACAGCTTCATAGGTTGCGTCTTAAGCCCTTGCACCACCAGGGAGGCCCTGACTTGGCCCATTTTAAAAACTGAAGTTCAAAGTTGAAAAATAATTCATCCACATAATTACCGGCATCTCCAGAAAGAGCCTCTTGGAATGATGGCTTGTGTTCAAATGAGGAATAAACATCCACATAGCTCTAGCCCAAGAAGCAGTGTTTTGAGGGAGTCAGTGTAAAGGCTATTTCATTCCCCTTCTGTGCAGATGTTTAGAAACCATAGAATGTAATGATGCAGATCGAGAAAGGCTTCTGTATGATTGGTGACAGTTTATTTTTTATATTTAAAATGTGGAATGCTTCACAAATTTGCATATCATCCTTGAGCAGGGGCCATATTAAACGTCCCTGTATTGTTCCACTTTGAGTGTATGTGCTGCCAAAGCCAGCACCATTGACATTTTACAAAGTCTATCCAAAAATAGTGGTTCTCTTCAGAGTCCTCAAAATCATTGATTTCTTCTACATAGGATGCCAAGAACTGGATATTCCTTTATAGTATAGTTTTCCTTCCAGATAACCCCAAATTGGGTGATAAAGTGTAAAGGTCAGGAACGGGCACAGTGCAGGTTTTCTGATCCCATGCAGACCCGTAAAGGAGGAGTCAGAGTCCTCAGTGGTTTTTTGCAGGTCTTTATTGGGGTTCAGCGGGTATGTGGCAGGGTGCTGGGGGGCTGGGAGGCTGGCAGCCTATTTTTCCAGGCCTCCCAGCCCCCAGCAAATCCTCACTCTATCTGGGCTCTCTGATGATCTCGGCTTCTCTTCGGCTTCTGCTGCTGCTTTCTCGGCTTCTGGCGTCCCTGTGACACCGCCCTTAAAAGCACAGTCTTAGCGCAGGTGTACCCACTCCAGGTGCCCGCCATCAGGCATGCATTCAGGATCACAGGGTTCCCTCATCTATCCTGATGGCGGGAGGGCAGAAAAGCCTGATACCTTTTACGTTACCCTACATAAAGCATTAGAATTTTTTAAAACATTTATTTATGCATATAAGAACTGGGGTACAGGCCAAGGTGCGGGGGGTGGGGTGGGTGTGAGAGAATTCACCAGAGACAGAGTGGGGAGCAGAACAGGCAGATCTACTGAAATACACTGCTGAGGGGAGCAGCTGGCAAGACAGGAGAGGTCTCCTGTGCCATGTGGGTAGCTCCCTGGCTGGCCAGGGATGGAACTCCTGCTGCAGAGGCTGCAGATAGCTTCATAGTGCTGATGCTTAACCCCTTTAAAGCATAGGATTTTATTTAATGTAGAGGTAATGCTAGTACCAGGATGGTTGCACCCCTGTTCCCTTCAATTTAGTTCTAATCCCTCAGAACTAGAAGTCTCTGAGGGACTTATCACCCCAATGGATTGTGATGATGTTACTGTTCTCTATTAAGAACCAATCCACTACATTGAGGTGGAAAATGAGTGAACAAATCACAACTCTTGACTGCTCCTTGAGTGTTTTACCTGAGACAGAAGCATATGAAAGAGGACACCTCGAGTTTCTAAAATCCTAACCACCCCAACCCTCTGGGAAAATAAACCTTCATTGCAAAAATAAACCTAATTCAGGGCTCAGGTGTTGCTACTTCTTCACCAGAAGGGGAGCTGCTGTCCCTTAGCCATTGAGCCCTCTTTTAAACCAAAGTGTGGCCTGACTTTTGTCCTCCCATTTAATTTTCCTCCTCTACTGTCCTTTTTTGTGCTTCATTTATTAACGTGGTGTAGGGTAAGGTAAAATGTATCAGGCTTTTCTGCCCTCCCGCCATCAGGATAGATGAGGGAACCCTGTGGTCCTGAATGCATGCCTGACGGCGGGCACCTGGAGTGGGTACACCTGGGCTGAGACTGTGCTTTTTAAGGGCAGCGTCACAGGGACGCCAATAGAAGCCAAGAAGCCAAGAAGCCGAAGAGAAGCAGAGAGAAAAGCAAAGAAGTGGAAGCAGAGAGCCCAGAGAGAGTGCGGATTTGCTGGGGGCTGGGAGGACTGCCAGCCTCCCAGCCCCCCAGCACCCCTGCCTGCCATATGCCTGGTGAACCCCAATAAAAAACCTGCAAAAGCCACTGAGGACTCTGACTCCTCCTTTACCCAGTCTGTTGGATCAGAAAACCTGCACTGTGTCTGTTCCTGCCTTTACACGTGGTTACTATATAATTTATTTTCAGAAACTACAAAAAATTATTAAATGGTTAAAATAGACTGACAGGTCAATCTTGAATGGGGTGGGAGGGTTTGAGGATGGGGTGAGGAAAAGGAAAGATGTTTTGATGTAAACAAAACAAGTACATTTGAGTGTGTTTTGTATATTTCTGGAGCTAGAGGAGTGGGTGTTGAGAGGTCCCTGTAGATTAGTTCAAGAATGGTGCGGGGGGGTGGGGTGGGTGTGAGAGGATTCACCAGAGACAGAGTGGGGAACAGAACAGGCAGATCTACTGAAATACACTGCTGAGGGGAGCAGCGGGCCAGACAGGAAAGGTCTGCTATGCCATGTGGGTAGCTCCCTGGCTGGATGAAACTCGTGGCTATTGATAGCTTGATAGCACTGTGTCTTTAACCCCTGTGCCACTAGGGAGGCCCCAGGTGTGAATGATTTTTTTTTTTTTTTCTGTAAGATTTATTTATTTATTTATACAAGAACTGGGTACAGTCAGCAGCGTGAGAGGGTGAGAGAATTCACCAGAGCCAGAGCAGGGAGCAGAGCAGGCAGAAGGACCGAAGTACACTGCTGAGGGGAGCAGCGGGCGGCAGGAGAGGTCTTCGTACCATGCGGGACCCTCCTCCAGTGGCCAGGGAGCAGCCGGGGATCGAACTGGTGCTTGCAGAGGCTGCAGGTAGCTTCACAACCCAGCACGCAACCGCTGCGCCACTGGGGAGGCCCGTGAATGATTTTTAATATAATTTGTGTGCATAGTGAGAAAGAGAGAAGGCAGGATTTCAAACAATAGTGTCTTTTTTAGGCATAGATTTATTTAGAAATCTTATATTAGACAGAGTTGTTAACATTTCTGCTACCTAGGCAACAAAATATGGTTCTGTTGCTGACATCTTTTCATTTTTAACAAAGTGAAATCTTAAACTCTTTTAACCAACTTGTAAAAAATAAAAGCTAAACTTGAATATATTCCTTTATCTTAAGGAAACGTATATATATAATCCTTTATCTTATTTTTTATTAAATACCATTTTATTTTTTTAATTTTCTTTTTTTATTTAAATTTTATTTTTTATATTCCCCTAACAATTACAACCCCATTATTTTGACCCCAAGCCTTCCTTTCCCCACCCCCCAGCCCCCACAGAGTGTCTCTGGTTCATAGTTGTTTGTTGATTTTGATATTTTCTTTCTTACAGTTACTTTTTCCTGGTCCCTTATTTAAGTTTTCTAGATTCCTGCTATGAGTGAGACCATCTGGTATTTTCCTTTTTCTTTTCTTTTTTTTTTATATGTATTTATTTATTTATACAAGCACTGGGTACAGTCAGAAGCGTGGGAGGGTGAGAGAATTCACCAGAGCCAGAGCAGGGAACAGAACAGGCAGACTGAGGAAACACACTGTCAGCTGAGGGGAGTAACGGGCGCGGCAGGAGAGGTCTGTGCGCCATGTGGGACCCTCATCAGCGGCCGGGGATCGAACCGGCACTGCAGAGGCTGCGGGCAGATTTGCAGCCCAGTGCTCAACCGCTGCGCCACCAGGGGAGGCCCCTATTTTTCTTTTTCTTTCTGACTTATTTCACTGAGCATGATCTCTTCCAGTGCCATCCATGTTGCTGCAAATTGCATGTGTTTATCTTTTTTTGAATGCTGAGTAATATTCCATTGTGTATATGCACCACATCTTCTTGATGCAGTCATCTATTTTTGGGCATTTGGGTTGTTTCCAAAGCTTAGCTATTGTAAACAGTGCTGCTATAAACATAGGGGTGCAGGTGTTCTTTGGAATTGAGGTTTCTGTGTCATTTGGGTAAATACCTAGGAGTGGAATTGCTGGATCATATGGAAGCTCTATGTTTAGTAGGTCCAGAAATCTCCACACAGCTCTCCATAGTGGTTGGACCAGTTTGCACTCCCACCAGCAGTGCAGAAGAGTTCCTTTTTCTCCACATCCTCGCCAACATTTGTTGTTGCTAGTTTTTTTAATATGTGCCATTCTCACTGGGTAAGATGGTATCTCATGGTAGTTTTGATTTGCATTTCCCTGATTACAAGTGATGTTGAACATTTTTTCATATGCCTGTTGGCCATTTGCATTTCCTCTTCAGAGAAGTTTCTTTTTAGCTCTTCCGCCCATTTTTTGACTAGATTGTTTTCTTTGTTTTTGGTGAGTCTTATCAGCTCTCTGTAGATTTTTGTGATCAGTCCTTTATCATTGGTGTTGTGTGCAAAAATGTTCTCCCAGTGGTGGGGTTTCTCTTTGTTTTTGTCAAACAATAGTGTCTTAATAAAACTCCAAAAATTGCCCATCCCCTCATGTGCAAATGACCAGTCAAACTGACTTGGTGGGGTCAGTGAGGGTCGGTGGGGGCCAAAAGCTTGACACAAGTCTAAGGTGCCCTCTGGCAGAGATCCACAAAAAAGGGGTTAGGTAGGCCCTAGATAGCTGCCAGAAGGAGAAAGTCAAAATTCAAAATATACCACATTAAGGTAACAGCTGCCATTGTCTCTGCCAAGCACCAGGAGCAGCCTCCTCACATGTCTCTCACCTGTGTGTCTCTTCCAAGTCTTCCACCTATGTGTCTCCTTCCAGCAGAACGAGGGTGCAAGACAGAACTGAAAAATTCAAGAGAATCTGAACATGCGTGTGTTCGTTATAACCAAGTGTGGCTGCTTCTCTTCTAGGCCCTAGCTGTCCCCATTCAGAAAGTCAGGTCTAAGGAATGCTGGGAATTGTAACTCTTGACACCTGTGGTGTCTTTGGTGCTGGGCATGGAGTCTGTAAAAACAACAGGGGGTAGATTGTTTCTCTAACACTAGTTTGGTTTTTTTGTTTGTTTTGTTTTTAAAGATTTAGTTATTCATTTTACACAAGAACCGGGGTACAGGCCAGATGCACAGGAGGGTGAGAAGATTCACCAGAGACAGAGCGGGGAACAGAACAGGCAGACTGACGAAATACACTGCTGAGGGGAGCAGCGGGCGTGGCAGGAGAGGTCTGCGTGCCATGTGAGACCCTCGCTGGCCAGCGGGGATCAAACCGGTGCCGCGGAGGCTGCAGACAGCTTCACAGCATGGCGCTCAACCACCTGCGCCACCAGAGGAGGCCCTAACACTGGTTTTTAGTCAGGAATGAACTGCAAAAGGTTTACAATTATTTGAAATAAAGTTCTGGGGATTTCATCAGCATTAGAAAGAACTGTGAAAACAATCTCTCTACAGCTCAGGTCAAAGAAGTCTGTGACAGGTTAGCAGAGATTAGCGCACAGTGACTGAGGGACTCTAGCAGAGCTACTTCTTGTTTTCTCATTTTTAAACTAGGATGTGATTAGCAATCTAATAAGCAACAATGAACATCATTTTTGTTGAGTATTGTTTTAGGAAGAAAAAAAAGAAAAGTGCTGCGCCTCCCCTGGTGGCGCAACGGTCGAGCGCTGGACTGCGGAGCTGTCTGCAGCGCATGTTAGATCCCCGGCCGCTGGGTGAGGGTCCCACATGGCACGCAGACCTCTCCTGCCGCCCGCTGCTCCCCTCAGCAGTGTGTTTCGTCAGTCTGCCTGTTCTGTTCCTCGCTCTGTCTCTGGTGAATCCTCTCACCCTCCCACGCAGCTGGCCTGTACCCCGGTTCTTGTATAAATAAAAAAAATTAAAAAAAAAAAAGCCTTTGAAATTTAAAAAAAAAAAACAAGTGCTGATATTTGAGTTCAAATTCCAGGTCTAGCACTTACTAAGGGCCTTTCGATAATTTACTAACCTTCTTGAATCTTAGTTATTAACTTGGACAATTTATTAACTCCTTGCATCTCCTCAGTTCCTATGATCTGCAAAATGTTATTAATATTTGCTTTACCATGCTGCTGAGGAAGAAGTCAATGGAATATATTTCAGAGCATCTAGCACCATGCAAAGCATGTTATATGTGCACAATAATGGTTGGTTGGATCACTATTGAAGCTGAGTTAGAGAAACACTGTAGCATTGTTCCAAGTATTTTTATGGCTACAATTTATTACACCTTAATAACTAATCATTTTCATAAATTTTCTTGTGTTTTGTGAAATATACACTGGGGTAAAGAGGCATTTAGGATTAAAGAGGCATTAAGTCTGCTTTTACTAAAATGGTTCAGAAAAATAACTTTCTCTACATATAGATTTATATATATATATAGAGAGAGGGGGGGAATTAAATAAATAGAATGTTGATATCTGGGTAACCTTTTTTTTTTTGGTAGGACCCTTGTCGGTGGCTGGGGATAGAACAAGGATAGAACGGGGATAGAACTGGGATAGGTTGCAGGCAGCCTCGCAACCCAGCGCTCAACCGCTGTGCCACCAGGGGAGGCCCTGGGTAATCTTTTTTTTTTTAATTTATATCTTTTACATCATTGTGTATTCCCTGTAAAATTTCCACCACCAATTCACCCATGAACCATCACCATAGTCCCTTGTGCTCTTCTCTCCCCTGTTTCGATCCCTTTTCCTCCCACTCCCTCACAGAATGTCTCTGATTTATAGTTGCCTGCTAATTTTGTTATATTATTATTATTGTTATTTCCCCCCTTTATTTGGTTCCCCATATATTCCTCCATCTGGCTTATTTCACTGAGCATGATCCCTTCTAGCTCCATCCATGTTGCTGCGAATGGCATGAGTTTATCTTTTTGATTGCTGAATAGTATTCCATTGTGTATATACCACATCTTCTTGAGCCAGTCATCTATTTTTGGGCATTTGGGTTGTTTCCATATCTTACCTACTGTGAATAGTGCTGCAATAAACATAGAAGTGCAGGTATCTTTTGAATTAATTTTTTGTGTCATTTGGGTAGATTCCTAGGAGTGGAATTGCTGGGTCATATGGTTGTTTCATTTTTAGTAGTTTGAGGAACATCCACACAGGTTCCATAGTGGTTGGACCAATTTGCATTCCCACAAGCAATGTAGGAGGGTTCCTTTTTTCTCCACATCCTCATCAACATTTGTTGTTTCCTGTTTTTTAAAGATTTATTTATTTATGCATATTAGAATTGGGGTACAGGTCAGAGGTGTGTGGGGGGGTGGGTGAGAGGATTCACTAGAAACAGAGTGGGGAGCAGAACAGGCAGATTGACTGAAATACACTGCTGAGAGGAGCAGCAGGAGAGACAGAAAAGGTCTGCTGCGCAATGTGGGTAGCTCCCTGGCCTGCCAGGGATTGAACTTGTGCTGCAGAGGCTGTGGATAGCTTCATAGTGCTGTCCTTAGCCCCTTGCGCCACCAGGGAGGCTCCTGTTTCCTGTTTTTTTTAACCTGTGACATTTTCACTGGTGTAAGTTGGTATCTCATTGTGGTTTTGATTTGCACTTCCCTGATTATAAGGGATGTTGAACATTTTTTCATATACTTGTTGGCCATTTGCATTTCCTCTTTGGAGAAGTGTCTTTAGCTCTTTTGTCCATTTTTTGACTGGATTGTTTACTTTGTTTTTGTTGAGTCATGTGAGCTCTTTGTAGATTTTTGTGATCAGTCCCTTATCAGTTGTATTGTGTGCAAAATTTTTCTCCCAATCAGTGGGGTGTCTCTTTGTTTTGATTAGTGTCTCTTTTGCTGTACAGAAGATTTTTAGTTTGATGTAGATGTTTGTTCATCTTTTCCTCGGCTATCACTGCTTTGGGGGATATGTCTTTAAAGATGTTACTGAGATGTATGTTGCATAGAGTTTTGCCTATATTTTCTTCTTTATATTTTATGGTTTCTGGTCTTTCATTCAGGCCTTTTATTCATTTTGAGTTGTTTTTTATGCATAGTATGAAGTAGTACTCTAGCCTCATTCTTTTGCAAGTAGCAATTCAGTTTTCCCAGCACCATTTATAAAACAAACTGTTCTTGTTTCATTGCGTATTCTTTGCTCATTTGTCAAAAATCAGTTGTCCATAAATATGTGGGTTTACTTCTGGGTTCTCTATTGATACTTGGGTAATCTTAATGAAGGTTATTTACACTGTAACAGGGCAGACCTCAGGAAAAGGGGAGGTTCCAGTTTCCCTGCTCCACCCAAAAATATGTTTAGATAGAATTTTCTAATATCTCCAGAACAGGGAAGAATAGAATACCCCCTGCCCTGTAACCATGCTATCACTATAACTTTTCTTTAAGTTTACGATTATATCAGAATAAAAAATATATAATACTACTGAATCCCTAGCATATAGCAAACACTAAACAAGACATTCACATACATTATCCCCACATCATTCAATGCTCATAATAATTGTAAGAGAAAAATCCTATTATGATCTTCATCATTTTACAGGTGTGGCAACTGAAATTCAGAGAGCTTAAGCTATTTAACCAACAGCAGTATTTGGGGCACTAAGATTCAATGACAGGTCTAACTTCAAATTCCATGTTCTTAAATCACACAAGTCCCATTAGTTACTGGCATCAAAAGGACAAAACAAAGTTTACAAAAGTATTAAGAAGTTGAAAGCTTAAAAAGTTTGGGATTAGTGTGTCCCAGGGTCCAAGGGTTGCTTGAAGCAATAGGTCAAAAAGGGCACTGTTTTAGGGTGTAGATCCCAAAAACTCACCTTCCTTTTCAATAAGTTCCCTGTTCAAAGTGGACCACATTTTTTTTTTAAAGATTTATTTATTTATTTATACAAGCACTGGGTATAGTCAGAAGCATGGGAGGGTGAGAGAATTCACCAGAGCCCAAGTGGGGAACAGAACAGGCAGACTGACGAAATACACTGCTGAGGGGAGCAGCGGGCACGGCAGGAGAGGTCTGTCACGCCATGTGGGACCCTCGCCAGTGGCCTGGGATTGAACCGGCACTGCAGAGGCTGCAGGCAGCTCTGCAGCCCAGCTCTCAACTGCTGCACCACCAGGGGAGGCCCCAAAGTGGACCATATTTTGAGAAATAGTTGAATTATTGAGACTCCTTATTCAGTCTATTCCCCTTCACCAAGGGTGAAAAATACATTTGAATAAAAGTTTTTTTTATAATAGAAATAATGTCATAGCACTTAATGTAGGTGTATTTCTGCCTAGTATAGCACTTCACCCCCTCAACAAGCATTTATTAAATATTTTCTGTGCCCAGTAGTGAGCTAGTCCCCGTGGTTGACACACAATAGAGAGAAAGTCCAGTTAGTTTCCATTTCAGAAAGGTTTAATGCTGGTAAGGTGGTAGCATATCACTGTGGCATTAGTGTCCCACCAAAAATATGTTTAGATAGAATTTTCTAAGATCTCCAGAGTAGAACAGGCCTTTTCCAGTATGTGTCACTTTGTGTAAAATATTTGGCATGTGGCACTATGGTCAATACAAGGCCTGTGGGTCTCAGAAGAAATTGCTACCATTATTATTTTTTTTTAAAAATGTATACTATTTGTCTATGCATACAAGAGCTGGGGTATAGGACAGAGGTGTGGGGGGCAAGATACAGAGTGGGGAGCAGCACAGGCAGACCAACTGAAATACACTGCCGAGGGGAACATAGGGCAAGACAGAAGTGGTCTACTGGCTATGTGGATCAGCAACCTAGCCAGGGATAGAACTTGTGCTGCCCATAGTTTCATAGTGCTGAGTGAGACTCAACCCCCCTTCACCCTCCTGCCTCCCAGGCCCCTGCTACCATTATTTAAAGAATACAGATTATGTAGATTTAGGGATATTTCTTGAAACAACCTTTTTATTGGAGAAACCTGTCTTAAGGCAGGGCAAACACCCAGAGGCAAAGTTTTGTTATATGAAATCAGAAGAATGGTCTAAAAAAGAAAAAAATAGGAAGTGTAATTGATATGCTGAGAGAAGAGGGAAAAAGTGGATTTATAAAATGCTCAACTAAAACTAGACGGTCAGGTGGCATGAAGTCCTAGCAAGGAGTCTAAGAGAGGAGGAGGAGCAGGAGCTGGTGGTGTGGATGGAAAAGTGGTGCTGAAAATAAGTGAGAAGAGCATCTCCCAAATTGTGTGCTATGGAACTAGCATCTACTGTGTTCTCAACACTGCCACCTACAGCAGATCATGGGAACAGCAATAGTAGTCATGTAAAAATCTTATAATGAAACAGCTGCTTGAATGTCTGAGGAAATGTTCTAGTTTACCCAAAGAGTCAACACTGGTAGACTGTGAGATCATGATATGTCATCCTTTTGAATTTCTTTTTAATAATATGTGACCCTTTACTCTTGATCCCCAGACATGCATTACCTTGGTAACCATTTCATTTTAACAGTTCAAATTTTTACTGAATGTGTTACAAAAGACCTTTAGTCAAAAAGACCAAAGCCCATATCATCATCAGACTCCTCAGATTCTTCTTTCTTTGCCTCTACTTTCTTCTCCTCAGCTGGAGCAGCAGCAGTGGAAGGAGCAGGACTACCTGCAGGGGCAGCCCCTGCAGCTGGGGCAGGCCCACCAGGCCCTACATTGCAGATGAGACTTCCAATGTTGACATTGGCCAGGGCCTTTGCAAACAAGCCAGGCCAGAAAGGTTCAACATTTACACCTGCTGCTTTAATGAGCGCATTGATCTTATCCTCCGTGACCGTCACCTGGTTCGTCGTGCAAGATGAGAGCCCAGTAGATGCAGGCGAGCTCCGAGGCCAAAGCCATTGTGCGGGCGAGGGCTGGACAGACGCTGCCGGGCGCGGTGCTAGTCGCAGGATGAAGTGAGGGGCTCACCCCAACGCGGCCTTAGCTTCCTCGGAAGGACCGAGCACCTTAGCGACAGCTGAGGAAAAGCAGTAACCATTTCATTTTAAAATTTCATTTCATTTTTTACTTTTGGTGTACGAAATGTAACATTCCATCTCTCAAAGTGCAACTGCTGATTTCCTCAGATAGAGATACTCTTGAGCGATAAGTTTGCAAAATATTGTCTACATTTTCTGTATTAAAATTCATTGTAGCTTAAAAACAAAAACCCCAGAAGGCAGAGCATCAACAACAGACCATTACAATAGTGAGGCAAAAACCTATAGAACTGCAAAGAGAAATAGATGAATCTATGGTCCTACTTGGTGACTTCAACACCCCCCCATCAGCAATGGACTGATTTGGCAGGTAAAAAATTGGTAAGGGTGCAACTGGAGTTCAATTACACTTCACAGCACCGTACCATCGACCAAGTAGCTCTAACTGACATCTGCAGATTAATTCCTCCAAAAGCCACAGCATACACATGATACTGAACGCTGGCCTCAGATTCCCTCAGCCAATAAAAGGAAACAGAGTTTGAGGAAAAGGAAAGTGGTTTAATTTGTCAACAAATGAGGAAGGCAGCAGACTCATGTTTGAAAGACAACCGTCCTCTTTGGCAGAGGGCAGGGTTATTTATACAAAGGAGTAAAACAAAAGGGAGATGAAAAGGGTAGGCATGTCCTGTGGATACAGGCATATGGAGATTTCTGGTAAGCGCCAGCTTGCTTCGTTAACACCTGATGTTTAACTTCCTTATTATCCTCTTAGGGAAATGTCCTTCCTTTTCCTTAGACTGCAAGAAGACAAACAAGGGGTCTTCAAACCAGCGGTAATTTCAAGAAATACGGGAAAGGCAAACTTGTGAATTCTTATCTGAGAGATTGGTCATATAGAAGGCAAACTTGTCAAATAAGGCGGAAATTGCAAGTGAAAGGGGAAGACAAACTTGTTAATTCTTATCTAAGAGACCAGTCATTTGTAACTGCATCACTCATATGTCTCATGCTCACATGGAACATTCACCAAAAGACCACATCTTGAGCCATAAAACACACCTAAGCAAATTAAAAAGAATAGAAATCATCCATGCATACTCTTAGATCATGATAAGGTTAAACTAGAAAACACTAACAGAAAGATAGCTGGAAAATTCCCAACTACTTGGAGATTAAACAATAGGCTTTTAAATACCATATGGGTCAAAGAAGAAAACTCAAGTGAAAGTGAAAAAGTGTTTTGAACTGTTCAGTGACATGAAAGCACAGTTTATTAAAATTTGTGAAAGCAGTGTGTACATCAAAGAAATATCTAAAATCAGTAATCTAGAATCCCATCTTAGGAAACTAGAAAAAAGAAAATTTAATCCTGAGTAAGCAGAAGAAAAGTAAGAAGGAGAAGTAGGGTAGATTAGAGCATACATCAGTGACACTAAAAACAGGAAATGAAGAAAACCAGTGAAACCAAAAGTTGATTCTGTCAAAACATCTATAAAATTGGTAAACTATTCAGGTAGTTAAAACTAAAAAAAGAAAGAAGATTAAAGATGAACTTATGCCCATCTTGTTAAAATTATTTCTAAAAATCCAAGAAGAGGGGATGCCCCCTAATACATTGTATGCCAACAGTACCCTAATGCCAAAACTAGACAAAGATGAGAAAAGGAAACTATAGACCAATATCCCCAATCAATACTGATGCAAAATTCTTCAACAAAATACTGACAATCAAGTTCAAAAATATACTACAAGGATTACACATCATACCCAAGTGGGATTTACCCTAGGGATGAAAGGATGGTTTAATATTTGTAAATAATTCAATGTAATATATTATATAAACAAAAGAAATGATAAAAATAATATGGTAATATCAATACATGCAGATTCAATGTCATTCTGGAAGTCCCAGATAATGCAGTATGACCAGCAAAGAAAATTTAACTTATACAGATTGAGAAGGAACAATAAAACTGTCTTGGTTCACAGTTGACATCATTTACATAGAAAATCCCAAGAATCAGCCAAAAAAAAATTCTGTACCTAATAAACAATTATAGAAAAGTTGCCGGGTATATGATATGGTACAAAAGTCAGTTGCTTTCCTGTGTATATTAAAGAACAGTTGGCCTTTGAAATTTTAAGAGTATATATGTTGAAGGTAGGAAAATAGGGAATTTTGAAAAGGAAAAAGTGGCAAGAGAATGGGTTAATGAGGTAAACTGAGGCTACATTATGAAGAACTAGGGAAAATTTGGGTCTGTTGTTTTGAATATTCACAATTTAACTTGTGGTACAGTGTATGGAGTGAATTGGAAAGAAGGCAATGAGAACTGGGGTTGCTTAGAGGTGAAGACTAATTCAATCACTATGAATAAGAATCTGCAAAGAGATCATGAAGATCTGCATTTTATCCAGGTTAGTGGAGAAAAAGAGATGGCAAACTAATTCATTCCATAAATAATTTGAGTTATTATCTAGTAGGCATTGGGCATTGTTTTAGGCACTGGGGATACAGCAACAAATGAAGTAGAGGGCCTCGCCGGTGGTGCAGCGGTTGAGCGCTGGGTTGCGAAGCTGCCCACAGCCTCTGCAGCGCTGGTTCGATCAACGGCTGCTCCCCGGCCACTGGAGGAGGGTCCCACATGGCGCGCAGACCTCTCCTGCCGCCCGCTGCTCCCCTCAGCGTGTACTTCGGTCCTTCTGCCTGCTGTGCTCCCCGCTCTGGCTCTGGTGAATTCTCTCACCCTCCCACGCCTCTGACTGTACCCAGTGCTTGTATAAATAAATAAATAAATCTTTAAAAAAAAAACAAAAAACAAAAAAAAAAGCAAATGAAGTAGATCATGCATTGAGGGTACTTATCAAATGGGGTTTAAGTGACTGAAGTTGGTGTCTGATTAGATGTAAGAAGGGTAAAGGTGTGATTAGGCAAGCATGAATCATTGATTCCTAAATTTCTCATTTTAAAAAATGGTGATATTATTTGATCTGTTGTGTAGAGAATGCCTTGAGAACATTCAGATGGATGAATGTTTAGAAGTCAGCTGAAGAGAAGATCTCTGAACATCAACTGAGCTGAACATCAATAAGGAGACGCATCAACAGTAAGGAGAAATACTAAGGAATTACAGTCCTCCGTGGCATATGGGAGGCAGTTGCAGTCATAGGAGTAGATGACACTGAGAAGAACGGGAGGTATAAGAGGAGTGGACCCAGGACAGAATCTCACAAAACACCTGCATCTGTAAGATAAATAAAGGAAGGGTCTCAAGTTGAGTGCCTATTAGGTTCCAGGTGCTTTCATGTTTTATTTCCCTGAAACTTCACAATGAACCTGTATAGTAGTTTTGCCTGACAGATGAAATGGACTCAGAAATGTAGGAGCAGAACAAAAGGAAACGAGGAAATGAGAGTCTCATTAGGGTAAAATGTTGCACATGGATCAAATAGGATAAAAATTTGAAAAAAAAAGAAGTTGCTACTACATTTATCCAATCAGATTTAACTAAAATTGAGTCATACTGAATTTGATAATTGAATTTTTATTACTTGCTTTGATATCTCATACTCAAAAGAGAAAGGAAATCGACGCAATGAGAACCCACCAGTGTGCAGCTGAGAAACGGCATTGTGTGTTATTGCTCTGTCAACATTAATAATACTTGTAGATAACACAAAAAGAGGCAAAAGTTCAGGTAAAGTACAAGTGTTTTACAATAGTTATCTGTATTTTTTTTTTGTATGTATCTCTCTCGCTCCCTTTTTAAGTTCTTAGATGAAAGAGAGTTGAGTTACTGTGAGCTGAATTCTTCAGTGTATGAGAACAAGATTAAAAGATCAAACCTTGAGGGCCTCCCCGGTGGCGCAGCGGTTGAGCGCTGGGTTGCGAAGCTGCCCGCGGCCTCTGCAGCGCTGGTTCCATCCCTGGCTGCTCCCCGGCCACCGGAGGAGGGTCCCACATGGCGCGCAGACCTCTCCTGCCGCCCGCTGCTCCCCTCAGCAGTGTACTTCGGTCCTTCTGCCTGCTCTGCTCCCCGTTCTGGCTCTGGTGAATTCTCTCACCCTCCCGTGCTTCTGACTGTACCCAGTGCATGTATAAACAAAACAAACGAATAAATAAATAATATAAAAAAAAAACAAAACACATGCCTCTTTAAAAAAAAAAAAAAAAAGATCAAACCTTGAAATTAATGAATAAAGACATTTTATTTAGAGCAAACACATAAAGAATTGAATTAGTAAAAATCTTTTATTTGGCTTGTATTTAGCTGTAATACAAAAATTGTAAGCCAGAAAATTTAATAACAAGAAAGCAAGAAGAAATTAAGCTGCATCATTTAGCAAGGGCACCATGCTTGTAAAACAAAGTAAAATTCTAAATTTTTAACCCATTTAACTGTGTTTGAACGCATTCTTCAGGTCCAAAAGATAGAAAAGTAGTCAGGCTGAAAGTATTCGCTGATTTAATTCCTTCATTAAGAGTTTTCACCTATAAGAGACACAAAAAGAACATTTTCTCAAACTACTGTTCTATTTTTATACTTTTAATTTTACAATCAATTTAGATTCATAAGAAAGTTGCAAAGACAATGCAGAGAGTTCCCATATATCCTGCACCAGTTTCCCTACTGGTTAATACCTCACTATGTTTGTCAAAAGAAATGGACCAGTGTTGATACATTATTATTTTTTTTGAAGATTTATTTATTTATGCATAAAGAACTGGGGTACAGGTCAGAGGTGTGTGTGGGGGGCTGAGTGGATTCACCAGAGACAGAGTGGGGAGAAGAATAGGTGGATTGACTGAAATACACTGCTGAGGCGAGCAGCGGGCGAGACAGGAGAGGTCTGCTGCGCCATGTGGATTAGCAACCTGGCGAGGGATGGAACTCCTGCTGCAGTGGCTGCTGATAGCTTCATAGTGCTGAGATTTAACTCCTTGAGCCATCAGGCATGCCCTGATGCATTATTATTAGTCAAAGCCTACACTTTATGCCTCAGTTTTGTTTTTTTTTAAAGATTTATTTATTTATGCATACAAGAACTGGGGTACAGGCCAGAGGTGTGGTGGGTGAGAGGACTCACCAGAGACAGAGAAGGGAACAGAACAGGCAGATGCATTGAAATACACTGCTGAGGGGAGCAGCAGACGAGACAGGAGAGGTCTGATGTGCCATGTGGGTAGCTCCCTGGCTGACTGGGGATCTATGGAACTCGTGCTGCAGAGGCTGCGGGTAGCTTCACAGTGCTGTGCTTAAGGCCTTGCAGCACCAGGGAGGCCCATGCCTCAGTTTTCACCTGATGTCCTTTTTCTGTTCTAGGAACCCATCCAGGATAACACACTATATTTAGTTATCAGGTTTGTCTATCTCCTCTATACTGCGAGAGTTCTCAGACTTTCCTTGTATTTGATGACCTTGAGAGTTTTCAGGAACACGGGTCAGGTATTATATAGGATGTACTTTGATTTGTGTTTGTCTGATGTTTTCCTCATGATTACACTGGAATTATGGGGTTTTGAAAGGAAGGTCCCAAGGGTCAAGTACCATTGTCATCACATCATTTTAGGGTAAATGCATGAGGTATTACTGAAGAAGTTAACTTTGATCACTGGATGAAATAGTTTTGTCAGGTTTCTTCACTGTAAAGTTACCCTTTTTTCTCCCTTTTCATACTATACTATTTGAAAGGAAGTCACTGAGCAAAGCTATAAAGAAAGATTGGGGAATTATACCCTATCTCCTTTAAGGAGAGTATCTAGATAAATTGGAATTTTTTTGTAATCTTGGGAGATTTGTCTATTCAAATGTATGTACATATTCAGGCATATGAATACATAGTTATTTATAGCAGTATGGATTCATAGATATTTTGTTGGGATTATAACCCAATACTACTTTGTTTGTTACTGAATTGTTGATTGTTGGTTCTTGAGAGCTTTTCTGTTGGTTCCTATGTCTCTTTGTCTCAATCTATTGTTAACATAAATCAAGTTATTCTTTGAGCTTTGTCTTTCGTTTCTCCCATTTCAAGTATTTGCATATTAAATTTTATTGTCAGTAAATACTTTAGTGTCCAAGTTGATGAGCTGGAGTTAAGATCACAAGATATTTTAGTTCAAACCTGTTCACAGATTTAATGAGATTTCCCTGTGGTTGAAACATAATCAGATGTCAGGATTCATCATTATGTATATGTGGGGCGATATTTTATCTGAATTTTATCTGAATTGTCTTGGTGTTTATTTAAATAGACAAAGTTAAAGTGTTTTAGTTCCACATCTTTGCTTTGGATCTCATCCTCTGTGCTTATCATTATCAGATTAATTTTCCTAAAGTATACATCTATTTATGTTGTTTCCTTGCATAAAGCTTACAATAATTCAAACTGCCTATTAATGTTTTTTCCTACCATTAGCCTGGTATTCATAATATTGCATGCGAATGCTCCAATTCATTCTAGAAAATCACTTATTTCTCATTATTTTCCTACTTAAACTATATGTTTGCTCCAAGTTGGATATAAGTTCATGAAGATATTCCTTCCCCCCCACTTTTTTTTTGCTTCTGTAATTTTACTAATGTTCTTGCTGATTAGAAACAACACCCAATTCTGCTAATGTGAATTTTCAAGGCACCTCTCCTGTCAGAATCTTATGTGCCCAATCTGATCCATTTCTATCCTTTGTGCCCTGGGCAGCAGACCTGTGGACTCCAGCAGCTCTTTCTTGCCCTCTGCCTTTCTGGCAGGTTCAAACTTCTGGAAGCCCAGAAGACATCAAAATGTAAGAGTACTTTTTCTCTTCGTAACTTTCTGTGGGGTTGCCTTCTAAAGAGTCCTTCTAAAGTGAAGTTATTTTTCTCAGGACTTCCATTTTCACAAGGCTCTCCTTTGAAATTCCTATAATTGCGCCCTCCTGCCCTCCCTGAGGCCAAGAGGTGGTAACAGTTAAGCGGTTGTTAGCCCAATTACTCCATCATCTCAGTCATTTCCTGGCACCCCCCCCCTCCCCGCACCTTTATATGTTTCTTCATTAATTCCTTGCCTATTGAGTACCGTCTATATTCTGATTCTTCCTCGTTAGGATCAAAAACCATTTCTATCAAGAAAATTTCACTTATTCCTCTCACAGTATATGATCTTTTCTTCCTCTGCAACATAAAACCACACTTTTGTCTAAAGGCATCAATAGTCAAACTCTGCATTTTACTTTGGGGCTTATCTAATCCCCTATTTTTGAATATAAAGCCTTTAAGGACCAGAGGACCTGCTTATTTATTTTTGTCTGCCACAGAACCTAGCAGTGTCCAGCATAGCACTAGGTATTTGACACATTATTTGTTAAGAAGCAAGTGAATATTTTTTACGTATCTTCCAAGAGTTATTTTTGTTACTTTATACAGAATCCTATTGACATGACAAGTGAGATATTGCAAAAAATGGAAAAATTAATGTTTTTTCCTACTCAAGATATATTTTATAGTCAACTCACAAAATCAACAGCTAATTATGAGAATTTTGAAAAAATTAGTTGGAAAAACTAGATTGAATTTCATTCAGATGGTGAAACTCAAGATCATATTTCTAAATAGTCTATATACCTCTTTCAAAAGTGACTTTCTCTAATACAGCTTTTCTGTTTACTCTCACTTCGTTTTTGATAGATGCTCTAGGCCATAACCAATCCAACTATTACATAACATGTAATTTTCACTTGCTCTGTTATTTTGTAATTATTTACCTGTTTATTTTTGTCAATTTGTTGGTGTTAGGAAGGGAACTTGTTTTCTACTTCTTTGTATCCCTGGTATTTTACAGTTACTTCATTAATAGACCAACTGAATTCTAAGAAGTTCAGAAAAAAAAGGCACCATCCCTTTATTTGTTAGAGTATAGAGCTATTATTACGGACTTAATGTCGTGTCCTCCCTACTCCCCAACTCATATATTAAAAGCCTACGCTCATGTGATGGTTACCTTTGGGAGGGAATTAGATTTATAAGGGGTCATGAAATTGAGAACTCCAGGAGGAGGTTACTGTCCTCATAAGAAGAGAGACCAGAGCTCTCTCTTTCCCATTGAAGGTAAAGTGAGAAGGTGGTACTGTTATAGAGCAGCCCCGATATTGAACGGGTTGCCTGTCTATGGGTCCTCACCTGCGTGCTTAAAAGGGACTTATGAATACTCCACTACAGGCACACACAAAAGGTTAATAAAAGGTTTATTTACAAGGGAAAAGGAAACAAGGAAAATGTACAACTCAGGGAGAAAATAGGGAAATAAAGTCTTTAATGCGTCCTACCTGATCCTACGACCTGGAAACCCAAAGTCACTCTCAGAGCTGGCCGGACGCTGCGAGATGGCAGAGTGCCAAAATGGGAGAACCCCTCCAAAGCCCACGTGTCTGCCTTATATCAACCTGGCTACTTAACCCCACCCTCAGGTCCCATCCACCTTCCCTTTGGTGGTGATGGGATTTGGAGTTCCCAGTGTCTTTGGCTTTGGCCTGGGGTGGGGGTGGAGTCCACAAAGCCTGTATGGAATTAACTTTAGGACATCCTTTTCCCCCTAACAGTACTAGGTAGAGAACCTCATGAAGGAACTGCAATGGCCTGTACCTTGTTCTTGGACTTTGCATTTTCCAGAACTATGTTTAAGCTGCCCAATCTATGGTATTTTCTTATGGCAACTCATGCAAATGCATATAGCTTGCTTCCTCATAAGGAGAAATTAAAATCAACCTTTGTATTAAGATGACATTTGGGAGACTTGAGGAATTGTTATAACTGTATTATTATTCAAAATAAGGCATGCTTTCCAGGATCTCTAATTATATTTCTGGAAAAAAAAAAAAAGCCCAAATTTGGTACTTACCATTAGGTTTTTCTTTTTTTTAGAAAGCATTCATGGCTCTCCTTCTATTGATGTCTCTCTTGATTTGGCAAAGAGAACAAGTGGGACAGCAGTAGACTATCAGAGAGTCACCACAAATGGATCCCTGTTTGAAAACACAAAAGAAATAGAAATGTAAAATCCATCTATTTGGAAATCAAGACTCGTGCACTTTCAAAATATTTTGAAGAGAAATAGAAAACACTTTGAATTCAGTTTGTATGGCTACACCAAAAAAAAAAAAAGTAATTGATTTTTCCATATCATACTTGTCTCTTTTTATGACATCAAATATTTTCCTATGTTTTGTAATATGGAAAATAGAAGACATATAATCAAACTATCAATATAAGGGTGAAAATGAGAAATTTGGGAAGTAAAAATAAAAGAAATTTAGGAAATAAAATCTTAAAATTCGTTTCTCCTATATCCCCTCCTTGTCTGTGAAAGCTACTAGAAGATGGTTCTATAATATGAGGGACTAAACCATTGCAGAGAAACATATGGGACATAGGATACAGGAGTCTAGGGCCTCCCGGGTGACGCAAGGGGTTAAGACGCAAACTATGAAGCTGTCTGCAGCCACTGCAGCGTGAGTTCAATCCCTGGCCAGGGAGCTACCCACATGGGGCAGCAGACCTCTCCTGAATCACCTGCTGCTCCCCTCAGCAGTGTATTTCGGTCAATCCACCTGTTCTGTTCCCCACTCTGTCTCTGGTGAATCCTCTCACCCCCCACACTTCTGGTCTGTACCCCAGCTCTTATACGTATAAATAAATAAATCTTAAAAAAAAAAGAAAAGAAACAGGAGTCTAAGGTAGGAAAGAAGGACTCTTCAGTCACAAGGTAAAGGAGATACCAGGATGAAGGGAGAAAGAGTAAAGAGCAAGTAATTCAAATGGTACCAGTTTAAAGAGTGACTTAATCAAGAAGACGAAAATGCAGTATTGAAAGTGTTGGTAAGATTTTAGAAAGCTGTGAAAGAATTTGGTAGTAAATTACTTATAAGTGAATGGAAAACTACTACTTAAAAAGCCAGGAGTGATTAATACAAGGGCATATAAAGTTTAGCAGGAAAAGCAATCATGACTCAACTCTGATGAGCAGAGAAATAAAAATGTAAATAGAGAATATGGATTTAGCCAAAATTACAACTTATTGGAAAGCATGGGATATAGAAAGGTGCTTGCATGTGATAGGGAAGGGAGAGGAAACAGAGTCAAATTCTTATCTTCTATAGTGGGAGATCAATAGACAATGCCCCAGGGCCATGGTGTAGCAGACCTCTCCTGTTGCACCTGCTGCTCCCCTCAGCAGTGTATTTCAGTAGATCTGTCTGTTCTGCTTCCTACTCTGTCTCTGATAAACCCTTTCACCCCCCCACATCTCTGGCCTGCACCCCAGCTCTTGTATGCATAAATAAATAAAATAAATCTTTAGAAAAAAAAATAGGCAATGCCCCAATGAGATATGGAAACAATACCCAAAGAATCAGGTCTGAGAAAAGGGAAGTAGGGAAGACAAACAAGTTTAGAGACTGATGTTTTTCTTAAGCCTTGCAAATTTGATAATTTAATTTATTTATTTGTTTTTAAAGATTTTATTTTTATTTATGAATATAAAAACTGGGGTGTAAGCCAGAGGTGCAGAAGGTGAGAGGATTCACCAGAGACAGAATGGAGAGTGGAACAGGCAGATCCACTGAGATACACTGCTGAGGGGAGCAGCGGGTGAGACAGGAGAGGTCTGCTGCACCATGTGTGTCACCTCCCTGGCCAGAGATTGATCTCTTGCTGCAGTGGTTTTCGATAGCTTGATGGTGCTGAAACTTAACCCTTTGCACCACCAGGGAGGCCCACAAATTTGATAATTTTAAAAGCTATTTGGTTATACAATGTTGAAATATTGAAACATTTAGTAGGTCAGAAATTTTGGGCCATTTTTCGGAAATATGAACTAGATGGGATTACAGTGATGGAGAAAGCAAAGCACAGTCAAAGAACCTGAAACTAACATGGCATTGGCAATACATTAGATAAGCCCTGGGTTCAAAACCTGGAAACTCATAAAAGTAGATGATCAAGCTGGGGAACAGAAGACAAGGAGGTTAACTGGAGCCTGTTTGAGCAGCTGGGTTGTGACTTTGCCCGGAATATAGCATGCAAATGAATTTTATGGAGGATTCCTAAGGTGGGTTTGGGGTCCCAGGAGAGGGGTGAGATAAGTAAGGGTGAGAGAAGAGGGGTGAGATAAGAGAGGGGTGAGATAAGATATCTTATCTCATAAGATGTCAAAGTCCCCTAAACTCACCACCAACATACGAAATGAAAAAGCAAAATGCTGTGCACTTTAGAGAAATCAAAATCATTCTGACCTATGGGAGAGTCATGGTGTTTTATGACTGATATTCATTGAATATTTTTTTTCCTTTTTGCTAAATAGATCTTTCTTTCCTGGAACCTTTGTAGTTTTAGATGTTCCACAGCTTTTTCTTAAAATTTTCCCATAATTTAAAATTATATCTGTGATTCATTCAAACTGTCACACATCAATAGTTCATCATTATTATTATTGCTGGGTAGCATTTCATTAAATGGATACATCACAATTTGTTTATCCATTCATCTGCTCAGAGGCATCAGATTGTTTTTAGTTTTTGGCTATTTATACAAGAACTGGGGTACAGGCCAGATGCGCAGGAGGGTGAGAGGATTCACCAGAGACAGAGCAGGGACCAGAACAGGCAGACTGACTAAATACACAGCTGAGGGGAGCAGCAGGCAGACAGAAGAGGTCTGCTGCGCCATGTGGGACCCTTGCTGGCCAGCCAGGATCAAACGGGCGCTGCACAGGCTGCGGACAGCCTCACAGCACTGCACTCAACCACCTGCGTCACCAGGGGAGGCCCTAGTTTTTGGCTATTATGAACGAAACTGCTCTCCAAATTTTTGTACAAGTTTTGGTATGGATATATATTTTCTTTGGTCAATTTCTAGGAGGAAAATTGTTGAGCCAAATGTTAGGTGTAAGCTTAGTTTTTTAAGAAACTGCGCTTTTACTCTCACTAACTGAGCATGAAAGTTTCAGTTCCTATACGTCATCACTTGTGGTTTATTCCGGTTAATGTTAGCTATTCCAATAGGTGGGTAGTGGTGTGTCTGTATGGTCTTCTATTTATTTATTTATTTAGTTTGTTTGTTTGTTTATACATACACTGGGTACAGTCAGAAGCGCGGGAGGGTGAGAGAATTCACCAGAGCCAGAGCGGGGAGCAGAGCAGGCAGAAGGACCGAAGCACACTGCTGAGGGGAGCAGCGGGCGGCAGGAGAGGTCTGCGCGCCATGTGGGACCCTCCTTTGGTGGCCGGGGAGCAGCCGGGGATCGAACCGGCGCGGCAGAGGCCGCGGGCAGCTTCGCAACCCTGCGCTCAACCGCTGCGCCACCGGGGAAGCCCTGTCTGTATGGTCTTAATTTGCATTTCTCTAAAGACAAATGATGCTGAACAGATTTTATGTGCTTATTTACCATCCAAATATTTTTTTTATTTCTATTTTATTGTGTTAAGAGCACTTAACCTGGGCCTACCTGGTGGCGCAAGGAGTTAAACACTGTACTATGAAACAATCCACAGCCTCTGCAGCATGAGTACGATCCCTGGTCGGCCAGAGAGAAACCCACATGGCGAAGCAGACCTCTCCTGTCTCACCCGCTGCTCCCCTCAGCAGTGTATTTCAGTCAGCCTGCCCGTTCTGTTCCCCACCCTGTCTCTGATGAATCCTCTCACCCCACCCACCGCGGCCCTCACATCTCTGGCCTGTACCCCAGCTCTTGTTTGCATAAATAAATAAATCTTTTTTTTTTTAAAAAAGAACACAATCCATTAACATATTTTAAATGCATACAACATCTTAAATGAATGTCAAAATAATTATATAGAATAAAAGAAGCCAGAGGGCCTCCCCGGTGGCGCAGCGGGTTGAGTGCAGCACTGTGAAGCTGTCCACAGCCCCTGCAGCGCGTGTTTGATTCCCAGTTGGCCAGGGAGCTACCCACATGGTGCAGCAGACCTCTCCTGCCTCGCCCGCTGCTCCCTTTAGCAGTGTAGTTCAGTCATCTGCCTGTTCTGCTCCCTGCTCTCTCTCTGGTGAATCCTCTCACCCTCCCGTGCCTCTGGCCTGTACCCCAGCTCTTGTATAAAAATAAATAAATTTAAAAAAAAGAATAAAAGAAGCTAGACAAAAAGGTGTATATTGTATAATTCTATTATATAAAACTGAAGAAAATGCAAATTGATCTGTAGTGACAGAAAACATTGATTGATGGTTACTTGGGAAAGAGGAAGGATTACAAATGTGCATGAGTGGGGGTGAAGATATTGATTATCTTAAATGTGAAGACTGTTCATTCTCCTGTTGCATAAAGTGAAGCTTATGAAGTAATACAATGTGTATTTATGAAAAGGTAGAGTTGAGTAGTGACTCTTTCTACTACCAGTGCTTATGTGGGTGGGTTACTATACCTCTTAAAACTTAAGAGTCCTTTCTCATCTGTAAAATGTGGTAGACTTATCTGATTTAGAAGGTGGCATAAGAATTTAGTGTGGTAACATGTGCGATGAACTAGGGATTTTTGTGTGATTGCAAATATGAATGTTTTTTGGGAAGCATCCATTCCGGGTGATGGATACCATCAAATGACCTCCATGTTCATAACAATTATTTTGAATGTGGATGCGTATTTGAATAATGCAGTATTATAGGAGACTTACAGGAATGCCATATCGGCTCCGAAACAGGGTCCTCATTGCAACACTTGCCCCACACAGGCAGCATTCATTCATGTCAGCTGCAACTTGACAACAAAGGCACGGGAAGCAAAATGAGCCACAGATACCTGGACAAAGGAAACCAGAGTACAAGTTATTCTAATCTGTCCGTGTGTGCCTGTAGTGGAGTCCCTTTTTAGCGCACGGATGAGGACCCACAGCCAGGCAACCCGTTTTATATCGGGGCTGCTCTGTAACATCCCCACCACAGTTGAAATTTCCTTACACAAGTAACAGTCCAAATCATGGGGTCTTTGCCACATAAATCATGCCAAGTCCACTGCAACGTTCATCATTCATCAGCTTCTTCCTTCTCTCCCAAATCCTCAGTATTTTTTTTCAGGAATGATTGCAGCTTGGAGGCATGCATTTCTTTTATAGTACTTCCTTTATCCATTTATTGAATGAGTCACTGAAACCTAGCCACATTCCAGAGCTTATCCTTAGTACCTACATACCCTTGTCTGAACTCTAGTAGGGGAGACACAGATAATATGAGCATTTTTCCAACAGAAACCTACTCAGGATGCCAAGGGATCACCGAGAAATGGTCCTCCAAGGCTGTGAGAGGAAAATGCTGTTTGATCTGAATAGGCAAGGTTGACAAGAAATTTTATAGCTAGACACAAGGGGAAAGAGTCTCTTTGGGATAACTTGTTTGTCTTGGTAATGTAACAGGGTGGTCCCAGGAAAGGGGGAGGTTCCCTGCCCCACCCAAGGGAGGGTGGAGCTGAGCAGGAAGAGGAGAAGCTGCAGAAGAGAAGGAGGAAGGAGCAGGATGGAGCCAGAAGGAGACCTGGAGGAGGCGCAATGGAGCCTAGAGACACGTGAAGAAACTGTGCTTGTCTTTTGGTCGTGGACTGGGTGACACAGATGTGGGTGAGACCCGTGGGGAGGTGACAGTGGCAGCTTTTATCTTGATGTTGATTTTGCTCTTTTCCTTCCGGGCTTGTCCGGTTGTTTGTGACCCTTTTCTGTGGGTCCCCACTGGAAGATGCTTTAGACTTGTAGCAGGCTTTGGGGCCTTGTTCTGGGCCGATCCCATATGGATGGAGTTTTACCCACGAGGGGACGGGTAACTTTGGGTGCTTCATTTAGAAACTAGACTCTTTGCCTTACCTGTATTGTTTCCTAGTTTTATTAAAGTTCCTTCCCATTAAAGTCTCCTATGTTTTGTGTTGATACGGCGGATGGCAGAACCCATTTAGAATAGGCAGGTTTGCGGGGTTTGGGCTGCCCCTCTCCCTGTCCTATAACAGTAACAGCTTGTGTTCACTCAATATGGCTGGAACCCAGAGATGGGTGGGGATAAACTGGAGCATGAGGCAGGTTGGGGACCAGTTGATGAATGGTCAGAGTTAGTCATGAAAGTCCCAAGGAACCACTGAAATATTTTAAAAAGTGTTATAGAGCAGCCCCAATATTAAACAGGTTCCTGGCTGTGGGTCCTCACCCGCGCGCTTTAAAGGGACTTATGAATACTCTACTACAGACACACACAAAAGGTTAATAAAAGGTTTATTTACAAGGGAAAAGGAAATAAGGAAAATGTACAACTCAGGGAGAAAATAGGGAAATAAAGTCTTCAATGCGTCCTACCCGATCTGATGACCTGGAAACCCAAAGTCACTCTCAGAGCTGGCCGGACGCTGCGAGATGGCAGAGTGCCAAAATGGGAGAACCCCTCCAAAGCCCACGTGTCTGCCTTATATCAACCTGGCTACTTAACCCCACCCTCAGGTCCCAGCCACCTTCCCTTTGGTGGTGATGGGATTTGGAGTTCCCAGTGTCTTTGACTTTGACCTAGGGTGGGGGTGGAGTCCACAAAGCCTGTATGGAATTAGCTTTAGGACATCCTTTTCCCCCTAACAAAAGGAAGAATGATGTGGTCGAATCTGTAGTTGGGAGACTTTCATGAAGTAATGAACTCTTTACTAGAAGTAATTGTAATTCACTTACCTAAAGAATAATACTAAGGGCAGGAGGATTAACATGTTTATCTTTAGAGGATTTAACTATGTAGTCTAATTATCACTCTGAATTGCAGGTGTTGAATTAATATCCTGAGATGGTAAATCATCTTGCCCGTCTGTCCACTAAGGCAATGAGAATGAATAAGTAAAATCAATTGTTCTATTTCCTAGGTAATTTTTCCCCTCTATGCTTTTCAATGCAATTATCAATCAATTCATTTCAAATTTCAATTTCATTGGTAAGTTGAAATTTAGTGCATTTTTCTCTCCTGGTGTTGACTACTACGTAGAATCAAGACAGGCAAATAAGCCTCAGAGCAATTTTCTTCTGTAGGCAGGTTTGCTTGTTTCTTGTTGATATTGAGAATTAACTTCCTTGATTATCTCTGACACCCCCTTCTCACCTCCAAACTCTTTTCTCTTAAATTTACTTAAAGAGACTTAAAACCAAAAACAAACAAAAAAACCAAAACAGAGTCAAAAACATTTTTCCCAAAGAGAGGTTAATAACCTTAAAATTCTTTATTCTTAGGTATGTACAATACTTAAAAGCATAAAATAAACAAATTCTTCTCTGAGCTAAACATATGGATGAAAAAAATCCTTGTGTTTTGGGTACAATGTAGTCATAAAGTAGTGAGTTTAATCTGTAGGTCTAACAAGAATAGTCTCCTTTTTCTTTTCTTAAATCAGTTAAACTTGAAATTTCCCTGTTAACTTCATAGATGGCCTAACTATAATTATTAGACCAGGTCTGTTCATGGTAGAATTATTAACTTTTACTATTATTTGAACTCCAGAACTTATTTCAGGAGTGAGGCTATTCTTGGAAGGACTGGAGAAGAATTAACTTGTTCATCATTGCTGCAGGCCTCTTATCTATACCATTGATGGAAGTGCAGAGTTCAAAAAGGTGAGGAACTTTAATTACACAGTAAAGGATAAAGGAGGGATTTGGTCTTTGACAGTCACTTCCACATCAATTATGGGACACTTTTCCCAGCACTTACAGACTCCGCAGTCGCTGAAACAATCACAAAGGCCTGTCTGCCAGTTGGAGGCTTGGGGCACATTACATGCAGGCTGTGTTACAATGACCACTGGTGCCTGAGCTTGCATTTTCGATGCAGGGTCACAAAGTGTTGTGGTCTGAAAGGGAAAAACAGAAAGGCTAAGTAACTCCAAGTTGCTCTTGGGAGCCTCTGTTTTGTGGCACTCTGCTTCACTGGTCAGTGAGACAATTTATGTCAAGTTGCTTGCTGATCTTTGAAGAATGTAATTTTATCTCCACCTCCTCAGAATACAAAGACCCCTAGGGAAAGGAATTCATTGAACTGATAAAATGAACAGATGGTTCTCTTAGGGTACAAAATAGGGAGCAAAATAGGGTCCTTAGTATTATTTATAGATAGCTACCTAGTCAAGGAAATGAATGACCAACCTGTGATAGTGGTTGGAAAGAGCAAATTATAGAAAACAGATTTTTCTAGAACATGCACTTATCATTTGACCCAGTAATCCCATTTCTAGAAAATTATTCTGAAAATGTATCTCTAAAAATGCAAAAATATATATGTACAAGGCCATTCAGAGCAACATTGCTTTTTGCAAAATAGTGAACAATTGCAATGCCTAACATGGGAGAATGGTTCAATAAATGATGGTACATCCACACAACAGAGTGTTATGCACTATCAAAAAAAAGAATAAGGACAGTCTTCATAAACTATTATGGGATGAACTTCAGGATATACTGTTAAGTGATAAAAGCAATGTACAAAAAGAATGCAAAAAATAAAAGGGTATCTGTTTAATTGTGCTATAAAAATTATAGATAGAATAAACCAAAAACAAATGAAATTTGTTATGTTCAGAGTAAATGATGTGGAAAGAACTGAAGAATGCAAATTGAGTAGTAGGGCTGGGGTGACACTTCTCCAAGCGTGCTATTTTCTTTTCCTTTTTTTTTTTTTTGTTAAAGATTTATTTATTTATACAAGAACCGGGATACAGGCCAGATTCGTGGGAGGGTGAGAGGACTAACCAGAGACAGAGAGGGGAACAGAACAGGCAGACTGATGAAATACACTGCTGAGGGGGGGAACAGTGGGCACAACCAGGAGAGGTCTGCCGTGCCATGTGGGACCCTTGCAGGCTGGCTGGGATGGAATCGGTGCTGCAGAGGCTGCGGACAGCTTCACAGCGCGGCGCTCAACCGCCTGAGCCACCAGGGAAGGACCAAGTGTGCTATTTTCTATGGCTCTTTTCCAGCCCTGCTAATATTTCACACATTGAGTCAACATAGACATGTTTAATTAAAATTAACCAGAATGCGAAGAAAGCCCAAATGAAATGTAAACAATAGCAAATGGACCTAACTGTATTACAATATTAATCACACTGAAGGGAATGTGGAAGAAAAAAACGTAAATTAAGTAATTTTTGGAAAACAGTATTTTTGACTATGAAATATAAAGTTAAAGACAAAAAGAACTGACACATATTGGATTCTAGTTAATAAACTTGTTTTCATAGGGTATGGGTAAACATTACTGAAATACACACAGACACACACAAATAAATTGTGGATCATGAGATAGAGGATTTTTATTGTCACAAATGGAAATCATAAAGAAAGAAAGGAGGATGGCCAATATGAATCCTGTGTTTTTAGACTGGAATCAGAGATGTGAACTCACAGTGTTTGCATGCGTGTGCATACACACACAAACCCCCCACAAACACATAGAGTGGCAGATGGAGTCCCCTCTGTGGGGTCTTTAAGGATCACTCCAACACAGTCATGAAAATTCCACTAAGGAGGCATTTGAAATTAAAGGAGCTGTTGTACTCACAGGTTCTGGAGAGGGGGCCAGTTTGCCTGGAGAGTCACTCAAAAATCATCCAGCAAGGGGCCTCCCTGGTGGTGCAAGGGGTTAAGACACAACTTATGAAGCTATACGCAGCCACAGCAGCACGAGTTCTATCCATAGCCAGGGAGCTGCCCACATGGCACAGCAGACCTCTCCTGCCTCGCCTGCTGCTCCCCTCAGCAGTGCATTTCAGTCAATCTGCCTGTTGTGTTCCCTGGTCTGTCTCTGGTGAGTCCTCTCACCCTCTCCCACACTTCTGACCTATACCCCAGTTCTCATATGCATAAATAAATAAATCTTTTAAAAAAAATCATCCAGCAGCTCAGAGTTTGGTAACTGCAGGGAGCAGAGCAAGGATCCATGGCAAATGCTTTTACTGAAGGTTATGCGTGGGGTAGCTTGTGACACACAGGAAGTATTCTCATTAGAAAGTTTGAATAGGGGCCTCCCTGGTGGCGCAGGCAGTTGAGCGCAGTGCTGTGAAGCTGTCCTCAGCCTCTGCAGCGCAGGTTTGATCCTGGCCCGCCTGCGAGAATCCCACATGGCGCAGCAGACCTCTCCTGTCTTGCCTGCTGCTCCCCTCAGCAGTGTATTTCGTCAGTCTGCCTGTTCTGTTCCCTGCTCTGTGTCTGGTGAATCCTCTCACCCTCCCGCACATCTGGCCTGTACCCCGGTTCTTGTATAAATAAAATAAATCTTTAAAAAAAAAAAAAAGAAAGTTTGAATAGGACCTCCCTGGTGTTACAAGAGGTTAAGTTTCAGAACTATGAAGCAATCTGCAGCCACTGTAGCATGAGTTCCATTTCCGGCCAGAGAGCTAACCCACGCGGCCCAGCAGACCTCTCCTGTCTCATCTGCTGCTCCTCTCAGTAGATTCAGTAGATCTGCCTGTTCTGCTCCCCACTCAGTCCCTGGTGAATCCTCACACACAACCCCCTGCACCTCTGACTTACACCCTAGCTCTTTTATGCATAAATAAATAAATCTTTAGAAAAAAAGGAAATTTTAATATAACTGAGGCAATATTGAAAGGAGGAAAAGGGAAGAAAGGGAAGTCATTTTAAGGCTTATGAACACACATGTTGGGGATGGCTACAGAGAACTGGGCAATAATGAGATAAAAATTCAAAATAAGCACTCAGTGCCAATGAGGCACCAAAAACCAACTTTATATTACACTCACATAGAGAGAGATATGGATATATGTGTATATATTTCCTAACTCTGACCATTAAGAGAAACTAGAAGTAATAAGAACTCAATATCAACAAACATACTTCATGCCTAAATCTCATATTCCAATTGAAAAAAAAAGGGCTAGAGTTCATTGGAGAAAAGACTTATTTCAGGGTTAGGGCTAGAAAAGCACAAGATAAGCCTGCAGCCTCATGTGAAACCAAGAAATAAAAGGACTTAACAATTGATTAGCGATAGAACTTCAAAGCCAACTTGTTGGCTCTCCCAATGATCAAATCTGGGACAATTTGAGCAACAAAAAAATAATGTTAATTATGGTTTATAACTCAAAGATTAAAGTAACTATCCACAGTCCCATACTGATATAAATAAAATAATAAATTAAAAAATGAGGGAGAAAGCATAGTGCTTTCTATGGTAGAATTTTCATAGTATAATCGAGATGCAAGATCATCATTTGGTAAACCAATAGTTGTAGGCAAAATCTCATGGGTGGATGCTAAAATGAGCAGGGTTGGAAAATATGAAGAGAACTAAGATAGTTACATGTTTTCAAAGTATCTCCTCACAGATTACTTACTAATTACAAAGGAAAAATAGCAAATTTATTTGGAGAAGTATGGCGACACTTATCTTAGCCAAGTGATCAAGGTTAATGTTACCAGTAATGAGACATATTAACATCATGTGCTTCTTTATTACCAGACACTAGAGGACACAGCATCACTTCTGTGTTATTCCTGCCAAAAATGCGTAATCAGAATCTGATCGAAAGAAAGTGTCAGAAAAACACAAACGGAGGAATATTCTACAATATCAATGATCAGAACTCTTTAAAAGTGTAAAGATTGTGGAAGACAACAAAAAACTGAGAAATATTCCAGATGGGAGGAGACTAAAGAAGACACGGCAACCAAATGAAATTTGGGACCCTGAATTGAATCCTGTGACAGAAAATGGACGGTCAGTACCCTCCAGCCAGAGACACAAACCAAAACAACACCCAAAACCTTGCCTTTACAACAGATACAGAGAACACATTGATTGTTGCTAGAGGTGGAGATGGCTGTAGAGGGAGAGAGCAAAATGGGTGAATATGATCAAGAGGTATGTACTTTCAGTTATAATATAAATAACTCGTGGAAATGACACCTGTAGTTAACAATACTAAACTGCATATTTGAAAGAGTAGTTATTAAAAGTTTTGATCATAAGAATAAATTCGTAATATATGTAGTAATGGTTGTTAACTAGACATCCTATTGACTATTTCATAATACAGACAAGTATTGAATTACATGTTGTACACCTGAAACTAATATAATGTTATGTGTCAATTGTGTCAACAAAAACAGCAACACAAAACCTGGTGTATTAGGCAAGCTTTCAGTAGCACCAAAGTCTAACTAATAGCACCAGAACAGCTCAGGATGGCAAGGGCTGCTTTTTATCTTCTGAAGACATTAGTGAGACACTTAGTAAAATCTGAATAAGTTCAATAGGTTAATTAGTTAATTGTAGTTTATCAGCACTAATCATTGATCTGTACCTTTTAAATGAATGAATTTTGTGATATGTAGTATATATATCAGTGATTCATAGTTGTACAACCATCACCATAATCTAATTTGAGAATGTTTTAGCATGTCTTATCAACAAAATGTAACCATATTATCATACCAGTATATGAGGAAAAATTATTTGACAAGATCCAACACCCATTTATGATAAAAAATAAATAAAATAGGCATAGAGAAAAAGTACTTCAACATAATAAAGGCCATATTTGACAAACCCACAGTCAACAGTATACTCGGTGATGAAAAAGTGAAAACTTTCCCACTAAGATCTGCAGCAAGACAAGGGTGTCCACTTTCTCACCACTGTATTCAACATAGTATTAAAAGTCTTAGCTAAAACAATGAGACAAGCAGAAGAATAAAAGATATCCAAAGAGGAAAGGAATAAGTAAAACTGTCATTATTTTATAAAATAATCATAAAATTTTATACATTTATACATTGAAAAGCCTAAATGATAAAAGACTCCATGATAAAAACCATTAAAAATATAGTAATGTTGGAAGCTACATTATTAATATTAATATATTAATATGTTAAGTGAAAAAATCGGTTTCATTTCTATAAATACAACATGCAATCCCACATACCAATGCACCAAAAAAACCCCAAAAAACAAAAAACCTGGCAATAAATTTAACCAAGGAAGTTAAAGACCTTAACATTGCTAAAAAAGCCATTCTATGGCCATCAGGCATATGAAAAATGTTCAGCATCAATTGTAATCAGGGAAATGCAAATCAAAACTACCATGAGATACCATCTTACCCCAGTGAGAATGGCACATATTAAAAAAACTAGCAACAACAAATGTTGGCGAGGTTGTGGAGAAAAAGGAACTCTCCTGCACTGCTAGTGGGAGTGCAAACTGGTCCAACCACTATGGAGAGCTGTGTGGAGATTTCTTGACCTACTAAACATAGAATTTCCATATGATCCAGCAATTCCACTCCTAGATATTTACCCAAATGACACAGAAACATTAATTCCAAAGGGCACCTACATGCCTATGTTTATTGAAGCACTATTTACAATAGCTAAGGTATGGAAACAACCCAAATGCCCAAAAATAGATGACTGGATCAAGAAGATGTGGTACATATACACAATGGAATATTACTCAGCAATCGAAAAAGATAAACACATGCAGTTTGCAGCAACATAGATGGAGCTAGAAGGGATCATGCTCAGCGAAATAAGTCAGAAAGAAAAAGAAAAATACCAGATGGTCTCACTTATAGCAGGAATTTAGAAAACCCAAATAAGAGACCAGGAAAAAGACTAATCAATACAAAGTAAAAAGCAAAATCACCAAGCAACTATAAACCAGAGACACACTACAGGGGGTGAGGGGGTGGGAGGGAGGGACGGGGAGAGGAAGGACTAGAGTCAAAATAAGGGAGGGGTGCAATTGTTTAGGGAATATAACCAAAATGAAAATGCATACATTGTGCAAAGATGAAAAAAGAGGTAAGAATTATATAAAATAAAGTACTTAAATTAAAAAATATATATATATAAAAATTAAAAAAAATTATTCTCTTTCTGGATAAAAAAATATATATACCATATATTGTTGTATTTGTAGTACATGTGTTTTTATAGTACTGTTGCTTCCACTTTTGTTAGAACTATACAATAGGAATAGCTTTTGTTATGAATACTTGAATATTATACTTTATTTATATGTTATAAATTATACATTATATTTCACATGGAAGTCTTTTCAGGAATTTTTGAATAAAATGAAAGTTGTAAAAGATCAACTTTCAAAGTCCTAACAGATTTAAATAAATAAATAAATAAAATAGCCATTTTGCTTAAAACAACATAGATTCAATGCAATCCCTATCAAAATCCCAATTTTACTAAGAAATAGAATTAAAAAGATATAAATTGATCTGGAAATACAAAAGACACTGAATAGCCAAAACTATCCTGAGAAAATAGAACAAATACATCATGCTTCCTGGCTTCAAGTTATATTACAAAACAATAGTAATCCAAACAGTATAGTATTGAAATAAAAATAGACATACAGATCAATGAAATAAAATTGAAAGCCCAGAAATAAACTCACACATATCTGGACAACTAATTTAAAACAAAAGAGCTTAGGGTATAAAATGGAGTAAGGAAAATCTCTTCAATAAATGGTGCTGGGAAAATGAAACTAGACCACTATCCTACACCACATAAACATTAGCTCAAAATGAACTAAAGTCTTGAAGACCAGAAATCATAAAATACAAAGAAAAAAACAGGTTATAAGCAATTCAACATCAGCCTTGGTGATATCTTTGTGTATACATCTCCAACAGCAAAAGAAACTGAAGCAAAAGTAAACAAATGGGACAATATCAAACAAAAAAGCTTGTGCAGAATGACCAAAAAATCATTAAAATGAAAAGACAACCCTACTGAATGGGAGATGATAATTGCAAATAATCATATATCAGATAAGAGGTTAAAATGCAAAATATATAAAGAACTCATAAAACTCAACAACAGAAAATGAGCAACCTGATTAAAAAAATGAACAGAGGATCTGAATAGATATTTCACCAAAGAAGACATGCAGATGAGCCTCAAGTACATGAAAAGATGTTTTTCACTGTCTTTTGTTAGAGAAATGCAAATCAAAGTAACAATGAGGTATCACCTCACATTTGTGAGAATGACTATTATCCAAAAGATAAGAAAAAACAAGTTTGAGAGAATGTGGAGAGAAGAGAACACTTATACATTGGAGGTGGGAATATAAATGGATACAGTCATTATGGAAAACAGTATGGAGA
Source organism: Talpa occidentalis (assembly GCF_014898055.3). Classification (NCBI taxonomy): domain Eukaryota; kingdom Metazoa; phylum Chordata; class Mammalia; order Eulipotyphla; family Talpidae; genus Talpa; species Talpa occidentalis. The sequence continues at coordinate 50,335,450 of NW_023604972.1, forward strand.
TTCCTCAACAAATTAAGGCTAGAAATACCATATAATCTACTCTTTTTTAAAAAAAGATTTATTTATTTACACAAGAGCTGGGATAAAGGCCAGATAAAGAGAATAAAGAGGTGGTGGTATATATTCACATAGAATACTACTCAACTATGAAAAAAAGATGAAATCCTGCCTTTTGCAACAACATGGATGGACCTAGAGGGTATTGATTATGCTTAGTGAAATAAGTCAGGATAGATAAATGGAGAAAGATAGATACCATATGATTTCACTCATATGTGGCATACAAAGAAAGAAAATAAATGATTAAATGAAATAAAACAAAAAGAAACTTTTAGACTATAAAAATACAATAATACCAGCAGGGATAGGGGAAGGCAGGGACTAACCAGGTGAAAGAAGTCAACCATATGGAAGGAAATTAGAATTCTAGTGGTGATATAAGGCAGCATATTCAGATGTTGACTTAAAGGGCTGTGCCTGAAACTGAAAGGGCTGTGTTCCCATAAAAGAAGAGGAATGAGGAAAGGTTATTTGGTAATTGTGCTTTTTAAAAAATAGCTTTATTGAGATATAAAATTTATATCTGTCATAAAATTTACTTATTTGGAATATACAGTTCAATGACTCATAGCTGCACAATCATCTCTATAATCTGAGAATATTTTAGTACACCCCTTAAAAAAAAGCCCATACCATGAGCAGTCACTTACCAAGTCCCCTCACATCCCCTTGCTCCCAGCGACCTCCAGACCTTTTTCTGTCTGTATTGGTTGGCTTATTCTAGACTTTTCATACAAATGGAATCATATACTAAACAGTCTTTTGTGAGTGATTTCCTTCACTTACCACACTTGCCTGCAATTATAGGATCATCCCTGCCTTCCCCTGATGGGGCTCACTTTGTACAGTTTGTGTTTGTGTATTAAATTGGCTGCTTCTAGGTGGGACGTGAGCATTCTATGTGTGCCTCTGAAACCCAAGCAACGTGACCGCAGCACAACTTCATTCAAACTACCTATTTGTTGACTTCAGGTTGCTTTGCAAAACAGTTTAGTACCTCAGTGTAGTAATATAAGCTTCACTGTAGTGATGTAAGCAGTCTTTTGTCCAACTCTCAAAGCTATAGGTATAAGTGTTTCTTTGACACCATCAGCTTCCTCTTTTGAATGTGGGAAATTGTGGTGACCCAGGTGCTTCTGTGAATTTTGGCAAGAAGAACTGTGAACAGAGAGTAGGGCCCCAGGATTTCCTCATGGTATTTGAGTGTGGTCTCTAGTGCATGAGCATGTGTTTCTGTACTCACTGAAATTTCCTAAGTTGACTAAATTTAAAGCAATTAGATAGGAAAATACCAATCTTCTGGCTGAACCTCAAAACACTGTTAGAAGGAAAGCAAGTAAATCAAACAAGTGCATGTTACTGATGGACCGCAGTGGAGCAGGGTGCTCTGCCCAGGAGGGTAGCACTAAAGGGAACCAGTGTGCCAGACTTCCTTTCATCAATTCAGCTTATTCTGAAGAGGGTCTTGTAAATTCTCTCTTGAGAATTCAAGAAAATACCTTCTTGGTGGCTGTAAAGCAAAAGCACTGCACACTCAAGCAAATCTGTAGTTTAAATGTTTCAAAATTGTAGCTGCAACAAAATATAAAACAGATGCAAAATGTCCCAAACAACTGGCAAATCTCTGCTCAGTTACTAACTATGGGATAATTGTTTTTTTTTTTTTTTTTAAGATTTATTTATTTATGCGTACAAGAGCTGGGGTGTATGCCAGAGGTGTTGGGGGTCAGAGGACTCACCAGAGACAGAGTGGGGAACAGAACAGGCAGATTGATTGAAATACACTGCTGAGGGGAGCAGCAGACTAGTCAGAAGAGGTCTGCTGCGCCACGTGGGTAACTCCCAGGCCGGGGATGGAACTTGTGCTGCAGAGGCTGCAGGCAGCTTCGCAGTCCAGCGCTCAACCACTGCGCCACCAGGGGAGGCCCTCATAGGTTGTGTCTTAAACCCTTGCGCCACCAGAGATAGTTCTTAACCTTAGCCATTCAAGGTTAAATATTTAAGATGGGAATGAGGGGTGGGGATGAGATTTAAAAAAAAAAAAAAAGGACACTTCCCTGAAATCTCTTTAGCGCCTGTGATGTTTCTAAGAATTTTTGGGGCCTTCTCCACAAGTCTTTTCCCATTACCACCCTGTTCAGTGGTCTTCAAAATTTATTGTTCACTAAAGTAATTCAACAAGCTTGTTTAAGATAGAGATTTCTGGTCACTATCCTCCCAGATTGTGATTTAGATGAGATGAGCTGGGCATCCAAGAATCGGGTTCAAGCTTCCTCAGGGTCCCAGTCTCTATGCTATAGAATGCCGTCTCGTGGAGAAACTTTTCGGTATAGAGACAGCTTGGTGAGAACTGGAAAAACAATATTCCTTTCTTCAGGCAGCCGGTGTCAGTGCGGCTGAACTGACTGCACTGGCTCCTTGGCTGCGCGCCCCTGCAGAGCCCCGGCATTCAGGAATTTCCAACACCAGCACCTAGCAGAGCATACTTTGTAACCCACAGCCCTGGGCTTTTAAATTTCTCTTCTGCTACTAATAACTTTAACTCCAATTCAATTCAGCAAGCATCTACTGGGCTCCCAAAATGCATAAAAGCCTTGTGTTAGATCTGATAAAGGGTTAGGGTGAGCTCGGTAGCTTCCTCTCAGGGCCAGCGTGCTGCCTCTGATCAGCACTGACTGGCTGCCCAGCCTTTTCATCTCATGCCATCTTTGTTCCCACAAGAGGAGAGAGAGTGACGAAAAAATGTGAGGACTACTTTGAAGAAGGATACTGCTGCTCCTTTCTGTAGCAAGCTCTTTCTATGGAATGGACACAATCCTCAACCTTGCTGAATTTGGCTCATGTTTTAAACATCCTATTTTCATCCATCAGTCTTAGAATTTACCTTACACCTGTCTCCTCTGCTTACTCCTCCTCTCCTCTGCACCTCATTTTTTTCCCACTCATATAAGGCTTTTTAAAATTTTTTTAACATAACAAAAATTAAGATTCTATTTTATATAGTACAATAAATAAGACCTTTAAAACATGGTATCTTCATTTATCAAAAAAAATTCTCTTACTTTTCTTTTTTTCTGGTATATTTTTAGTTTTTTTATTTTAATATTTATCATTTTTTAAATTTTTTTAGACAATATTTGCTTTCCTCCATCCCCTCAGATTGAGTCCCCATAGAATTTCCTTCCCCAGGGCACCCATGCACCACCACCGCAGTCAGTCCCCTGTGTGGATCACCTCATTTTTGAGAAAGACAGCCCTTCATCTTATTAATACTAATTAACAGTACAATGTGTTATTACACTAATATTAACCAATATCATTAATATTAATCAAGCAAGGTAATAAATCTGCCACTTAGATTTTTCTCTTCTTTCTCGCGTTTATTGATATTAAATTTTAATTTTTTTTGGTTTATCAAAACCTTTCCATTTTATAATCTCTCATCTCATAAGCCATCAAATATCAGTTGAAAAAGGAAACATCTCCCTTTATACATATAAAGAAAGCAACAGAATTTAATTTTAAATCATTCTGGTCTGTTTTTCTTTAATATTGAAAAATCAAGACATCTTCTGATTCATTAGCTAAATCTACAAAATCTTATTTCTCTTTTTCTAAATATTTTAAATGGAAAAAATCAAGTAAAGTAGTTTAAAAAACAAAGGAATTAGAACAGCACAGGTAAACAATTTGTATTTATTGCTGAGAACAGTATTTGATGAAGATTCAAGGATATCTCATACCACTTTGAAAAGCAAGGCATTGAGCCCATGTTTGGCACATACTTGCTAAATTTGAGTAAACTGACTAAATTTAAAAGCAATTAGAAAAGAAAACAGCAGTTTTTCAGCTGAGCCTCAAACAGATATGTTAGGAAAAAAGCATCACATCAAATTCTTTTAAAGAAAACTTTTTTTTTGGTAGTAAGATAAACTTTTCAAGAAGTGCTAATTTCAAAGTATACTTACGGTTAGAGAAACAGGTTCCCCACAGGAAGTGTGTGTGACTTGGGAGAGTATGTTACTAGAAGTGAAATATGTGTGAAAGGGAAGTAGATAATACCCCTTATTTTGTACAGTCCAAAGTAGACGCTCATTCTTTTTATTGGCCAATGTACCAGGCAGAAGTGTTTTCAAAGTGTCTTTTGCTTTTACCTTGCAAATGAATTTTTTTTAACCAAACAAGCTGTGTTCTTCCTCTACAGTGTGTTAGGTATGCTCATAATTCTTCCGTAGTGGAAAAAAGATTTGGCTCATTATATTTGGTTTTACATGTATGGCAGAATTTACCATTAAAAAAATTACTTTCTTTAACATGGCAAATAAGTATGAATTTAGTGTAAATTTATTGCCATCTTTTTTTTTTTATGGGGGAGCTTATAGGTAGTATTTGGGAGAAAAAAGGCTATCAGGAATTCTACCTAGTCAGATATTTCTTTCTGTTTTTTTTTTCCTGCTTCTTTGAATTCCTTTGTTTGTTTTACCTGACATTGATTAAATGCTACTTTATGTTAGAAACTGTTCTAAAAATTCGGCAGGTATTAACTTATTGAACTTTCCTCACAGTTCTGTGGGAGTGTGATAATTACCTCTTTCTGACTAAGGAGACTCAGTCACAGAAGTGCAAGTGGCTAGTCCTTGGAAGCTAGGAATTGGCAGAAAACAGCACACTAATCTCTGTGCCATGTTTGCGCTCACAATTTAACCATGAAGTGTAAAGTCAAGCAACAGCCTTGCCCTGGGGGGCACATTTGCCATTTCAAACAAGCAATAGGAAGGCTGGCTGCTCTAATCTCTGAAAGGTTGAAATTACAAAATCAGAAACTGAAAGACTAAGAAGTATTTCAAGAGGGGGAAATACAAATGTAAAAAAATAGCACAAGGAAATTGGACAAATAAATTGACAATCCCCTCTCTCAAAAAGGTGCTGAACTGCATGGAATAAAACCCTTGCTGTGTGACTTGCAAGTTAAGTGACCTCTGCCAATCAGCTTGAGAATCTGAGCTTTTGTGTCCTCACCTCCGAAATTAGAAAAATAAAGCTTACTACCAAGTTCATTGGGGAGTTTTCAATAATGCTTGACCAGTTTTAATGCTGAATATATATGTAAGCTGATTTCATTGACAGATGCTTGAGATACCAACTGTCATCAAAACAATGTCTCCCTCAACCCCTGACAAAAAGGACATCCAGTCGTAACAAGGTTTTAGGTAGTATTATAAATTGGTACTCTTTTCAGGAGACAGTATTGACTATATAGCACACAGCAGAATAAAAAATGTACTTAACTTTGGCTCTGCAATTTCAAAGAGTGAACATTTTCTTTTTTTTTTTTTAAGATTTATTTATTTTTATGTGAGAACCGGGGTACAGGCCAGATGCATGGGAGGGTGAGAGGATTCACCAGAGACAGAGGAGGGAGCAGAACAGGCAGATGGACTGAAATACACTGCTGATGTGAGCATCATGCGAGATAGGAGCAGTCTGCCACGCCATGTGGGCATCTCCCTGGTCTTCTGGAAATCGAACCAGAGCTGCAGAGGCTGTGGACATCTTCACAGCATGGCGCTCTACCAGCTGTGCTACCAGGGAGGCCCACCATGTAATCTATTCTTGTCTGAATATTTATCAGAATACAAAAACATGCATTTCATGTTCTTTTCACAATACTCAAGATATGGAAAAATAGGTCTCCCTGGTGACGCAGTGGGTTGAGAGCAGCACTCTGAAGCTGTCTGCGGCCTCTGCAGCAGGGGTTCAATTCCCAGCTGGCCAGAGAGATACCCACATGGCATGGCAGACCTCTTCTGTCTTGCCCACTTCTCCCCTCAGCAGTGTTTTTGGTCTGTCTGCCTGTTCTGCTTCCCGTTCTGACTCTGGTGAATTCTCTCACCCTCCCATGCCTCTGACCTGTACCCTAGTTCTTGTATAAATAAAATAAATGTTAACAAAAAAAGATATGGAAATAACCTAAGTGTACATCCATAGATGACTGGATAAAGAGGTGGTGGTACATATTCACATAGAATACTACTCAACTATAAAAAAAAGATGAAATCCTGCCTTTTGCAACAACATGGATGGACCTAGAGGGTATTGATTATGCTTAGTGAAATAAGTCAGGATAGATAAATGGAGAAAGATAGATACCTTATGATTTCACTCATATGTGGCATACAAAGAAAGAAAATAAATGATTAAATGAAATAAAACAAAAAGAAACTTTTAGACTATAAGAATACAATAATACCAGTAGGTTTAGGGGAAGGCAGGGACTAACCAGGTGAAAGAAGTCAACCATATGGAAGGAAATTAGAATTCTAGTGGTGATATAAGGCAGCATATTCAGATGTTGACTTAAAGGGCTGTACCTGAAACTGAAAGGGCTGTGTTCCCATAAAAGAAGAGGAATGAGGAAAGGTTATTTGGTAATTGTGCTTTTTAAAAAATAGCTTTATTGAGATATATTCTACCTGTCATAAAATTTACTTATTTGGAATATACAGTTCAATGACTCATAGCTGCACAATCATCTCTATAATCTGAGAATATTTTAGTACACCCCTTAAAAAAAAGCCCATATCCATAAGCAGTCACTTACCAAGTCCCCTCACATCCCCTTGCTCCCAGCGACCTCCAGACCTTTTTCTGTCTGTATTGGTTGGCTTATTCTAGACTTTTCATACAAATGGAATCATATACTAAACAGTCTTTTGTGAGTGATTTCCTTCACTCACCACACTTGCCTGCAATTATAGGATCATCCCTGCCTTCCCCTGATGGGGCTCACTTTGTACAGTTTGTGTTTGTGTATTAAATTGGCTGCTTCTAGGTGGGACGTGAGCATTCTATGTGTGCCTCTGAAACCCAAGCAACGTGACCGCAGCACAACTTCATTCAAACTACCTATTTGTTGACTTCAGGTTGCTTTGCAAAACAGTTTAGTACCTCAGTGTAGTAATATAAGCTTCACTGTAGAGTCTTTTGTCCAACTCTCAAAGCTATAGGTATAAGTGTTTCTTTGACACCATCAGCTTCCTCTTTTGAATGTGGGAAATTGTGGCGACCCAGGTGCTTCTGTGAATTTTGGCAAGAAGAACTGTGAACAGAGAGTAGGGCCCCAGGATTTCCTCATGGTATTTGAGTGTGGTCTCTAGTGCATGAGCATGTGTTTCTGTACTCACTGAAATTTCCTAAGTTGACTAAATTTAAAGCAATTAGATAGGAAAATACCAATCTTCTGGCTGAACCTCAAAACACTGTTAGAAGGAAAGCAAGTAAATCAAAAAAGTGCATGTTACTAATGGACCGCAGTGGAGCAGGGTGCTCTGCCCAGGAGGGTAGCACTAAAGGGAACCAGAGCGCTAGACTTCCTTTGATCAATTTAGCTTATTCTGAAGAGGGTCTTGTAAATTCTCTCTTGAGACTTCAAGAAAATACTTTCTTGGTGGCTGTAAAGCAAAAGCACTGCACACTCAAGCAAATCTGTAGTTTAAATGTTTCAAAATTGTAGTTGCAACAAAATATAAAACCATTGCAAAATGTCCCAAACAACTGGCAAATCTCTGCTCAGTTACTAACTATGGGATAGTCTTTTTTTAAAAAGATTTATTTATTTATGCGTACAAGAGCTGGGGTACATGCCAGAGGACTCACCAGAGACAGAGTGGGGAACAGAACAGGCAGATTGATTGAAATACACTGCTGAGGGGAGCGGCAGACGAGTCAGGAGAGATCTGCTGCACCATGTGGGTAGCTCCCTGACCGGGGATCGAACTTGTGCTACAGTGGCTGCGGGACAGCTTATAGGTTGTGCCTTTTTTTTTTTTAAGAGTTATTTATTTATTTATACAAGTACTGGGTACAGTCAGAAGCATGGGAGAGTGAGAGAATTCACCAGAGGCAGAAGAGGCAGAAGGACCAAAGTACACTGCTGAGGGGAGTAGTGGGTGTGGCAGGAGAGGTCTGAGCACCATGCGGGACCCTCGCCGGTGGCAGGGATCGAACCGGTGCTGCAGAGGCTGCGGGAAGCTTTGCAGCCCAGCGCTCAACTGCTGCGCCACCAGGGGAGGCCCTCATAGGTTGTGTCTTAACACCTTGTGCCACCAGATAGTTCTTAGCCTTAGCCATTTAAGGTTAAATATTTAAGATGGAAATGAGGGGTGGGGATGAGATTTAAAAAAAAAAAAAAAGGAGACTTCCCTGAAATCTCTTTAGTGCCTGTGATGTTTCTAAGAATTTCTGGGGCCTTCTCCACAAGTCTCTTCCCATCCCCACTCTGTTCAGTGGTCTTCAAAATTTATTGTTCATTAAAGTAATTCAACAAGCTTGTTTAAGATAGAGATTTCTGGTCACTATCCTCCCAGATTGTGATTTTTTTTTCTATTTTTTTATTTAAATATTTTATTTTATATAATTCTTACCTCTTTTTTCATCTTTGCACAATGTATGCATTTTCATTTTGGTTATATTCCCCACACAATTGCACCCCCCACCTTATTTTGACTCTAGTCCTTCCTTTCCCTGCCCCTCCCACCCCCAAGTGTGTCTCTGGTTTATAGTTGCTGGTTGATTTTGATTTTTACTTTGTATTGAATAGTCTTTTTCCTGGTCTCTTATTTGGGTTTTCTAAATTCCTGCTATGAGTGAGACCATCTGGTATTTTTCTTTTTCTTTCTCACTTATTTTGCTTGTGATTTAGATGAGATGAGCTGGGCATCCAAGAATAGGGTTTGCAGGAGGCCTTGTTGCCCCAGCCAGATAAGGCACTGGCAAGCAGCTAAGAAAAAGGGCCTCACACCTCGGGGCCGAAGATTTCCAATGAGCCTCACACCGTGGGGCTGAAGATTAATCTATAACCTATACACATCCCTTTGTTTTTTGTTATTGGTCATAAAAAGACAAAAACCTCTCAGAAAATACATTGGGCAATAAAGTATATGCATAAGAATATTATAAGCACATGGCACGGAGAATTACCTGCTTAAAAATTAAACACTGTAAATTTGACCTGCCTGCCAATGGGAAATAATTGTTAGACATAGACATGGCTGACAAGCAATCCAGGACAATGATTATGGTAAGTCCTTCTTTTGCTTTTTTTAGAAGTTTCTTAGGAAAGTTTTTAAATGAAGTTAATTTTGTGTTAAGGAGTTTCTAGGTAGAAAAAGTTCTGATAGCTGAGAAGCAGCTGGTCTCTGGCTGAAGGCCATATGAATAGAAGAGTCTTTTGATGCTTAGGCTTTAGCTGATAGGAGTGTACCAGCGGCTATCGGCTGTCTTAGGCAATTGTCTAGCTGATAATGAGTTTTAGTGTAAGGCTTAGTTTTTTATCTATTAACCTTGAAGGTCGCCTTCTTGCTGAAAGCATGTAGCAGCAAAAAGTCTATGGGAAAAGAATGCATAGCTTATTTCTGCTTTGTTTCTATGCACATGATAATGTAATCTCACTGCTTGCTAAAAATGTATAAATAAAGAACTGCTGAGTCTCTCAGTAGAAATTGCTTGCACCTAATCAAGTGTCAGTGTCTCCTCACTACCTCAATCCCGTTCCCCTTAGCCCTTAAGTTTCACCGACGCCATTTCATCCTTTCAGGGACTCCTGACACCACATTTTGCCGAGGCTGGTCTTCAGTACGGGTTCAAGCTTCCTCAGGGTCCCAGTCTCTATGCTATAGAATGCCGTCTCGTGGAGAAACTTTTCCGTGTAGAGACAGCTTGGTGAGAACTGGAAAAATAATATTCCTTTCTTCAGACAGCCGGTGTCAGTGCGGCTGAACTGACTGCACTGGCTCCTTGGCTGCGCGCCCCTGCAGAGCCCCGGCATTCAGGAATTTCCAACACCAGCACCTAGCAGAGCATACTTTGTAACCCACAGCCCTGGGCTTTTGAATTTCTCTTCTGCTACTAATAACTTTAACTCCAATTCAATTCAGCAAGCATCTATTTGGCTCCCAAAATGCATAAAAGCCTTTTGTTAGATCTGATAAAGGGTTAGGGTGAGCTCGGTAGCTTCCTCTCAGGGCCAGCGTGCTGCCTCTGATCAGCACTAACTGGCTGCCCAGCCTTTTCATCTCATGCCATCTTTGTTCCCACAAGAGGAGAGAGAGTGATGAAAAAATGTGGTGAGGACTATTTTGAAGAAGGATACTGCTGCTCCTTTCTGTAGCAAGCTCTTTCTATGGAATGGACACAATCCTCAACTTGCTGAATTTGGCTCATGTTTTAAACATCTTATTTTCATCCATCAGTCTTACAACTTACCTTACACCTGTCTCCTCTGCCTCGGAGCACCTCATTTTTCCCCCCCTCATGTAAGGCTTTTATTTATTTATTTATGTTTTACAAATAACAAAATTATTGTACTATTTTATATAGTACAATAAATAAGACTTTTAAAACATGGTATCTTCATTGATCAAAAAAAATTTCTCTTACTTTTCTTTTTTTCTGGTATATTTTTAGGTTTTTTTTTTATTTTAACATTTATCATTTTTAAAATTTTTTTAGACAATATTTGCTTTTCCCCCATCCCCTCAGATTGAGTCCCCATAGAATTTCCTTCCTCAAGGTACCCACGTACCACCACCACAGTCAGTCCCCTGTGGGGAGCACCTCATTTTTGAGAAAGACAGCCCTTCATCTTATTAATACTAATTAACAGTACAAATGTGTTATTACACTAATATTAATCAATATCATTAATATTAATCAAGCAAGGTAATAAATCTGCCACTTAGATTTTTCTCTTCTTTCTCGGGTTTATTGATATTAAATTTTAATTTTTTTTGGTTTGATCAAAACCTTTCCATTTCATAATCTCTCATCTCATAAGCCATCAAATATCAGTTGAAAAAGGAAACATCTCCCTTTATATGTATAAAGAAAGCAACAGAATTTAAATATGAATCATTCATTAGTTAAATCTACAAAATCTTATTTCTCTTTTTCTCAATATTTTAAATGGACAAAATCAAGTAAAGTAGTTTAAAAAACAAAGGAATTAGAGCAGCATAAGTAAACAATATGTATTTATTGCTGAGAACAGTATTTGATGAAGATTCAAGGATATCTTATACCACTTTGAAAAGCAAGGCATTCAGCATGAGCCCAAGTTTGGCACATAAACATAAATTGCTAAATTTGAGTAAACGGGCTAAATTAAAAAGCAATTAGAAAAGAAAACATCAGTCTTTCAGCTGAGCCTCAAACAGGTATATTAGAAAAAAAGCATCACATCAAATCCTTTTAAAGAAAACCTTTTTATCAGTAGTAAGATAAACTTTTCAAGAAATGCTAATTTCAAAGTATACTTACGGTTAGAGAAAACAGGCTCCCCACGGGAAGTGTGTGTGACTTGGGAGAGTATGTTACTAGAAGTGAAATATGTGTAAAAGGAAAGTAGATGATATACGCTGTATTTTGTACAGTACAAAGTAGAGGCGCATTGTTTTTATTGGCCAATGTACCAGGCAGAAATGTTTGCAAAGTGTCTTTTGCTTTTACCTTGCAAATGAATTTTTTTTTAACCAAACAAGCTGTGTTCTTCCTCTACAGTGTGTTAGGTATGCTCATAATTCTTCTGTAGTGGAAAAAAGATTTGGTTCATTATATTTGGTTTTACATGTATGGCAGAATTTACCAATAAAAAAATTACTTTCTTTAACATGGTAAATAAGTATGAATTTAGTGTAAATTTATTGCCTTTTTTTTTTTTTTATTGGGAAGCTTATAGGTAGTATTTGGGGGAAAAGAGGCTATTTGGAATTCTACCTAGTCAGATATTTCTTTCTGTTTTTTTTCCTGCTTCTTTGAATTCCTTTGTTTGTTTTACCTGACATTGATTAAATACTATGCTGGAGACCAGCTCCAGCTAGAAGTCGTGTCAGGGATCTCAGAAGGAGAGGACCGGGTAGGTGAAGTTTTTTCGGAGGGCTGAGGGGAGGTGGAGCGAGGTAGGAGTGAGGAAGACACAGACACCTTATTTCGTGCAAGTATCTCCTGCTGAGGGTCTTTATTTATACCTTAAGGCGAGCAGTGAGATTACATCAGCATAAGCATTGAGGCAGAACAGAAACAATCAATACATATTTTCTCATGAACATGTAAAGACTCCCTAGGTCTGACACCTAAAGGGCATTTCTCTGGTAACCTTAAGAACAGTTTCCTAGGTACAGCTCATTTATTAACATGATCAATCATATAAGGCAGCATAACATTTGGCAACAATTAAACTTTCCCAGTTACAGAGTGGGTGTAAAATTCCTAGTCTATGTCCAATTACTAAAATCAATCTATCTCCTAGCACTCAATTAACTTGGCTAATATATTGACTACTTTAAAGTGGTCTAAAACAACTCATCAAATCTTAGTAAGCTCTACTGAAGTCTAACTCTTAACTAGAAATTCCTAACCTCCACACGTCCTGCGAACTATTGACCTCTTGCAAACACCAGGAAATGTACTGCTGCCACAAACATGCACCCCCCACCCCCTACCCCTCACCCCGTGTTAGGCTATGGCTTCCTGAACCCAGGGCAGCTTGTTCTCCATAGTTCTCAGGGCCGGAACATTTCCTTCCTAACTATACCTTTAGCATTTTGTACTTTTTTTGATACTGATTCAAGTGTAAGAATAACAAATCAATTAACTTTTAGGTCCGAATTGGGTTTTCACATGCCAATTAATAAATAACTTCTGCATTAACTAAGAACAAAGAGGAGAGCATTAGCAGGCGTTGCCATGGAGACTCCCTAGTTCAGATCTTCAGTGCAAGAACTCCCCTCTTCTGGGAAGTACAACTTTCCTTCTTGGGGGAGCACAGGAACTCCCCTCTTCTTGGGAGTCTCCCTCAATGCCTGGACCATGTCAAGAGTCAGCATGGGAGGCACAGCCTGCCGCAATACTTTTTGTTAGAAACTGTTCTAAAAATTCGGCAGGTATTAACTTATTGAATTTTCCTCACAGTTCTGTGGGAGTGTGATAATTACCTCTTTCTGACTAAGGAGACTCAGTCACAGAAGTGCAAGTGGCTAGTCGTTGGAAGCTAGGAATTGGCAGAAAACAGCACACTAATCTCTGTGCCATGTTTGCGCTCACAATTTAACCATAAAGTGTAAAGTCAAGCAACAGCCTTGCCCTGGGGGGCACATTTGCCATTTCAAACAAGCGATAGTGTTATAGGACAAGGAGAGGGGCAGCCCAAACCCTGCAAACCTGCCTATTCTAAATGGGTTCTGCCATCCGCCGCATCAACACAAAACATAGGAGACTTTAATGGGAAGGAACTTTAATAAAACTAGGAAACAATACAGGTAAGGCAAAGAGACTAGTTTCTAAATGAAGCACCCAAAGTTACCCGTCCCCTCGTGGGTAAAACTCCATCCATATGGGATCGGCCCAGAACAAGGCCCCAAAGCCTGCTACAAGTCTAAAGCATCTTCCAGTGGGGACCCACAGCAAAGGGTCACAAACAACCGGACAAGCCCGGAAGGAAAAGAGCAAAATCAACATCAAGATAAAAGCTGCCATTGTCACCTCCCCATGGGTCTCACCCACATCTGTGTCACCCAGTCCATGACCAAAAGACAAGCGCAGTTTCTTTACGTGTCTCTAGGCTCCATGTGCCTCCTCCAGGTCTCCTGGCTCCATCCTGCTTCCTTCCTTAGTCTCTTCTGCAGCTTTTCCTCTTCCTGCTCAGCTCCACCCTCCCTTGGGTGGGGCAGGGAACCTCCCCCTTTCCTGGGACCACCCTGTTACAATAGGAAGGCTGGCTGCTCTAATCTCTGAAAGGTTGAAATTACAAAATCAGAAACTGAAAGACTAAGAAGTATTTCAAGAGGAGGAAATACAAATGTAAAAAAATAGCACAAGGAAATTGGACAAATAAATTGACAATCCCCTCTCTCAAAAAGGTGCTGAACTGCATGGAATAAAACTCTTGCTGTGTGACTTGCAAGTTAAGTGACCTCTGCCAATCAGCTTGAGAATCTGAGCTTTTGTGTCCTCACCTCCGAAATTAGAAAAATAAAGCTTACTACCAAGTTCATTGGGGAGTTTTCAATAATGCTTGACCAGTTTTAATGCTGAATATATATGTAAGCTGATTTCATTGACAGATGCTTGAGATACCAACTGTCATCAAAACAATGTCTCCCTCAACCCCTGACAAAAAGGACATCCAGTCTTAACAAGGTTTTAGGTAGTATTATAAATTGGTACTCTTTTCAGGAGACAGTATTGGCTATATAGCATATAGCAGAATAAAAAATGTACTTAACTTTGGCTCTGCAATTTCAAAGAGTGAACATTTTTTTTTTAAGATTTATTTATTTTTATGTGAGAACCGGGGTACAGGCCAGATGCATGGGAGGGTGAGAGGATTCACCAGAGACAGAGCGGGGAACAGAACAGGCAGACTGAGGAAATACACTGCTGAGGGGAGCAGTGGGCGAGACAGGAGAGGTCTGCTTTGCCATGTGGGGTTATTGCAGGCCAGTTGGGATTGAACCCGCGGTGTTGCAGAGGCTGCAGACAGTTTCACGGTTGGCGGTTGGTGCTCAACTGCCTGCACCACCAGGGAGGCCCAAGAGTCAACATTTTCTTACAATGACTTCAATAGCACTTTGTTTGTTTGTTTATTCTGGTCCCAGTTCTGAGTGAATACACGAAGGTAAAGGGTCAAGTCACACCAAGTTTGTGTTAAACATGATGCTACCCAGAGTGGAGAATACAGCAACTTAATTACCTAGCCCATCCCTTTGAGATATGCTGAGAGCAAATGGAGAAAAACACAAGATGACATTATGTAGCCAGCTAGAAAATGTGGACAGAACACAATATAATAGAGCTTAACTATTTTTTAAATAATATTTATTTATTTATTCATGCATAGAATTGTCAGATCAGAATGCAAATGTAAACAGAAAAATCTAGTTATATGTTCTTATCACGATTTGCTGGAGCATAATATACAGAAATTTTCACTCAGGATAGATAAAATTAAGCATGTCTTAATTCCATCTTCCATTGTTTTTCATACTTCTGAAGCAGTCTCCAGGTTTTTACAGAAAAGTATCTCTCCATTTCTCTTTGGTCTCCTCTACAAGTACCCTAATTTTCACTTAGGATAGATAGTCTACCAGTAGACTAATCAAAAGTAAGCTAGTGTCACTATTGTGTTGTCAGACAAGTAATGTCATAGTACAGTGAAATGGAATGAACCACAACTGTCTTCATCCACTTGGATCAGCTCAAAAACATGCATGGGAAAAAGCAAGCCAGAAAAATACATGTGGTGTGAAGATATTTAAGGAAAACCCATATAGTGAATATGTATTTTATGTCAAAACATATTGCAAAACCAAAATTTTACTGGTCAACAATACATGCGCATATGATGAAACTATACAGGAAATCAAAGAAACTGTTAGTGCAAAATCCAGAATACTCTGACAGAGAAAGCGTGGGCAAGAGCAGGGCAGGATGCACCAGGGGGTCACAGGTACTGGTGATATTAAGTATTGTTAACAGGGTGGTGGGTTTATTGGTTTTTATGTTGTTATTATTATTTTCAAGATATATTTGTATGTTATATTCCCACTTGTCTATAGATTTCCTTTAAAATGTTGAAGACATTATTCCATGGTCTTCTGCTATCTGGTGTGACTGGGGAGAAGTCACTTTAATTCTCATTCTTTGGAAATGTTCTGTTTTTGGAAGCCTTTCAACTTTTCTTTTTTATGCTTATATTTCTGAAATTTCACAATGGGTTTTCTTTTTGTAAAATTTCCACCTTTCATTGTGTTAGATACTTGCGGGTCTTTTCGTACCTAACATTCTTGTTCTTCGACTCTAGGAAAATCTGTTATTTTTTTCAGTAATTGATTTCTATGCCAATGCATGTCTTAATTCCATTTTCTGTTGTTTTTCAATGCTTCTGAAACATTCTCCAGTTTTTGCAGAAGAGTATCTCTCCATTTCTCTTTGGTCTCCTCTATAAGTACTCTAGATATAGCTTCTTCGTTCTTAATTCAATTAATGTTCCTCTACTTTGTTTTGTCTTCTAGAAATTTATTGAGGTCTTTTCTGTCTGCTGATGACACTCCTCCCTGTTTCTTGGTTATAACAAGGAATCTTCATGAATAGTTTCAAAATGTTAAAATCTAAGTTCCTTATCTACTGGCTATTTAATCCACTGTTTCTCTACCAGTTTTTCTGAGATGAGAAAAGACCAGTGAGTTTTCTTTTTGTAAAAAGAAGAGTCAAGATAATTGGAATCAGAACTTAAATGAAACAATACCTGCACCCAAAATACCCCTTACTCACTAACTGTTTAATCTTGGACATACAAGTTGTTTCTTATCTATGCTTCAATTTCAGGTAACATGGGAGTAATAATACTCAATATGCCACTAAATAGGATAGAAAACTCTAGGTTTCATGAAATTTACATTAAATGTCTTAACCCAATAAATAGATTGCCACTCACCCTTCCCCACATAATCTATTCCATGGAGGACAAGGAGGAATAAAATTCTGATCGCTATACCAGGATAAACTGGTGGTAATGAAGAGCCATGTCTGTGGGCACTGGAGGTGAATAGAATATGCACTCACCTTCCACTGTGCCTTTGCATATACTTTTTCACTCAATGCCTCTGCTGCCTCTCCTGTTCCTCTTGGCTAATGAGTTACTAATCAAGTTATAGGAACTCAACTCAATTGTTAGTTTCCTGGGGAAGCATTCCTTGACCTTGACCATGTCATATCTGTTACCATTGCCGCCCCCCTTACTGTGTATCTCTGTGTTAATATAACATCCCTTACTAAAACACTCTCCTCATATGATTTTGTAATATGACCTCTGCACAATTTCATTCAAATTCTACCCACGCCTTTCCTCTCATCTGTCCTCTTAAGAAAGTCAAACTATTCAGAATTTCCTGTGTGTCTTCTGCTGGATCTCAGTATCTTGTTGACCCAGACTGTTTTCTTGCTGAGAAAGCCTCCTTTGTTTGGCTTTACCGATTAAGTGAATTCTATTTCTATTTCACTATTATTGACCACTTTCTCAGTTTTTGTTTTTTTTTTTAATATTATGTTACTTGCTTGGAAAGGCAATCACAGATGCCAGTTTCTTTCGCACCCTTCAGAGACAGTAGATGCCCTAGTAAATAGTAGATGCCCTACAAGTAGATGCTCTGTAAGTGTGTTCAGTCAGTTGTTCCTTACACATGATAGCTGCAGTTCTATCCTGGGGCTTCTTCTTTTTTGATTTATCAGTGTATCTCGAAGATAATTGTTTCCTAAAAAATCTAACATACATAGCAAATCCAAATAGCACAACCATTACTGCTAGAGACCAGCTTTCGGCAAATTGTCGGATCAGATGTCCCTGAAAGGATGAGACGGCCTAGGTGAAATTTTTTAAGGGCTGAAGGGAAGGGGAGTTGAGGCAGATGCAAGCACTCTTATATTGGTGAAAGCATCTCCTGCTGAGGGTCTAACCGGGCCTTTATTTATACCTTAAGGCAAGTGATGGGATTACATCATCCTGTGCATAGAAGCAAAACAAAAACAATTAATACATTCCTTTCCCATAGACATTTTGGCGCCTACGTGTTTTTGAGAAAAGAAACGCCCTTAAAAGTTAAGAGATAATTAAAATTTTGACTCTTTATTTCAGCCTAAACAACTACCTAGGTCAGCTAACAGTCCTTGGTACTGCCCTATAGCCAAGGCTACAATATCAGGAGACTCCTCTATCTATATGGCTTATAGCTAGAGACCAGTTGCTTCCTGGTAATCAGTTATTAGAACTTTTTTCTATTACCTAGAAACTCCTAGCGTAATCAACTTCATGATTCATTACAAGACTTCTCTACAGAACTTCCATATGAGGATTATTATTATGACCAGCTCTGGGTTGCTTATCAGACATGCCCTTGCACAGTAATTATTTCCCATTGTCAAGTGGGCCAAATTATTCAGTGTTTAATTTTTAAGCAAGAAATTTCCATGCCATGTACTTACAATATTCTTATAATTTATTGCCCAATGTATATTCCATGAAGTTTTTTCCTTTTATGACCAAGAACAAAAAACAAAGGGATGTTTAATCTTCAGCCCCACGTTGTGGAGCACAAGAAATCTTCAGCCCCACGGTGTGACGCTCTTTAAACTTCGGCCCCACGGTGTGAGGCCCTTTTACTTCAGCCCCTTAAACTTCGGCCCCACAATGTGAGGCCCTTTCTTAGCTGCTTGCCAGTATCTTACCTGCCTGGGGTAGCTAGGCCCCCTGCAGCACATTACTTTCTTTCAAAATACTTTATATACTTTGTTTTTTGTGGATTGCTACTTTTTAAAAAAGATTTATTTATTTATGCACAAAAAAGTGGGATGTAGGCCAGAGGTGCAGGGGGTGAGAGGATTTACCCGAGACAGAGCAGGGAGCAGAACAGGTAGATCTACTGAAATACACTGCTGGGGGGAGCAGAAAGCAAGGCAGGAGAGGTCTGCTGCACCAGCGGGTCAATTCCCTGTCCCGGGATCGAACTCATGCTGCAGAAGCTGGCCATACCTTCATAGTGTTGATGCTTAACCCCTTGTGCCACCAGGGAGGCCCTATTACTTTCTTTTTTTCCCGTGTCCATTGTAAATTCTTTTAGTAGCTGCCAGTGTTTTAGAAAATCATAATATGCCCATAATGCTGTCATCCTTGGTGAGGCGGCAGGCACTGTGGTCGTTGAGGGAGCAGGGCATGACAGCCTCAAGGCAGCTCCTGGGGCCTGAGCTTGAAGATCAGCCTTCTGGTGATTATGGGTCTCTCTTTTCATCCTGTCCTGTTTCTCCCGGTTGCCAAACACTTTAAAGGCCATATTCAGCAGATCCTGAATAAGGGGTTTGAGGACCACCCGCAGCCTTTTTTTTAGTTTTTTCCTGATGTCAGGGACTGATTGAGATATGAAATGGGTAGCCAGGACTGTGGTCTCCAGGAGAGTCAGGATCTAACCTAGGGTATTGCAGGAGGGCATCAGTGAGGTGGCTAAGGAAAGTGGTCGGTTTTTTTAGGGGACTGGGTGATCTCTTGCAGCTTATCAAAATTAACTGCCTTATGGGCTGCTGCTTGGAGCCCGGCTAAGAGGCAGGTGATGAAGCAGTCTCGGCGAGCCCTGCCCCGGCGGCCCGAGTCAGGGTCAGTCTGGTATTCCCAGCCAGGCTCCTGGCAGGGAACTGCTTCAGGGCCTGGGGCATGGCTGTGTCAGTGAAGTGGACCTGATCTGCATGGTCTGGAGCAGACCGAAAAACACGTTCCCTTTTATTAGAGGTCAGGGTGGAAGAGAGGATAGCATGTAAATCATGCCACATCAGTCATAGGCTTGAGTAAGAAAACGAAATTCTTTGGTGCAGGTAGTTGGATCAAAGCCGAGATGCTTTTCGATCTGGGAGAGATCAGACAGAGAGAAAGGAGTGTGGACCCTACTACTCCTTCGGTCCCCGCCACCGCCGCAAGGGGACAAGAAGAGGACGATCATGAGAGTGGGTGGGGTAGCTAGGAGGTGAAAGAGCAGGGCTGGATTGGGTAGCTGAAGGAGGTGAAGACAGGGAATGTAGAGGATCAGAGAATGTTGAAGAGGGGTCTGGAGAGGGCGAAGAGTAAGAGGAGTTGGAGACTTGGAAAACATGACAGGTTTTCAGGAGAGAGGGATGGACGGGAGGGATGGGAGTGCAAGAGAAAAAGAGCCTGGACATAAGGGATCTCTCACCATTTTCCATGTGGTGACAGAAATTGTTTAGGTCTATAAAGACAGAGAAGTCAAAAGTGCTGTGATCGGGCCAGTGGGAGCCATTGTCTAATTGATATTGAGGCTGAGACAGGGCAAGCTAGGGTTATTAGGCAGTTTTAGGGACAGTGCAGGAGGGGACCTCTGAAGAATTTAGGGAGGCTTCAGAGATAAGGACAAGCAAGGAAATGAAATCAATTTCACTGGGAAAAACAAACATCCTAGCACCACAGATAATCTTGTTAAGGATGGTTCTGGTTTTCTTCAGATGATAAGATAAAGTGTAAAGATGCTCACCGGGAGGGCTAGACCATAAAGATAAAGATGTAACAAATGGGGAAAGACAGACCTGTTAGATAAGGAATGTGAAGATCCCCCACTCAGTAGCAAATTAAGTGAGACAGCCGAGAACTGACCAATCACAAAGAGACTGGTGGAGCTTTAGAATAATGAGGGAAAAAAAGGTGTATATTCCCTGAGACACAATTCCACTTTGGGCTTCCTTGCCCCTCCCCTGGCCTGGTTCCCTGGCCTGGGAGTCCCACTTTATTTCTGTTCTTTTTCTCCTCAATAAACTTTTTCTTCTAAACAAACCTGCGCTTCTCGCTTGCTTGCCTGAGCGCCTGCGAAGTTCCTGCTGCGGCTTCATGAGACACCAACCCGTGGGGGGTCTAGCAGCTGGGGCTCAGCGCTGCCCTGCAGCATGGAATCCGTTCCTGGCTGGGAGACTAGGCCTGCGGTATCAAGGCCAGGCAGTGTTGCAGTAGAGGAAGAGACGTCTAGGGTCTATATCTGGCCTAAGTCCCAATGGGCCTAGGTTTGAGAGAAGGCATCCCAGGGAGTGGCCGAGCTAGGCTTAGAATTGGCAGACCCCATGACTAAGTTGGCTCCTTTTCCCAACTAACAGGGACACAGAGTCAGGAACGCAGTATCCCATGAACCTGATCTGGCCTTTGGAGGTGCAGACCCCAAATCTCTGCGTCCCACGACTCGGTCCTGGCCTTCGGAATGGGGCCAAACAAGCGAGAGGGACATCTCCACTACTCATTTGTTGCCTAAGATTCAGGCTCCTAGTCTGGACGGGTGTCCC
Source organism: Talpa occidentalis (assembly GCF_014898055.3). Lineage (NCBI taxonomy): Eukaryota > Metazoa > Chordata > Mammalia > Eulipotyphla > Talpidae > Talpa > Talpa occidentalis. The sequence continues at coordinate 50,356,384 of NW_023604972.1, forward strand.
CAAGTCCAGGTCTTGGTATAACGGGAGTCTGCTGTGGGCCCACGGTGGTTTACAGAACAGCCGACCGACCGAGGGAGGGGTTAGGAGAGGAGCCCAATAGCCACACCCTGGTTCCCAGCACCGAGGGGTGAAGTTCTGCTCCCAGGCCCTAGCTGAGGGTTGTGGCTTTGTGAGGAGAAGCAGTCTGCATTCTTCTCCAGATGCAGACATTCAGGGCTCACTCTGACACCTTCCACAGTTTACTTCCCTTCTCAACCACCAGTCACACATTCCTGAAGCCAGCACAGTTTGCAACCTAGTCTTCCTGTCCGCTTGTGTCGATGCAAATGTCTTCAACTGTTTTATCCCTTCCCTAATAAACCTGCCTTTTAAATATAACTAACGTCTCTGTCTCAGGGAGAAACTCGTCTGGGAAACTTGCCGCGTGTCGCTGAAACGGGAGCTCTGGTGAAACCTTTCCCAGGGTGAACCCTAGGACCCCGCACTCCAAACCCACAGACTCCAAAAACGACAATGTAAGGTCTGTTGGATGTTTGTTTCTTTTTTTCCTTCATGAAACAGTCTTGCATGAAGGCTTACCTCTGAAAGCAAGGACAAGCCACGGAGTGACTTATTTGTAAGTGTCTTTGTTCATCCTTAAGTTCATACCAGGTGTTGTGTGGGTTTGAGAGCAGTTGATGCTTAACACCTTGCGCCACCAGGGAGGACCTGTTACTTTCTTTTTTTCCCCGTGTCCATTGTAATTTTTTTAGTAGCTGCCAGTGTTTTAGAAAATCATAATACACCCATAATAAATCATAATACACCCATAATGCTGTCCCTTTAGAAGGGAATAAAGGGACAGAACAGTATCAGGGAAGGCGATCTGCTCCACATTCATCCCGCTGTGGAGAGGAAACTTTGAGGGTAACTGCACCATAGTGAAGAGTTCAAAAGCAGGTAAGGAGCTCCAGGTAGAACTAGAAGGAACTCTGTAAGCTCTTATGTGTTGAGAAAATCATGGTTTCCCTGTCCTATCATACAAAGTTCAAAACAAATATTTATTTTTAAAAATGACTCTATCTTTTACATGTATGCTGAAATCCAAACACATTTTCAGTGTGCCAAATTTTGAATAAATAATTGGGGTCACCTTGCTTTCACTCTTTGTCCCTCCTTTACTGGAGCCTTATGCATGTGCTCAGTTAACTTCCTGCATCTCTCCAGACTGTGCCGGATGATCAGTGAGAGCCAAGTAGCCAAGCGTCGCTGAACACTGAGAATCCAAAGATGAATAAGACACAATCCCTGACTTTGGGTTGCTCTTTCAGGGGGACAAACAGCAGGTGATTTCAATTCTGTGTGGTGCATGCATATATTCACTATATGGGTTTTCCTTATTATGCTCTGATAATATACTTGAAGGGTCTTAACGTAAACAAAATTGAAGCTAGATTCCTGACATTTCAGTCCTCTAGTTGTAGACCGCTAACTGCATTAATTAGGTGGATCATTTTATTAACAAGTTCTGGGAATATATTACTATTGCTTCCAATTCCCCATTATGTGCATATAGCAGGCTGAGTTTTCCGAAGGTGGCCACCCTGACATTTTTCCCATTCCACATACTCTTCTTAACATGTGGCTGGCACTCTCACCAGAGACATGTGGTCACTGGCTTCCCTCTTGAAAGCCGGGTAGGGGCTGTGACTGTCCAACTAATGCAGTCGCAGCAGATGTGACACTATGTGACTTCTGGGCTCAGTCATGCAAAGAACACTCCCCGCCCCTGTTCCCAGGACTTATCTTGCCACTAGTCTCTCAGGACATGTTCTTGGAATGCACCATCCTATCTTGATGACATGCAAGCTCCATGGAGAGCCTACAAATGGAGGTCAATAGCCCCAGCAAGGCCCTCAGCCAACAAGCCAGCATCACCACCAGACATGTGAACAAATGAGCTTCAGATGATCTCCACCCCCAGCCACTGAGTCTTTCAACTGAGGCTCAGATATGATGGAGCAGACAATCTGTCCCCACTGATCTTACCAGAGTTACTGACTCACAGAATCCATGAGTTACAATACATGATTATTGCTATTTTAAGTCACCAGGTAGGGGGAAATTTGTTATGTATGAATAGGTAAATGATACAATGTGTAGTTATTTATGAGAATTCCCCCTCCTTTTATTGAAAGATAAGAAAATATTAATCTTCAGATTTAAAAAAAATCAAAGCATAGTACTTTTTATTCATTGATGAAGTGATATTTTAAAATCATCATTCAGTAAAATGCAAGTCGAAGCTTAATCAATACCCCTGAAGGGCCTCCCCGGTGGCGCAGCAGTTGAGCGCTGGGTTGTGAAGCTGCCCGCAGCCTCTGCAGTGCTGGTTCCATCCCCGGCTGCTCCCCGGCCACCAGAGGAGGGTCCCACATGGCCCGCAGACCTCTCCTGCCGCCCGCTGCTCCCCTCAGCAGTGTGCTTCAGTCCTTCTGCCTGCTCTGCTCCCCACTCTGGCTCTGGTGAATTCTCTCACCCTCCCGCGCTTCTGACTGTACCCAGTGCTTGCATAAATAAATAAATAAATAAATCTTCAAAAAAAAAAAAAAATACCTCTGTAGTTCATACAAGACTTGAGAAAGGAGAAATTTGAGCAAAGCCAGGGTTGAACGGATGTTTCCATTTTGGCTATGGTCACCCTGCAGGGTTTGAATTAGGGGAGGTTTGGTGGGAGGCCATCTGTGGAGGACTTTTGAAAGGGGAAATTCCAGTTGGACTGACACTATGTAAGAATCCCAAGCTGCAGAAGTCTTTCCAGGTGACACCTAGAAGTCTTTCTAGGTGATACCTAGGCGTGTTTGATGTGGAACTGAGACTGATCATGGCCTGGGGCTCATTGGAGTAGGAAAGTGTGAGGATTTTCCAGCTGAGCAGGTCCATGATGGAGAAGGACTGGTCTGTGAATAACCTCGCCCACCTCGGAGAGTCCCATTTGGATTGTAATATACTGGTCCCCAAGTCTCTCTTAAGGGAAGCTGAAGAGCCTATTTGCTCCCTGCAAAATACTTAGTATTTTTTTTTTTACCTGGGGCTTCAGAACTGGTGGCTCTGTAGAGTCAGGACTAGCAGGAGACAGCTGAGACTCAGATCCAGGTGGAGTAGATGGGGCTCACTCGAGTGGGATTCCCAAGACACTGGCAGAACGATGCAAGGGGGGCCTCCAGGGTGCCCAGGCATATGGTGGGGTTGTTCTTTATCATCAGTGGTTGAAAAGACAGGTTCCTCAAAGTTTTGTGGGGTCGGGGATTTTGGAGAAGCCTTTGTCTTTGCAATAACTTGCATTCTGATTTAAGAGGTTGCAGCCGAGGTTGTAAAAAAGAGGGAGGTTGTTCTGCAACTTTTAACCAAGGTGGCTGAGAAAGGACTATCTATAGTAAGCCAGGAGGCTATATGTAGAAATTGGTCGGGGTGACCTGGGTTGCCTATGACCACTCTGTAGGTGGTGGTGAGGGAACACAGCTGGGATAGAGGTATGCCGGACCACGGGGTGAACAGTGGAAGGAGACAGCGGGTAGTCCTGAGAAGGACTTGGAGATGTTTGGAGCAGTGGGAAGGTGAGAGCAGCGCTAGGGTCTTGGAGCCATGCAGCAGTAGCCCCGAGTTTGGTTAGGATGTCGCAACCCAGGAGTGGTGTGGGGCAAGAAGGCATGACTAAGAAAGAGTGATCTAAGGGCTTTTTGTCTATTTGGCTGGGATGGGGCCAGTAGCTTGAGGTTGAGAGGATTGGCCGTCAACTCCCATAACAGATCTGAGAAGGGTAAGTCTGACCCGGGTAGAAGGAGAGGACAGACAAGGTAGTCCCCGTGTCAACCAGAAAGGAGATGGACTTACTTACCTGCTACCTTGACCGTCACCCTGGGCTCCTCGAAGTATATTGGGGTCGATGAGTCCAGGCCTCTTCAGTCCTTAGCCGCCAAACCCCAGTCTGCCGGTGGCAAGGACGCAGGGGTTGGAGGGACTGGTCCACTATGGCTGGCACACGGCAGGCACTTCTCCAGTGGCCCTGGGGTTGCCACAGATGGGACATGGTCCCGGCGGTGGACAAGGGTTGGGGCAATGTTGGACCCGTGACCTTCCTGGCCACATTTGAAGCAAGCTCCCGGTGGCGGGCAACTGGGGTGCATTGTCATCCTTGGTGAGGCGGCAGGCACTGTGGTCATTGGAGGAGCAGGGCATGGCGGCCTCAAGGCAGCTACTAGGGCCTGAGCTTGAAGATCAGCCTTCTGGTGACTTCGGGTCTCTCTGTTCATCCTGTCCTGTTCCTCCCGCTTGTTAAACACTGTAAAAGCCATATTCAGGATAAGGGGTTTGAGGACCATCCTCAGCCTTTTTTTCAGTTTTTTTCTGATGTCAGGGACTGATTGAGATATGAAATGGGTAGCCAGGACTGTGGTCTCCAGGAGAGTCAGGATCTAACCTAGGGTATTGCAGGAGGGCATCAGTGAGGTGGCTAAGGAAAGCGGTCGGTTTTTTTAGGGGACTGGGTGATCTCTCGCAGCTTATCAAAATTAACTGCCTTATGGGCTGCTGCTTGGAGCCCGGCTAAGAGGCAGGTGATGAAGCGGTCTCGGCGAGCCCTGCCCCGGCGGCCCGAGTCAGGGTCAGTCTGGTATTCCCAGCTAGGCTCCTGGCAGGGAACTGCTTCAGGGCCTGGGGCATGGCTGTGTCAGTGAAGTGGACCTGATCTGCATGGTCTGGAGCAGACCGAAAAACACGTTCCCTTTTATTAGAGGTCAGGGTGGAAGAGAGGATAGCATGTAAATCATGCCACATCGGTCATAGGCTTGAGTAAGAAAATGAAATTCCTTGGTGTAGGTAGTCGGATGGGTAGTGAAAGAGCTGAGAAGCTTTTCAATTTGGGAGAGATCAGACAGAGAGAAAGGAGTCAGCTGCTGTGGGCCCACGGTTTACAGAACAGCCGACCGACCGAGGGAGGGGTTAGGAGAGGAGCCCAATAGCCACACCCTGGTTCCCAGCACCGAGGGGTGAAGTTCTGCTCCCAGGCCCTAGCTGAGGGTTGTGGCTTTGTGAGGAGAAGCAGTCTGCATTCTTCTCCAGATGCAGACATTCAGGGCTCACTCTGACACCTTCCACAGTTTACTTCCCTTCTCAACCACCAGTCACACATTCCTGAAGCCAGCACAGTTTGCAACCTAGTCTTCCTGTCCGCTTGTGTCGATGCAAATGTCTTCAACTGTTTTATCCCTTCCCTAATAAACCTGCCTTTTAAATATAACTAACGTCTCTGTCTCAGGGAGAAACTCGTCTGGGAAACTTGCCGCGTGTCGCTGAAACGGGAGCTCTGGTGAAACCTTTCCCAGGGTGAACCCTAGGACCCCGCACTCCAAACCCACTGTAGGGTAAGGAAAAATATCAGGCTTTTCTGCCCTCCTGCTATCAGGATAGATGAGGGAACCCTGTGATCCTGAATGCATGCTTGATGGTGGGCACCTGGAGTGGGTACACCTGGGCTAAGACTGTCCTTTTTAAGGGCGGCGTCACGGGGACGCCAACAGCAGCAGTAGCAGCAGAAGCCGAAAGAGAAGCCGAGAAGCAGCAGAACGAACACCAGAGAGCCTAGATAGAGTGAAGACTTGCCTCCCAGCCCCCCAGCCAGCACCCCTGCCTGCCATATGCCTGGTGAACCCCAATAAAAGACCTGCAAAAAAACCACTGAGGACTCTGACTCCTCCTTCACCCGGTCTGCTGGATCAGAAAACCTGCACTGTGCCCAGTCCTGCCCTTACAATTGGTGTAAGTCAGCAAGATGATCCATGTAGACGGGTATTGGAGCCCTCCGAAGACCTGGAGGGACTAAGGAGTAACAGTGTGTGCTTGTGATGACGCTGGAGGCGCCATGGCGGCACAGAAGGTGGACACCTTCCAGGATCTGCGGGATGAGACCTTAGCTGGAGGAGGAGATGCCCGGGAGGACCAGCCAATGACCCCTGAGGCAGCAGAATCATCGGCGAAAAGTGGACCACGATTCAGAGCTCGCCAGTGCTGATGCAGTGAGAGGCCAACAGACTTGGACTGATGAACTTGGACTGACAATCCCGCCAGAAGGCGGAGGACCTTGCAGGTTGATATGTTTTGGGACCCTGGGGGTGGAACAGTTTCGTTTGTAAACCCCAGGAGATGGGAATCTGGGGTGGCCAATGGGCCTAGATGGCCAAAAGCAGCCTGTGCATGCCCAGCAGCCAGGTGGAGGAGAAAAGCCAACTGAGAAGGCAAAAGCTGGTGCTGATGCTAAGTTGAGACGCCCTGAGCGGTGGTAAGCAGCCTGAGTATGCTGAAGACCTGTGAGTCTCGTAAAATCACCTGTGGGTGATGCCCTGCTCGTTGTCAAGTGAGGGTGAGGAGCTGAGGAACCCGTCCTTGGGGGACGGGTGGGGAACGTGGCTTGGGGTGGAGCCCAAGCCAAATGTAGAGTTTGGATCCCCGACCCATGTGCTTGTGCAGTGGGTTGGCCTGAGTGCAGGGGTCGGTGAGTCGCATTGGTGGCTGTGAAGGCCGAATGTTGGAGCGACTGCAGACAGAAACCCTGAGGGTTGGCGATTACCCCCAACAGAATAGAATCGCCAATCCCAGAGCTAGTGCATCCTGGGGGTGGATGCCGTGTGTGGCTTGTAGCCGAGACTACAGCCAGAGAAGGCCAGGAAGCCTGATGGCTCCTGGTGTGTTATAGTAGATGCCGTGAATGGTTCCCCTCCCTCGTATGGGCAGTGCCTTCGGCAGCAGATGTGGTAGCTCATCTGCTGGGACCAATAATTGTCTTTTGCACTAGGTTGGGGCCCTGCCTGGACTTATTTGTGTTCCATTGTATGTATTTGATGTATTTCATTTACTTTTGTGGGCCATGGCTGCAGTGTTCATATTGCCAAGAGACATGTGTTTATGATTTGTATATAGAGACTGATAAAGACTATATGGCAGAAAACCCTGAGGGGGTGGACTGTAGGGTAAGGAAAAATATCAGGCTTTTCTGCCCTCCCGCCATCAGGATAGATGAGGGAACCCTGTGATCCTGAATGCATGCCTGATGGCGGGCACCTGGAGTGGGTACACCTGGGCTAAGACTGTGCTTTTTAAGGGCGGCGTCATGGGGATGCCAGCAGCAGCAGTAGCAGCAGAAGCCGAAAGAGAAGCCGAGAAGCAGCAGAACGAACACCAGAGAGCCCAGATAGAGTGAAGACTTGCTGGGGGCTGGGAGGCCTGCCAGCCCCCCAGCCAGCACCCCTGCCTGCCATATGCCTGGTGAACCCCAATAAAAGAGCTGCAAAAAACCACTGAGGACTCTGACTCCTCCTTTACCCGGTCTGCTGCATCAGAAAACCTGCACTGTGTCCAGTCCTGCCCTTATACCCACAGACTCCAAAAACGACAATGTAAGGACTATTGGATGTTTGCTTTTTTTTTTTCCTTCATCAACAGTCTTGCATGAAGGCTTACCTCTGAAAGCAAGGACAGGCCACCGAGTGACTTATTTGTAAGTGTCTTTGTTCATCCTTAAGCTCATACCAGGTGTTGTGCGGCTTTGAGAGCAGTTGCTCTGTGGCTGGTGTTTCTGCTGGAGTCATACTCAGACCCTGGTTCCTAGCACGGAGGGGTGAAGTTCTGCTCCCAGGCCCTAGCTGAGGGTTGTGGCTTTGTGAGGAGAAGCAGTCTGCATTCTTCTCCAGATGCAGACATTCAGGGCTCACTCTGACACCTTCCACAGTTTACTTCTCTTCTCAACCACCAGTCACACATTCCTGAAACCAACAAAGTTTGCAACCTACCAGGTGACTTTGCAGACTAACATCTGTCTTGCTGTCAGCCTAAACTGCTTTCTGAAGGTATTGTTGTTGCTTTTGTTCTGAATGATAAATAGATCGCTTGGAAATTGAAAAAGGTCAGTGCTCACTGAGGTATATAAATGTTGCATGAAAATTATGGACATTATGGGCCATAGTTCATTTCCTGTTCAGGTGACCTGGGAAGATTTAGGACCTGAGAAATTACTGATGCTTATTTGTATCACACTTCGTAGTTGACAAACCCTGTTCCTATATTGGTATGGTATATTGTTTCCTTTAAATGTTAAGATCTAGTGAGTGGCAGGAAAGTCTTATCTTCCTTTTAGAAGTGATGAATCTGAGGCTCACAAAGATCAGATTTGCTGAAACCCGCACAGCTGGCAAGGGCGTTGCTGGTGGGGATTTCTTTGCCTGCGGTTCCTCTTTTGGCAGCCTCTGACACCAACATCCCCCGGGGTTCTGCTCTTCACACCTGCCTCAGCTATCTCATCCTTTAACTCTCAGCTGTAGGATGATTTCTATATCTGTATCTCCATCAGAGACCACAGTCAAATGCCAAGTAAATATTTCCATTTGCAGTTTCACAGGCATCTCGAACAAAACATGTTCCTGTCAAAGGCTGTGAAATGTATCCCACTGGTCTCTCCCCTTGCTATATCTTCTCCTCCTCTTCCTGTCTCCCACTGAAACTCATTCTCCTTCATCGGTTCTTGCTTCTTTTTTTTTTTTTTTTCTGAAAATTCAGGTTTTTCTTCCTAATTACTCTTTAATTTCAATTTTAGGACTTCAATACATGGGCAAATATGTAATTTCCATTTCAGAATGATAGAAAAGAGAAAATAGCCATTTGATGGAAAAATAAAGTAGTTAAAACAATCAAGACCATCACTGATTAAAACTCTGAAATTTTCTTCTGCTGTTCTCTGCTTTGTCAATTTGCAATTCTTCTGCATATTCCCTTCTCCCTCCCTCTCTTGCCCTTTGAGCTTCCTCTGAGGAATTGCTGCTTCTTGGCTCCAGCAATTTACCTCTGGCAAATAACAGCTTTTAAGGGATTTTAATTTAATTGAGGGAAGTATCTTGATACGAGGGAAGCTTAGGTATTTCAAATGACAGGATGAAGTATATAAAGAGTGGGAGAATGAGGCTAAGTAACAGCCATTCCCAGCTTAGATGAAAAATGAAAATGAAAAATGAAAAAAAAAACAACAGTGTGTGTTCATCTAAATTTTTATGTACAAACCTGTATAAAGTATATTGTAATTTTCTATTGAGTTAGATGAAAAACCTATTACTTTGATTAATTGTAGAATTCCACCCCCATTCTATCTTTGGTTCTGTGATTTCTAGCACTAGTAAACTGAAATGGAACTAAATTCTTAGGCATAAGAAAGACATGTGGCCTGCACCTCTATGTTCCTTGCAGAACTATTTATAATAGCCATGTATGGAAACAACTGATACCAGAATTGCAGATTTTCAGGCCTAGTCTCCCAGCCAGGAATGGATCCCAGGCTGCAGGGGCAGCGCTGAGTCCCAGCCACTAGACCACCACGGGTTGGTGTCTCTTGAAGCTGCGACAGGAACTTCGTAGACACTCAGGCAAGCAAGCGAGAAGAAGCAGGTTTGTTTAGAGAAAGAAACATTTATTGAGGAGAAAAGGAACAGAAATAAAGTGGGACTCCCAGGCTATGAAACCAGGCCAGGGAGGGGCATGGAAGCCCAAGTGGAATCATGTCTCAGGGACTATACACCTTCTTTCCCTAATTATTCTAAAGTCCCCCCTGTCTCTTTGTGATTGGTTAGTTCTCGGTGGTCTCACTCACTGCCTAAATGTCTCTGTGCCCAGAACTAAGTCTCTGTGTTCCAGCCCTTATCTTTTTTCCTTCATTGCCCTCTATTTGGAATGTCTTGTTGACCCTAAGCTCATAAAGTCCCTAATGTCATTAGTCCTGGGATGTTTGATTAGTCCCTTTTGGACTTTGTGGCCCTTATCACTGCAGCCTCCCTTAACTCTCCTGAAGTCCTTGCACTGTCCTTGAGGCTGCCTAATTATCCCTAACTTGCCCTAGGATTAATTTCCCCCCTCCACAGTGCTGTTAGGACAAAGGACATCAATCTGATCAATGACTGCTTCCTGCTGAAAATGGGTGACTTGGGGAGGCAGTCAGGGCTCCACCGCAGGGCTATGATCTAAGGGACCTCCGAAGAAGGACAGTGGAGGCTTTATAGTGGGTTCCAACTGTAGGACCCTATGGAGTTTGATGGCCTCTAGGCAAGAGATGATTTCGATGAGGGCATTGAGGATGTAGGACCCGAGCAAGAGAAAAATGGAAAAAAAAGGTTTTAGTTTAAGAGTAAGGAGGTCACAAACTCCTTTAACCTAATTCCCATCGATAGATAAATGGATAAGGAAAATGTAGTATTTACACAAAGGAATATTATTCAGCCTTAAAAAAGAAGAAAATTCTGTCAATTTAACATGGATTGAAACTGAGGGCAACATGGTATGTGAAATTAGTCAGATGGAGAAAGACAAATACCATGTGATCTGACTTATTTTTGTAATCTTAAAGAAAATGGCAATGGAATTCATAGATACAGAGTACAAATTGGTGGTTACTGGAGGCTGGGTGGGAATGGTGGTGAGGGTACTAGGTGGAATGAATGAAGATGATCAAAAGGTACAAATGAGCCCTGGGGATTAGATATACAGCATGGTGACTTAGTTAGCAATACTCACTATAGTTGAGTAAGTTGCTAAGAAAGGTCTTACAAGCTCTCGTCACATGAAAACAAATTTGTAACTATAGGCTGTGGTAGATGTTAACTGAACTTACTGTGGTGATTTTTTTTTTTTAAAGATTTATTTATGCATACAAGAACTGGGTTACAGGCCAGAGGTATGGGGGTGAGAGTCTTCACCAGAGACAGAGTGGGGAACAGAACAGGCAGAGCAACTGAAATACACTGCTGAGGGGAGCAGCAGGCGAGCCAGGAGAGGTCTGCTTCGCCATGTGGGTTTCTTCCTGGCCAGGGATCGAACTCATGCTGCAGTGGCTACAGATAGCTTCATAGGTTGCGTCTTAACCCCTTGCACCACCAGGGAGGCCTGTGGTGATCATTTTCACAATATATACAAATATTGAATCAATATGCTATACACCTAAAACTAATACAATGCTATACTTCAATTAAATAAAATGCACATTAACCTGGTTGAAAAAAAGATATGTGAAGCCTCTGTGACAGACTTGCTGAGGGAGATGGTTTTGGGGAGAATAGAAATGTTCAAGGGGAATTTTAATTAGGTGATTTTCTATGTGACTAATGAGAGAAACCCTCTGTTTTGTCTATATAATCTATAGTAACCTCTTCATTGCAAAAGTTTGATTTACTTTGTGTGTTTGTGTGTGGGGCTGGGGGTGAAAAGAACTTCCAGATGTAATTTCAGGATTCTAAAGGGAGGAATCATACTTTCTGGGAGTGAGGGAATATATAGGGTAACTCTTGTCTTCCCAGTGGAGATAAAACCCAAAATAATAAATGCCTTTTTACATGACAACATTTAAAAACCTTTTTATTTGGGGAACACTAATCAGCTATTAAACAGATGAAATAGTGCCTTTTGGGACAACGTGGATGGATGTTGAGGTGATTATGCTAAGTGAAGTAAGTGAGAAAGTGAAAGACAGTTATTGGAACCCTGTTACCTCAGCAGCTGGAGCTACCTCAGTGGGAGAGCTGCCTCAGCAGCTGGAGCCCACAGCAGTAGTGGCCACTCTCACTTTGTAGCTCTACCACAGGCTGGCTCTGGCTGTGTCTCCTTGGAGCTCAGCAACCTCTCTTTTATACATGGTGCCTGGCGCAAGCCATGAGCTGATTGTTGCTAAATGGTCCAATCAGTTATAGGACTGAAAACCATCTAATCAGACTTTCAGGTGGGTGACCCTGAAAAAAGCTATCAGTCAGGGGGCTGGAGGGAGCTGAAAAGACTATTCCCAACCTCCATAAAAAGGAGACTCCATTCCTGGCCTCTGAAGAAGGAAGAGGGACCAGAAACTGACCTTTCAAGAAGAAAGAAGCATCTAGCAGCTGAACTCTGAAGAAGGAAGAGAAACCAAAGACCTTTGCAAAGACTAGGCCATCATACCAGCCTCTGGTCCTCTTTCTGACATAGCCTGGGAGGTACACCAAAGGTCTGGGGCCTGGTGTCTCAAAGAGCTCTTTGTCATTGATGTAGTCCAACAACTCACAAAGAACTGTTAACACTTAGTGCTTCCGGCACTGCTTCTGGGTGACCAGTAGTAACCGTCACTACTGGCCATTGCTGTCCAGCACTGTCGACAGGTGACCCGCATTCTGTTTACATCTGAACACTGTAAACACTATCTGGGGTGAGAAAGTCAGCTACCTGTGGCTACAGTAAGCTCTTTATTTCCCATTTGTAAAATAAACCCCACTGTTGTTGTTCCTTGAGCCTAGGGTATTTTGAAATTGTGCACATGGTGGGGGTGGGGGACCCATTGACAGCACCTGTCCTCTATTGGGCACAATCCTGTGACCCGTATATAGTACCCTGCTGTCTAGGTATAGCTATAGCCCTTGGTTTGGCCTTTTGCCTCTCATCAGCCAGCCCTGTTTCAGATGGTTTCACTCATTTGTGGAATATAACTAAAGAAAACAAACTGACAACACAACAAAAATAACAGATTCTGTGGCAACTATGGTGGTTACCAGAGGGAAGGAGGAAGAAGGAGCTCATCGAGGGGCCAGGTGCCAGTGATGCCAGAATTGTCAGGCCTAGTCTCCCAGCCAGGAATGGATTCCAGGCTGCAGGGCAGCGCTGAGCCCCAGCCGCTAGACCCCCCACGGGTTGGTGTCTCATGAAGCCACAGCAGGAACTTCGCAGACGCTCAGGCAAGCAAGCGAGCAAAGGCAGGTTTGTTTAGAAGAAGAAAAAAGTTTATTGAGGAGAAAAAGAGCAGAAATAAAGTGGGACTCCCAGGCCAGGGAACCAGGCCTGGGAGGGGCAAGGAAGCCAAAGTGGAGTTGTGTCTCAGGGAATATATACTTTCTTTCCCTGATTATTCTAAAGCTCCACCAGTCTCTTTGTGATTGGTCAGTTCTCGGCTGTCTCACTTAATTTGCTGAGTGGGGGTTCTTCACATTCCTTATCTAACAGGTTTGTCTTTCCCAATTTGTTACATCTTTATCTTTATGGCCTAGTCTTCCAGGAGAACATCTCCACACCTTATCTTTATCACCTGAAGAAAACCAGGACCATCCTTAACAAGATTGTCTGTGGTTCTAGGATGTTTGTTTTTCCCAGTGGAGTTGGTTACATTTCCTTGGTTGTCCTTATCTCTGAAGCCTCCCTAAATTCTTCAGAGGTCCCCTCCTGCACTGTCCCTAAAACTGCCTAATAACCCTAGCTTGCCCTGTCTCACCAGTATGTGGGCATTGGCGCTTTGGTGGAGGGTGAGTGAAACATGAGCACATGTTGAGGTGTAGAATTGTACTCTCCAAATTGTATGGTTTTATAAACAAATGACAAAGCATTAAAATTTGATTGAAAGAAAGACTTTTTTATTCTGGGCATTTCCAAACACATTTAAAGACAGAAAAGTAGAATAAAGTTGAGAATCTCCATGTGCTCATCATTCAACTGCACCAGTTTGACAACCTTGGGTTTGGTTTTCAAAGAAGCACATTGAATTTTCTGTGAAACAGAAACAAGAATTGTTAAGAATGTTATCTTTTAAAGAGTCCTAGTCATCTTAAAGACCAACCTTGTCTGGGAATTAAAAATCCTAAGATCATTTGAAACCATTTGATTAATTGAAGTAGTTTCTACAATTTGAGGTAAAATATCACTGAGTAGATGCAGCATCTCATGCCAGTCTTTCTTTTACTGCCATGTGAATTTGACCTGCAGAAATCAGAAAAAAAGAAAAAGAAGAAATAAAAGAATGAATAAATTAGAACTTATCAATTCCATCTTACCTTACATTATTTAGCTCTAAATATCAAAACTTCCATACTAGTCCTGCCTTACTGCGAATTTACTACGTATTTCAAATTTAGATAAAGTAATTCCATTACCCCTCCCCCCACCCCAGTTCAGTGCAATTTGTTAGGAAGAATTATGACCAGCAGTCAAGATTCATCTGAATCTCTTATTTTAGGACCTCATTATGCTTCCTCTTTGAAAGTTGGGTTCATTTATTCATCTACAATATTTATTAAATGCCTACTATGTGCCAGCCACTGCTGACAGGTGGTGGGGTGAGCCAATAGAATGCTCTGCAGTTTGCCAGAGTTAACTTCTGTCACCAAATGTCAAGGAATCCTAATATGTGAAGGTAAGAGTCTCCAAGAGGTGGAGACTACCAATCCTTTTCATTGACAGTGACTTGGCCAGTAAATGGCCACATTCTAATTTCCATAGGGATCAAATGTGAGGACCCAAATAAATTTTAGAAATGTTACTGCTCAAGAAATGAGACAATAGGGAAGTCTCAGTAGTTAACGTATAAAGAGGAAAAAAATAATAAGAGAACTTCCCATCTTGACTCTATTTGAAAGTGAGTAAAGCACTTCAGTCAATGAGGGGAACCATTTAAAGTCATCAGAAAACAAACACTGGGAAACTAAATGGTACCAAGATGCAATGGACTGAAGTTTGGTGCATGAAGGAGACATTATTTTGTGCTGCTTGTGCAGAAAAGCTGAGAAACAAATTGAGCCACAGTGAATTATATGGAATCAAAGGCCCCTCTGGATCAAACACTCTCGATGAGTGTTTGACTCCTGGAAGTCCTGGAAGACTGGACTTTACAGAGAATAGCCATTTCCAGGTGAAAATGAAACTTTGATTATAATTCCATGGGAATGGCAGTATGAGATTAATAGACAGGATTCAGTGATCATTTCCCTCTTGCCTAAGAGCAAAAGGAAGGACTGAGAAGATTAAAAACACGAGCAGAAGAACAGTTTAGGAAACTAGTTGTCTAATTGACAACCCAGCCACCAAAAAGTCAGCAACTCTTCACACTAGGGGCTTTTGGAATCCTGGGTGAATTATCCACAGAATTCATAGAGACTAAAACAGCTTTCCGTCACTTTTGAGGATGAATTCTTATTTTAATGTTGCTTTGTTGACAAGAACATATATGTAGACACATTACACACTGGCACTTAGTATAGCATTTTAATTGGTTACTACTGACAGCAGTGGACCTGCAATCTAGGCTTAAGGAAACGAATGTCTGGTCATATTGATATCTCAAGGATCTTAAATTATGGTGTAGTTAACATAGGTATGGTTGATATGTAGCACACTTATTTGGTAGATCACATGGCCTGTGGCAGACATCTTAATAAATCACAGAATTTGTTCCTATGCAACCAGGCTTAGCCCTTTCAACATAGGCTCTGGAAAGCTGACTACCAACTGATTGGTATAAACTGGTCATTAAAAATCATTTACTCTCAGGCCTTCCTGGTGGCGCAAGGGGTTAAGTCTCAGCACTATGAAGCTACTGGCAGCCACTGCAGCACAGAGTTCGATCCCCGGCCAGGGAGCTATGTCCATGGCACAGCAGACCTCTTCTGTCTTGCCTGCTGCTCCCCTCAGCAGTGTATTTCAGTAGATCTGCCTGTTCTGTTCCCCACTCAGTCTCTGGTGAATCTTCTCACACCCCCTGCACCTCTGGCTTACACCCCAGCTCTTGTATGCATAAATAAATAAATCTTTAAAAAAATCATTTACTCTCCCTTTATTAAGAAATAGTTCAGGGCCTCCACGGTGGCGCAGCGGTTGAACGCTGGGTTGGAAAGCTGCCCGCAGCCTCTGCAGCGCCGATTCTATCCCCAGCTGCTCCCAGGCCACTGGAGGAGGGTCCCACATGGCGCGCAGACCTCTCCTGCTGCCCGCTGCTCCCCTCAGCAGTGTACTTCAGTCCTTCTGCCTGCTCTGCTCCCTGCTCTGGCTCTGGCGAATTCTCTCACCCTCCCGCGCTTCTGACTGTACCCAGTGCTTGTATAAATAAATAAACAAACAAACAAATAAATAAATAAATAAATCTTAAAAAAAAATAGTTCATGTGTCTGTGGGAGAACATCAAGGAAATAAAACATGTCATTGCAAATTTGATATGATAGTCATCAAAGGATTCCCAACAACTTACTAAGCACCTTTCATAAAGCATTCATTGCTCTTTTTTCTGTCAATATCTCACTTGAGTTGACAAATGGCACAATAAAAGCAACAGCACACTGTCAGGCAGTCATTGAGACTAGACCCCTGTTAAGAAACAAACAAATGGATCAACCATGTAGCCTTATATAAATATAGTCACACACTTCCTTTCATTTGCATAGCTTTTCAACCCTCTTAAAAACATACTTTTACGTTACTTGTTTATCAGGAAAATTCTGTGACACTGTTCCCATTTTTCTAATGACCCATTTAAATGACTTGCTGAGGTCATATCACAAATTGGTGGCAGAGATTGTCCTTTCCCTTCCCAAGACAGTGCACCTTTCATAATATTACAGCACATGAAATGATCTGCACGTTATGACTATAGCTCCAGTCTTCTATCATCTATTCTAGATTAGTTCCCTTTAAAGTCAGGTGTGGAATGCACCAATTATTCTACAATTTATGAGTTGTGCCACCTTGCATCTTTTTAGTCATTTTCAATGACGTCATTCGTGTTTCTTCCTTTAAAAAAAAAAAAACTAAGATTTTTATTTATTTTTAAAGATTTATTTAGTTATGCATACAAGAACTGGGGTACAGGCCAGAGGTGTGGGAGGGCAAGAGAATTCACCAGAGACAGAGCAGGGAGCAGAACAGGCAGAACAACCAAAAACACTGTTGAGGGGAGCAGTAGGCGAGGCAGGAGAGGTCTGCCACACCATGTGGGTTTTTCCCTGGCCGGCCGGGAATCGAACCTGCACTGCAGAGGCTGTGGACAGCTCCACAGCATTGTGCTCAACCTGCTGTGCCACCGGGGAGGCCCTCATGTTTCTTCTTCAAGGAAGGAAGTCTGGAGCAAAAGAGGATTACATGAATTACAGGAGAAAAAAGAAAGGAGAAATTATATAGTGCTTGGAAAAATATTGGAATGGGCTACTTTGCAAAGTTTTGAGAGTCCACTCCCTGGAATGGTCCAGGCGAGTGTCCAACAACCTTCTTGTAGAGCTACCCTTGAAAGACTCCCACCCTCCTCAGGCGGCATTGGGTGATCCAGGGGTTTTAGTCCACGTACTAGGTTCTATGATGGATTGAAAGATTCTGAGCTCCATTTTGTGATAGTACTTATTTTTTTTTTAATGTTGAGTTTAATGCAGTTCCCAATATATGGTGTGAGGAGAGTGAAGGAGGGGTTGGGGGAGGGGTGGAGAGAGAGAGAGACTTTGTTTATAGGGGTTAGAGCTGCTAAGTGGTGAAATTAACTTATAAGTGATTTATTTCTCAAAAAAAATTTTTTACCATTGCTATAGTGATTTTGATTATCATCTAATAGATTAAGCATGTGGGAAAAGAGTGGACAAGCAGTGATGTTAAAATTCTAATGCGGTGACCCTCACAGAGGAAGGAAGAATACATATTCAGCTCGAAGACAATTCAGTCCCGTAGCCTTTTTTTCTCTGAAAAATAATCCAAACTTCTCGAAACTTTCTTCATAATATTTGTTTTATTCTGTCCTTAATTCATGATTCACTTTTCATTCTTTTATCTTTCCAAGCGTCACCAAACCAATACTTATTGAATGCTTATACTAAGCCACAAGGGAGAAAATATTCTCATTGAATAAGTAAATATCTAATTACTTTTCTCTTGTAACACGTCTGTACCTGTATTTTACTGCAGCTTGTTTTTAGGAGAAAAAAATCTCATTATTATTTGCTGAGAAACCCAGGGAAGCCTGTAGAGAACACCCCCCAATTCTGTTTCATAACATAGACCTAGAGAATAAAGAGAAGAAAAAAAGGGAAATGAACTACAGGTCTATAACACGCTGAAGGGACATGAAGGAGTGAAGTGGAATAGCTTTTCAGGATATAGGAACCAGAAATAAAGATTCTGCATTCACCTCTGTTTGGTTAAAGGAAATTGGTGCTTCACTTGTTTGGAAGCTACAGAGATCTCATTAAGAGCACCATTTACAGAATCCACGACTGAGTGAATAAATGAATGAGTTGTGGCACTTGGTTGAATATACATCTACTCAGGAAGGTGTGATGGTCAGGTGGGAAAAACAAGACCCTTGGAGCTAGAATAAACATGAGCCCAAATTCCAGTATTTACATGTTCTGAGAACTTTAGCCCTTCCCATTCCTTCCCTTTTTGAAATACAGATAACAATCTCTGCACCACCAAGGTGTCACAAGTATAGGAGCAAACATATGTTAAAACAATAATTTAGCACGTAATTGTTTAATCACTGGCTGTTTCCTTTCCTTGTCCTCTCCTCCTGCAGAGACTAAGCCCTGGCAAAGGGATGATCTATCCGGGAAGGAAGGATGACATAGTAGCTGACCATAAAAGTTTGTATAGATGTAAAAGGGAAAAAAAGTCGATTCCAAGACGGAGTCCAGCTCCTACTGGGGCCTGTTTCCACAAGGGTGTGGGCGAAGTGCGGGAATGAGAGGAGGGGGGATGAGGTAGATGAGGCAGTGAGGAGACACTGACACTTGATCAGGATGCAGACATCTCCCACTGATAGCCTCAGCGGGCTTTATTTATACATCAGAATTGTTATTTGATCATTACATCATGCGATCATGATTGATTTTACTTTTACATTGTTTCAAAAATTATTAATGATCATTAACAGTGCACAGTATCTTTTTTTAAATTTTCCTAGTCTATGATTAACTTGGTCACTTGGTTACATATTTACCTAGGTGATGTATGTTATTCAGAAAATAGAAACAGGTGCTATACACAATATGATTTACACAGTCAAGCTAGGTAACTGAAACAAAGCTAAGCAGGCATTGTAGGATCGAGGGCGGCTTCCTATTTTCTATATAGAACCAAAGGGTCCCGGTGCCATGGGAACAGTGTGTGGTGTGTTTTTCTCGGACCATTTCGCCTCCCGGGGCGCCTCAGGGTCTTCTCTAGTGGGGACTTTTATGGGGCTCAGTTCCATCAATTCTATCAAGCGTGGTTTGTTAGAGAACTCAATGTTACTCATGGTAACTGAATTACAAATTGGTGGACGTGAGAATTATTGGGATTCATTTGATTATCAATCATGTTTGAAGGTACATTTTTTTCAAACTACTGAAGTGTGTATTACTGAAACTGGCATTGATGCCAACACTCATTGTGTTAGTCTAAAACTTATAGAAAATTTCCATGGTTTCAATAACTGGCACAAACAAATGAAAGGAAGTAGCAGGAGCCAGCTATGGAGCTTTCTGACTTTTCAGAAATTTCCCCCATGCCCGGACGTTGTCAGACAGCATGGGAAGCATGGCCCGCGCCAATTCCGAATTATACAAATCAGTCCTAGGAATTACGGGCCGTAGTGGTGGTCTGTTCTAAGGGGGAAGGTAGAGATACACCATCTGTAAATACACATATTTAATATATGTCCAAAAAATGAACCATGTCATAGAATCCTAGACCTAGTGTTGACCTTAGAAATCATCTTGCACAACTACTCATGAGAGATGAGAAAAGTGGTACAGCCCAGGGACTTATCTGGAGTCAGAAAGTTGGCTCTTTGCTGAGCTGTCCCAAGAACTGTTATCTCTAGAAGCAGCTAGATTCAGTGTCCCTTTATGCTATTTTGGGGTCATGGACCACTTTGAGAATTTCACCCTCATAACCGTACACAAACTACAGATGCTTGACATTCTGTGTACAGCTTCATGATGTTCATGGTTCTGTAATAAAGTAAAGGAGCAGGGTGTGTTATGCTCCCTTATGGGGAGTGTAAATAAGAGCTGCAGGGAGTGCTGGGAAAGACTGGAAGCTGAGCAAGCACCCAGCAAAACCCAGTTGCAGCCTCACCTCACTTCTGCCCTGAGAAAACAGCTAAGTCATTTCCTGAGATGACAAAAATAATACTAGTTATTTATTGAACACTTATTACTTGCCAGAACTTGTGCCAAGCCCTTTCTATCTTTCCTTTTTTTTTTTAAAAGATTTATTTATTTATTTATGCATACAAGAGCTGGGGTACAGGCCAGAGGTGTGGGGGGTGAGAGGATTCACCAGAGACAGAGTGGGGAACAGAACAGGTGGACTGACTGAAATACACTGCTGAGGGGAGCAGTGGGTGAGTCAGGAGACGTCTGTTGTGCCATGTAGGTTGCTCCCTGGCCGGCAGGGTATCCAACTCATGCTGCAGAAGCTGCGGATTGTTCCACAGAGCAGTGCCCAACCCCTTGCGCCAGCAGGGAGGTTCCCAAGCCGTTTCTATACACAATCTTATCTGACTCTTACTATACACCAAGGGACCCCAGGCTTGGGAAGATGAATAACTTACTTGCTTTTGATCTCATGGGCCAGTGAGCAGGCAGAGGCTAAACTTCCTGGAACAAGAATCCATCGTATCACTTCCTTGTTTAATACATTTCAGTAGCTTCCCAACTCACTCACAGTAAAAGTTGAGTTCTTTTATCTGCAAAGCCCTAGGAGGTTCAACTCTTGCTAATGCTCTCACATCACCTTCTAATACTCCTCATCCTCTCCCTCATTCTATTCCCACTTTACTTTTTCTGAAACATCCCATATAAGCTGTACTTGGTTCTGATTCTTTTTTTTTTTTTTTTTAAGATTTGTTTATTTATGCACATAGGAGCCGGGGTACAAGCCAGAGATGTGTGGGTGTGTGTGTTAGAGGATTTGCCAGAGACAGAGTGGGGAACGAAATAGGCAGATTGACTGAGATGCACTGCTGAGGGGAGCAGCAGGCGTGTTAGGAGAGGTCTGCTGCACCATGTGGGTAGCTCCCAGGCCGGGGATCGAATTCGTGCTTCAAAGGCTGTGGACAGCTTCATAGTGCTGTGCTTAACCCCTTGTGCCACCAGGGAAGCCCAGATTGATTTATTTTCATATAAAGAATATTCTTAAGATGCTTTGTAAAGTTTAAATAAGGGCCATAGGTCAACTGATTGTACTGTATCAATGTTAATATCCTGATTTTGATCATTGAATTGTAGTTTTGTAGAAGATGTCCTTGTTGTTTAAGAAATTTTATGCTGAAATAGAGGTAAAAGGGCATTAAGTTTGTGATCTACTCTCAAATGATTCAGAAAAATGGAATAATGTATAGAGGAAAGAGAATAAAGCAAATGTGGCTAAATTTTAATTTTTGGGGAATCTGGGTAAAGTATATTTAAGGAGTCTTTGAACCATTTTGCAAATCTGAAATTATGCCAAAATAAAAAGTTATTTAAAAAAACTGTAAACTCTGTAAAGATAGAGTTTTGATTTGTTCTGTTCACTTGTGTCTCCAGCATCCAGAATAATACTCGGCATATTCTATATACTCAGCAAGTCCCTGTTGAATGAGCAGCAGCTTATGGCTTAAGGAGGTTCTTGGTGCTCAATAATCCGTTTCAGTGAATGAACACAGCCCAGTAGGCACCAATGACACAAAATGTGCCAGCTCTGAGAAATCTACCATAAAGCCATTTTTACTCAAGGCTTTCTAAGAAACTGTCAGCTCCCCCCATTCCCTTACAGATTTGTAGGGTCCTCAGTCCTTGCTGAGTAAAGCAAGGAGAGGCAGTGTTGGCCTCCACTCCTCACTGCTTCATCTACAGCAACTTTTTTATAGACACATCTATTGGATCAATAAAAAATTTTGTTACTAATATACTCTAAAGTAAAGAGAGCTGCATTGCCCCTGTAAATCATTGTATGTCAACATTTAGGATAGCAGAGGAGAAAAAAATAAGGTCAAGCCATGAAGGTGAGGAGGGTATTCACGGAGATTCAGTCAGACTAAGGAAGCTCAGGCACCTACTCCCAGGGGACATGTGGGTGACTCACCCGGATGCCTTATCGAGTCTGGTATATGGTCCTCATGGTAATACCTGTTCCATACAGGCAGCATACATTCATCACAGAGGCAATCTCACATGAAAGGATTGTGGGTAAGCAAAACCTACAGAAACCTGGGCACAGAGGAATCAAAGTCATCAGTGGTTTCTAAGTCACATTGGCTTCAAATAGATACTCACTCAGGAAATGGCCTTATTGGACATTCTGAGGAAACAACACAGTCATCTGGCTCTTGATGGCTTCGAGAGCTTTCTGTCTAGGAGTTAAAAGAATTTGCATTGGCAGCACAGCTGAGGAAATTTAATTGTAAAAGCTTCTGTTTTGTCAATCTATGCATTTCTAAATTATCTATCTTCCTTGCTCTTGATTATGTTTGAGTTATGTTTGCCTAGGAAGTTTGTAGCATCAGGATGTTGGAAAAGTCCTCTGGAAACTATGATAGGGTGTATGGTCAGAAAATAATGAATAAACATACATTAGGGCCAAAGTGATGAAAGCAATAAGGAACAGATTCTAGATGGTCATTCAGGCAACAGGAAACTTGTGATCATTTCTAGAAAGGAAGCAAGTAGAAGTGACATGATTTGGCAACAAAAACTTATTGTGGTCACTGCAATTTCACTTTAAAGAATCTGTGTAAGACAAGAAATAAGGGGGAGGGGAGCCTAAAAAAATTGCAACAAACAGGAAAGTTTTCAAATATACTGAGTACATGGAAAGCTTTGGGAAGAAATTTCGAGCTGGTGGTGACTTAGATAAGAAAGTCCAAGATTTTGATTGATTTAAACAAAACTATCTCTTATGAACTTGGATCTCCCATTACAACAACAAAAAAAGGAGTCTGTTTCTCAGATACTGCAAGATGAACTACACAGTAACCTCAGCTCATGTGGCAATAGGAAAATCTCCCATGAAAGTGTATTGCAAAAGAATTATAAGTGAGGGGGGCCTCCCCTGGTTGCGCAGTGGTTGAGCACTGGACTGCGAAGCTGCCCACAGCCTCTGCAGTGCCGGCGAGGGTCCCACATGGCGTGACAGACCTCTCCTGCACACCCGCTGCTCCCCTCAGCAGTGTATTTTGTCAGTCTGCCTGTTCTGCTCCCCGCTCTGGCTCTGGTGAATTCTCTCGCCTCCCACGCTTCTGACTGTACCCAGTGCCTGTATAAATAAATAAATAAATCTATTTTTTTTTTATTAATTTATTTATTTTTTAGATTTATTTATTTATACAAGCACTGGGTACAGTCAGAAGCGCGGGAGGGTGAGAGAATTCACCAGAGCCAGAGCAGGGAGCAGAACAGGCAGAAGGACCGAAGTACACTGCTGAGGGGAGCAGTGGGCAGCAGGAGAGGTCTGTGCGCCATTTGGGACCCTCGCCTGGCGGCCAGGGATCGAACCGGCGCTGCAGAGGCTGCAGGCAGCTTCGCAAACCAGCGCTCAACCGCTGCGCCACCAGGGAGGCCCAAAAAATAAATCTTTGAAAAAAAATTATAAGTGAGGGGGCCTCCCTGGTGGTGCAAGGAGTTAAGTCGCAGCATGTGAAGCTATCCACAGCCACTGCAGCAGGAGTTCCATCACCGGCCAGGGAGCTACCCACATGGCACAGCAGACATCTCCTGTCTCTCCCACTGCTCCACTCAGCAGTGTATTTCAGTCAACCTGCCTGCTCTCCCCACTCTCTCTCTGGTGAATCTTCTCACCTCCCACACCTCTGGCTTGCACCACAGCTCTTATATGCATAAATAAATAAATCTTTACAAAAAATTAGAAGTGAGTAAGACTAAAAACCTGCAAAATTTCCTGAAATGGATCAGTCTCAAAAGCCACAAGAATGCCATTAAAAGCCAAAAAAACCCTCCAAAAAACCAGTGTTAGCATTGTAAAAAAGGAAGAGACAAACTGAAGACAAATGGAAGAAACAGGTCAAGAAAATATGATATAGGGCCTCCCCGGTGGCGCAGTGGTTGAGCGCTGGGTTGCAAAGCTGCCCGCAGCCTCTGCAGCGCCAGTTCGATCCCCGGCTGCTCCCGGCCACCAGAGGAGGGTCCCACATGGCGCACAGACCTCTCCTGCCGCCCGCTGCTCCCCTCAGCAGTGTACTTCGGTCCTTCTGCCTGGTCTGCTCCCTGCTCTGGCTCTGGTGAATTCTCTCACCCTCCCGCGCTTCTGACTGTACCCAGTGCTTGTATAAACAAACAAACAAACAAACAAACAAATAAATAAATAAAACATGCCTCTATTTAAAAAAAAAAAAAAGAAAATATGGTATACTAAAAAAAAGAAATTTAAAGAGAGGTGATTGATCTAGACAAGATCACAAACTCAAGACCAGGCAGGTAAAATTAATGAATTGAAAATAGGTTAGAATAGGTTGGAAAAGGTAAAAAATAGGCAGTAATGAATGATAGACTTAATATGGCAAATCTCCCCTTTTGGGGGGTTAGCTAACACCTGCCAGATGAGAATGAGTGAAATCTGTTTTTTTTTAAATGTTCCATACTATTTAAAAATTAATGCAATATCAAAATCAACAAGAAGCGGTAAACCAGAGACACATGGGAAGGGGAGTGGGAGGAGGGGCGGGGAAAGGAAGGACTAGAGACAAAATGGGGGGGGTGCAATTGTATCAGAATATAACCAAAATGAAGATGCATACATTGTGCAAAGATGAAAAAAGATGTAAGAATTATATAAAATAAAATATTTAAATAAAAACATAAAAATTAATGCAAGAGGATCCATTATATAGAGGCCAAGAAAAACATATCCAGAGTTTACAAGTTTAAAGTAACAAATTAGCATGGAACTTTATGAGAGAATAATCAAACAGTTGTTATAAAGTCAGTATTCTGTATTGTCATGGGCAAAGAGAAAGCAATAACTATGTGCACTTACCAACACTTACCAACACCCATGTCACTGCAGCAGTCAAAAGACCAGTCAGTGACCATTGCACCCTCTATACACCCTCTGGTTGCGTAACAATTGAATTCATTTTTCAGACAAAGTTCAAAATGGCACTGCCTGTGAAAATAACCACCCCCCAAAAAAATCAAATATTTAATTGTATTGGCTGGATATAATGTATTGAATAGATATCAGTTAAGAAATTCATCACACCTTTCCTGATTTAGGGTGGTAACATTCGCTAACTTAGCATAACAATTCCAGATTATTTGGAAATTAAAAACATGAAAGAAGGGGAATAAAGTTTCCTTGTGTTAAGTCTTTTTTTTCTCTTTTCATCTGCAAGATGATTTTTTTTCTCTTTTCAAGACTACCATTTTGAACAATGTTTGTTTTTGCATTCCGTAATGCGATATTGCATGCTGAGAATGCAGGACAATATATGACTACCTGGTGTTGCAGAGACTATTAACTGACAAACTAAAATAGCAAAGGGATGAGCAGAGAATCCTACAATAGTGCTTGGCACAGTAAACATGCAACAGAATATTGTTAAAAGAATAAATGAAAGGTAATGGTAAAAGTTCATGAGAATATTGTCTTGCCTAAATTAGTGAATTTAAATTTGCACAGGATAAGGCACAAACTTTAAAATTTTTATATAGGAGGAGTATTTTGTAGTTCTGGTTGCAGTGGAATCTTATTAAAATATTCTGTATAGCAGATATTTATTGTCTGCTTTCTATCTATATTCTGTTTTAGGAAACCAATATCATATTGTTAGCTAACATTTGTGGTAGAACTTATTCAAATACAGTAGAAAGCTTGTTATAATTAACTACATCCCTAGAAATGTGGATTTAATAGGCCCGGCAAGGGATAGAGGAATCTGTATGTTTAATAGGCATCCAAATGTTTCTTATGGGAGAGAGTGGTTGATAAGAAAAAATGAGTGGTGAAAGGATCAACAACAGGATTATTGCCTAGTCTGACCACTTTTAAATTTAACTGGTATTTTTCTCAACTCCCCTCAAGACACACCCTGATTTCTCAGATAACCAAGTTAAAAGAGGCTTAGAAGGGATCTCCCCAGTGGCACAAGGGGCTAAGCACTGCACTATGAAGCAATCCACAACCTTTGCTGCACTATGGAGCACTATGAAGCACTATGAAGCAATCTGCAGCCTCCGCAAGTGTGAGTTCGATCTCCAGGCTCAGTCCACATGGCGCAGCAGACCTCTCCTGTCTTGCCCGCTGCTCCCCCCAGCAGTGTATGCATACATAAATAAATCTTTAAAAAAATAAAAAAAATAAAAGAGGCTAAGAAGACAAAAGCACCATTCATGCAAAATCTTTTTATCCAGCAAGCTGGGGCTTATTTTGGTACTGGTTATAGTGACAGAGCCAGACAAACACATTCTAATTTGAATAAGGAGACAAACTAAGACAAAAACTCGTGAGGGGAATGTCATTAGTGATATAAAAGACCTAGAACTGCAGGGAAATTACACAGCCCTGGAAGGAAGAATATGCTTCAATTGCTCTATATGGAAACCCCACCTATCCTAGTATGCATTGTGTATTTGAATTAGTGAATTCAGTTCGTTCAATTCCTAGTCCACCAGAGGGATTCATACCACTTGCTTTTATTTTTTTTTTAAGAGTTATTATTTTTATTTATTTATGCATACAAGAACTGGGGTGTGGGCCAGAGGTGAGCAAGATGAGAGGATTCACCAGAGACAGAGTGGGGAGCAAAAAAGGCAAATTGACTGAAATACACTGCTGAGGGGAGCTGTGGGCGAGACAGGAGAGGTCTGCTGTGCCATGTGGGTAGCTCCCTGGCTGGGGATGGAACTCATGCTGCAGTGGCTGCTGATAGCTTGAGACTTAACCTCTGTACTTCCAGGGAGGCCCCTCATACCGTTTACTTTTAAATCCCTATATTTCCTTTCTTAAAGTAGAAATATTTCTTAGAAATATTTTATAAACACGGCAAATATATGGATGAATGGATGTATAAATGAGTTTGCCCATAGATTTTGTACCTCTACACATTGTGGATAGATCTATACTGAGCAGCAGTAGACACCAATGGTTCTAAGTTTATAATGTGCTTAGGACTCAGGTTTCCTTTTGGATGCAGACCCCCATTCAGCAGATCCAGAGTGGGACCTGAGATTTTGCCTTTTTAACAAGCTCCCAGGTGGTGCCAGTGATGCTGATATCTGGCCCACACCTTGAATAGCTGGGGTCACGATCATGATTTGGAAAAGTGGAGACAAGAAAACCTAGGGCCAAATCTTTCTCCCGCTTTGTGTCCTAGGACAAGGAAGCTAACTTCTCAGTCTTGGTTATGACAATATAGAGATTAATATAATATAATCTTTCTTATAGGGTTATTGCATTAATGTAATGAAACTATGTCAATATAGTATGTCTACTCAGCAGCATGTTTCCTGTTTGTCAGTGACCTAACATATGCACTGAATCTGGTTTTTTAAAAAGATTTATTTATTTATGCATATAAGAATTGGGGTGTAGGCCAGAGATGGTGGGGTGAGAATATTCACCATAGACAAAGTGGGGAGCAGAACAGGCAGATGTACTGAAATACACTGCTGAGGGGAGCGGGAGACAAGACAAGAGAGGTCTGCTGTGCCGTGTGTGTAGCTCCCTGGCTGGGGATGGAACTTGTGCTGCAGAGGCTGCGGGCAACTTCCTAGTGCTGATGCTAACCCCTTGTACCACCAGGAAGGTCCCTGCACTGAATCTGTTGTTTTTTTTTCCCCACACTCCTCTGCACTGAATCTGTTTTAAACTAAATGTTCCTAAGTAGTAGGCCCCATGCCTGATTTAATAATATGGACAAGCTAGCCAGAAGCACTTTATTGAAGCATAATGATAATGTGGTGATAGGATAACCAATGGATGAAAAATAAGAAGGCTGGGATTTTAGTCTTTGCTAGTATTTAGGAGGCTCGAATCAGATCATGTACATAAGGACATTAAAAAAATTACAAATCACTATATACAGGAGAAAAAGTCCAAGTTCCAGTGAAAGCTGAAAGAATCTGAGGGTGACATGTTGTTGATGTGATAATGGTTTACACTTGAACAGAACATTGCACTTTTCAAGTTTTCTCAAGATTGATCTCTAGTTGTATATACAGCAGCTCGGAACACTCTGGAAATTAGGTTAACTGCCAACACCAAGGAAAAGCCATAATCACTCATGCAACTTTTCAATTTATAGATGAGGAAATGAAACTTGTCTCAAAGACTGAGTCATCTCTTCTTGTCTCTTTAGGAAAAAGACATGGCGAGCACCTCACAGGAAATGTCATACAATCCAGAAGATGACCAAGTGGACTGAGAAGCAGAAGCTATGGCTAAGATCATGGACTCTATCCTCCCTTCCGCACTGACCAGCTCCATGACCTTGGGCAAGTTACTACACCAATCTATGCTTCAGCTTCCTCATTTGTGAAATAGGGAAAATAATGGTAGCAGTTGATTAAGCTCTCAGCAGGATTTAACAAGTTGATATTTTAAAAGAACTTAGAGTGGTGCCTGGCATAGGCCAAGTGATTCATGAATATTATTTATTATTTTTT
Source organism: Talpa occidentalis (assembly GCF_014898055.3). NCBI lineage: Eukaryota > Metazoa > Chordata > Mammalia > Eulipotyphla > Talpidae > Talpa > Talpa occidentalis. The sequence continues at coordinate 50,384,790 of NW_023604972.1, forward strand.
ATTTTTTAAACACATTTTTTTTTTATTTATAGAGGCATGTTTTATTTATTTATTTATTTGTTTGTTTGTTTGTTTGTTTGTTTGTTTTGTTTATACATGCACTGGGTACAGTCAGAAGCGCAGGAGGGCGAGAGAATTCACCAGAGCCAGAGCGGGGAGCAGAGCAGGCAGAAGGACCGAAGTACACTGCTGAGGGGAGCAGCGGGCGGCAGGAGAGGTCTGCACCCAGGAGAGGTCTGCACGCCATGTGGGATCCTCCTCCGGTGGCCGGGGAGCAGCCGGGGATCGAACCGCTGCTCCGCAGAGGTCGCCGGCAGCTTCGCAACCCAGCGCTCAACCACTGCGCCACCGGGGAGGCCCGATTCATGAATATTATTTAAATAAAAGAGAGTACCTGATCCTGGAGGGAAGGACATACTATCCCTCCTACACTCCCCCCGCCCAAAAAAAAATGTTTACATGCCTAGATATTGAGATATTGTAAGGTGTGGGTAGTTCTTCTTCAAGGTGATGAAGGGCATCAGGAGGAAGCCTAAAATCTGTCTAATTTTAGGGCCTTCCCTGGTGGCACAGAGGTTGAGCGCTGGACTGCGAAACTGCCCACAGCCTCTGCAGCGCCAGTTCGATCCCTGGCCGCCAGGCGAGGGTCCCACATGGAGCGCAGATCTCTCCTGCTGCCCACTGCTCCCTTCAGCAGTGTATTTCATCGTTCTGTCTGTTCTGCTCCCCGCTCTGGCTCTGGTGAATTCTCGCACACTCCCACGCTTCTGACTGTACACAGTGCTTGTATAAAATAAATAAATAAATCTTAAAAAAAATGCTTAAAAAAAGAGAAATCTGTCTAATTCTGTTTTCTAGTGGGTACAGAAAGTCTGCTGTTGGTCTGACAAGCAGTCCTTGAGAGGAACAGAATCTAACACATTGGTTCCTTTTTCTTTAAGATTTATTTATTTATGCATACAAGAGCTGGGGTACAGGCCAGAGGTGTGGGGGGTTAGAGGATTCACCACAGACAGATTGGGGAACAGAACAGGCAGACTGACTGAAGTACACTGCTGAGGGGAGCAGCGGGCGAGTCAGGAGAGGTCTGCTGCACCATGTGGGTAGCTCCTTGGCAGGCCGGGGATCGAACTTGTGCTGCAGAGGCTGCAGACAACTTCATAGGTTGCGTATTAACCCCTGCGCCACCAGGGAGGCCCCCCACATTGGTTCTTAATTCAAAAATGTTCAAACTGTAAGTACTGGGGGAGCATTACAGGACTCAGGCTGCCCCACAGATTCATTCACATCCTGTTGTGAAATTCCTTCTGTGTGGGAAGTCCTCCTAGGTCTCCCCCCCCATGGCCCAGCCTCCCTCTTTTCTCTGCCTTCTGATTATTATCCTTATTTTGACAGTTTAACTTATCCAGTTCTAAAAATCTTTAAATAAACTTTTAACTGAAATGTATTACACCTACAGTAAAATGCAGAAATTGTAAGCATAAATGAATGTTCATAAAGTGAATTGTTGCATCGAGACAACACCACACTGACAAACGGGAGTCGTGGAGCAGGCTACATAATGCAGGATGCTGCTGAAGAGCAAGATCCTGGCCCTTTTATTGACGCATGTAATTGATTGTAAGGAGATTAAGGAGATTAAAGAAAGGTAAAGGGTGTAGAAGATTAGGGATTGTGAGTCTGCCCTCCAGGCACTTCTAATCTACTTGATGCTACACCCTAATCCCCAGCCATGGTTCTAATCTTATCAATAAGACTCTCCACTGATCAGCTTCTGGGGTCCCTTGTCATACATTGGTCCTTGGCCCCCTGGGCATTCCCAGTCATACCTCGTGCTGTATAAGTCGGGAGTATGTATTATGCATCGGTCCTCAGCCCCCTGGGCATTCTGGACATACCTCCTGATGCACATGTTATGCATTGGTCCTCAGCCCCCCAGGCGTTCTGGACATACCTTGTGATGCATAACCTTCCCAGTGTGATCCAGCTTTGTGCTCTTGTTTGATCTGAAGGGTTTAAGGGTTTGGGCTCCTGCTCCTAACTGGCCGGGCCACTTTGACCTTGTTTAGGTGACAAAATGGTGGCCGAATAGGCTGCCTAGGAGTAGCAGACCCACAGTGAATTGTTCTTGTAACAATGCGATCTAGAAACTAAGACATTTCCCAGCAGCCACACCTTACCTCAGAGGAGGTCATAATCCTCTGCCCAGAGGCAACTCCTACCCTATCTTCTAGTATCAGAGACTCCTTTTGCCGGTGTTTGGACTTTATATATTATATTAAATGATATACATTATTTGTTCTCCTGTGTCTGACTTCTTTTGCTAAAAATCATGATTGTGAGCTTCAACCACGTGGTGTGTAGTAATAATTCATGCATTCTCACTGCAAGAACCGGGGTACAGGGCAGATGTGCAGGGGGTGAGAGGATTCACCAGAGACAGAGTGGGGAACAGAACAGGCAGATTGACCAAAGTATACTGCTGAGGGGAGCAGCGGGTGAGGCAGGAGAGGTCTGCTGTGCCATGTGGGTTGCTCCGCAGTAGGCGGGGATTGAACTGGAGCCGCAGAGGCTGCGGACAGCTCCACAGCGCTGCGCTCAACCCGCTGCGCCACCGGGGAGGCCTGGAAATGTTTTTTTAACCAATAAGTACTGTGTAAATTACTGATGCTGGTGATGACTGCATTTGCCTGAGATGAACATTAGGGTTATGATCTTGGCTCTTCTCCATGTCCACAAGTGCCTCTCATCCTTCAGATCTCAGCCCTAGTGGCCTTCCCTAATCTCCCCATCACCTTGGGGTGTCACTGCACTTGCTACTGTGATGATTGGATTCACACCTGTCTCTCCTGAGCACCCCAAAGGAGTAGGTTCCACATCTGTTTTGCTCCCCATTGGAGCATGGCTCCCCAATGTCCTGATGGCTTTAGTCTGGAGTGGGGGTGGAGTCCACAAAGCCTGTATGGGATTAGCTCAGGACATCATTTCCCCCTAACACTGGCACATCAACCACTTCAGAAATAGTCATCGAGTGACTTGAAAAGCAAAGCAAGAATGTAAAGGTAGCAGGAAGTTCAGTCAGAGAAAGAGGAAGAAAAACAGAAACCACAGTTTTTGCAATCATCACTGACTCTTACTTCCTTTTGAAGAAACACTTTGCTGTGATTAGAATGGTGCTGCCATTTAGCGAATGGTTTGAAAATGATATGTGGCAAAGCTATTGGGTGAAAATAGCCTTCGGGTTTCTAAAAAGTAAATGTAAATATTTAAAACACTTCTTATTTGTGCTTGCCATTTAACCCTGAGCAATCTTGTCCTGTGAAGCAGAAAACTAAGGCATATGAATTCCACCAAGCAACCTGAATGGGGCTGTAGAAACCCTAAGATGAGTTTATATTGCCCCATAGGTCTACAGTTGTCCTAGAGGCATTTCTAGTTAAAAAACCTTTGTTAAAACCCCCAGCCCTGTTAATAATACTGTATTATATACTTGACAATCACTAAGGGTATCATAAATGTACTCACCACAAAGAAGAAATGGTAATTATGTGATGAAGGTGTTAGCTAGCTGTGGCAGTAATTATTTTGCAATAGTATATCAGATCAATAAGTTGGATACCTTAAACTTACACAATATTCACTATATCTAAAAAACCCAGTAAAAAACCCCAAACCTCAAGAGCTACAATGATTTTCAGTTCAGTTATTTAATTTGCCTGTGGAGAAAATGTCATTTAATTTGGGTATTTTTTTTAAATTTAATAACTTTAATGCACAGTTTCATAGTGCAAACATTTTCTAAGTTCATTTTTTAATCTGACAATATGAAATATTTGGAAGCTACTTCATTCTTATTTGATCCCATAGGTCAGAGATTATATATGTAATCATTCTGAAGCTTTCTATATAATCATCCCTAAGCTTTCTATATAATCTGTCATAAAATAAAATGTTATTTTATCACACAAGGGTAAAGATTTATTTACCCCTTTTCTTCAGTATATGGTAGAGACATTTACAATGGTTACATTTTTAAAAATTGTGTTAAAATACACATAAAATTTAGTCTTAACCATTTTTATGTGCATAGTTCAATAGTGTTGTACTCACGTTTTGTGCAATCTTCAGAACTTTTTCATCTTGCAAAATTGAGACTTCAGAACCCTTTAAATAACTTCCCTTTCTCATCTCCTCTGGTTCCTGGAAACCACCCCACAGTAACTTTTGTTTTCAATTGAGCTAACATTGATTTATAAACTGTGTAAGTTTGAAAGGAAGTTTTATGCCTCTATAGTTGCATACACCACACCTCCATGGTAATTTTTTTTTTTTTTTTTTTGGTCCATTTCTTAGAAGTTCTTCCTCACATCCCTGGAAAATCAGACTCCACAGGTGCCATAGAAATTAGAGTGGCCATTTGGCTTATCCTGAGAATGAGTGATTAGACAATCCTCTGTCAAGAGAAAGCATAATTCAGTGGTAAATTAATAAATACTAAGAGGTGGACAGGGTTTGGAAAGAGGTAAAGCAATTTAATTTTATGCATTAGTCACACAATTTGTATGTGGGCATTTCAGCTGGAGGAAATAGAGTGGTTAGGTGAGGAAGTTATTCATTCAGTAAATATTGAGTTTGACTAGGCCCAGCCTAGCCTAGGACTTGACACTCAGTGAATAACCCAGCTTTGCAGGCCTGAAGGAGCTTACCCGAAAAGTTCTGAACAAGATAAAGCAAAAAATAAGAAGGTGTTTATTGGCTGCCATTTCCACAAGTTCCTGCATGCTGTGGATTTCCTTCCTCCCTCAAATAAATTGACTTTGGATGACAAAGATATGTATCTTTGTTATGGAAAATCTTTGATTTTTAAATTATTCATCTTAATTTCTATCACAAAGCTCTTTTATAATATCAGTGCTAAAACATTCACCACTTAACAGTTGGGCTGATGTGCACTGACTGTGTGCTAAGCACCAAGTCCATAATCACTTTTGCTCCGTAGAAATGACTCTGTGGTGGATGTTATTATTATCCTTCTTTTGCAAATGAAGAAATAGAAACTCAGAAAGACTGGGTGACTTTCAGAATCAGAATGCCAAAAAGAGGGCCTCCCTTGGTGGCACAGCGGTTGAGCGCTGGGCTGTGAGGCTGCCTGCAGCCTCTGTAGTGCAGGTTCGTTCCCGGGCCGCCAGCGAGGGTCCCACAAAAAAAAAAAAAAAAAAGAAAAGAAAAAGAAAAAGAAAAAGAAAGCCAAAAAGAGTAGATCCAGGATGGGACTCAGAGACTCTGAATCAATGCAGGGCCCCTTTGACTTGATGCTAATCGTGGCTAGAAGTCTGCATTCATTTGGTCAACAGTGCACATTCACTGAACATTTTCTGCACCAGGTACCAGGGGACTGCAGTGAATGGATCCAACCAAGCTAATACTGTTATTTCCGGAAGACAGAATTACAATCAACCACAAAAGCTAAGTGCTAGGAAAATAAAACACAGGAAGCCCACATAGACAGGGCTGGTTGTGGGGATGGAGGAGGGAGCCATAGACCAGAATTTTCCTTCTAGAAATAGAGCTTCAGGACCTTGTGCATAATAGCTGTTGGTTGCAGTCAGATACTTGCAAGTGTGTTTTGTTTTGTGGGAGGATTCAGTTACCGCAAGGGTGGTTGTGATTGAATTGTGAGCAGATCGTGAGATTCATCTGCACAGACTAACTGAAACCGGTACCAGTGCTTTCACAGCCTGTGAAATTTACACTGGGTGGAGTGTCTACTGTGTTGGAGCAAAAATGAGAAGTAGAACCTGGTAGAGAAATCACACCTGACTTATTACCTATGTTCTTAGGTAAAAGACATCTGGTGAGAAAAAAGTACTTTTTAACTTGATGCAAATCTTGAAATGAATTTTTGAAGAATCGATACTGTGTTTTCTTCCTCCAAATCCATATAGTCATAAAAAAATTTCACAGGAAAGTGCTAGTGAGTCTCAGTTGCAAAAGTTTACAGTAACACTTGAAGGATTTCACTACTCTGTAACACAAAAAAGGGAACACATTTTTCAGTTCTTTTTATAGCTACTTGCTAATTAACTAGCACTCATTTTTACACACTGTATCAACTTTACCTGAACTAGAAGTTGTAAGGCTCAGAATATACACCTGCTGAGTGGCTCACTACACTGGCCCATAGGTAATAAAAATACAGGAAAAATTTGTTCCTGCCTTTTGGCATATAATCTTTTTTTGAGTTGATGATTTCATGTTCTTTGGTGAGATAACCAGGAGTTTGATTTCTGGGTCATATGGTATTTCTGTTATAGGACAGGGAGAGGGTCAGCCCAAACCCCGCAAACCTGCCTATTCTAAATGGGTTCTGCCATCCGCCGCATCAACTGAAAACATAGGAGACTTTAATGGGAAGGAACTTTAATAAAACTGGGAAACAATACAGGTAAGGCAAAGAGTCTAGTTTCTAAATGAAGCATCCAGAGTTACCCGTCCCCTCGTGGGTAAAAGTCCATCCAAATGGGATTGGCCCAGAACAAGGCCCCAAAGCCTGCCACAAGTCTAAAGCATCTTCCAGTGGGGACCCACAGAAATGGTGGAATAAAAATTAAAAGGGGGGGATTGTAACAGGGTGGTCCCCAGGAAAGGGGGAGGTTCCCTGCCCCACCCAAGGGAGGGTGGAGCTGAGCAGGAAGAGGAGAAGCTGCAGAAGAGACTGAGGAAGGAAGCAGGATGGAGCCAGGAGACCTGGAGGAGGCGCATGGAGCCTAGAGACACGTGAAGAAACTGCGCTTGTCTTTTGGTCGTGGACTGGGTGACACAGATGTGGGTGAGACCCGTGGGGAGGTGACCATGGCAGCTTTTATCTTGATGTTGATTTTGCTCTTTTCCTTCCGGGCTTGTCCGGTTGTTTGTGACCCTTTTCTGTGGGTCCCCACTGGAAGATGCTTTAGACTTGTGGCAGGCTTTGGGGCCTTGCTCTGGGCCGATCCCATATGGATGGAGTTTTACCCACGAGGGGACGGGTAACTTTGGGTGCTTCATTTAGAAACTAGACTCTTTGCCTTACCTGTATTGTTTCCTAGTTTTATTAAAGTTCCTTCCCATTAAAGTCTCCTATGTTTTGTGTTGATGCGGCGGATGGCAGAACCCATTTAGAATAGGCAGGTTTGCGGGGCTTGGGCTACCCCTCTCCCTGTCTTATAACATTTCTACTTTAGTATTTTACAAAAAAATCATACTGGTTTCCAAAATGGCTGCACCAGTTTACATTCCCAACAATGTTGTAATGGGGTTTCTCTTTCTTTGCATCCTCTCCAGCACTTCTTGTTGGTGTATCTTTGTTTTTGTTTTTTTTTAAAGATTTATATATTTATTTTTATTTATTTTTTTAAAAAGATTTATTTATTTATTTATTTATTTATTTATTTTTATTTATTTATTTATTTATACAAGCACTGGGTACAGTCAGAAGTGCGGGAGGGTGAGAGAATTCACCAGAGCCAGAGCGGGGAGCAGAGCAGGCAGAAGGACCAAAGTACACTGCTGAGGGGAGCAGTGGGCGGCAGGAGAGGTCTGAGCGCCATGTGGGACCCTCCTCCGGTGGCCGGGGAGCAGCAGGGGATCGAACCTGCGCTGCAGAGGCTGCGGGCAGCTTCGTAACCCAGCGCTCAACCGCTGAGCCACCGGGGAGGCCCAAGATTTATATATTTATACAAGCACTGGGTATTGTCGAAGACCAGCTTGCGGCAAAACGTTGGGTCAGGTGTTCCTGAAAGGATGAGACAGCCTAGGCGAAACTTGAGGGCTGAGGGGGAGGGGGAGTGAGGTAGACACAGACACTCTTATATTGGTGAAAGCATCTCCTGCTGAGGGTCTCACTAGGTCTTTATTTATATGTTAAGGTAAGTGATGGGATTACATCATCCTATGCATAGAAGCAAAACAAAAACAATTAATACATTCCTTTCCCATAGACATTTTGGCACCTACATGTTTTTGAGAAAAGAAACGCCCTTAAAAGTTAAGAGATAATTAAAATTTTGACTCTTTATTTCAGCCTAAACAACTACCTAGGTCAGCTAACAGTCCTTGGTACTGCCCTATAGCCAAGGCTACAATATCAGGAGACTCCTCTATCTATATGGCTTATAGCTAGAGACCAGTTGCTTCCTGGTAATCAGTTATTAGAACTTTTTTCTATTACCTAGAAACTCCTAGCGTAATCAACTTCATGATTCATTACAAGACTTCTCTACAGAACTTCCATATGGGGAATATTATTATGACCAGCTCTGGGTTGCTTATCAGACATGCCCTTGCACAGTAATTATTTCCCATTGTCAAGTGGGCCAAATTATTCAGTGTTTAATTTTTAAGCAAGTAATTTTCCATGTCATGTACTTACAATATTCTTATAATTTATTGCCCAATGTATATTCCATAAGGTTTTTTCTTTTTGTGACCAAGAATGAAAAACAAAGGGATGTTTAATCTTCAGCCCCATGGTGTGAGGCACAAGAAATCTTAAGCCCCATGGTGTGAGGCTCTTTAAAAGTCTTCGGCCCCACGGTGTGAGGCCCTTTTTCTTTAGCCCCATGGTGTGAGGACCTTTTTCTTAGCTACTTGCCAGTGTCTTACCTGGCTGGGGCAGCAAGGCCCCCTGCAGCAGGGTATAGTCAGAAGCGCGGGAGGGTGAGAGGATTCACCAGCACCAGAGTGGGGAACAGAACAGGCAGACTGATGAAATACACTGCTGAGGGGAGCAGCGGGCGCAGCAGGAGAGGTCTGTCTGCGCGCCATGTGGGACCCTCACCGGCGGCTGGGGATCGAACCTGCACTGCAGAGGCTGCAGGCAGTTTCATAGCCCAGTGCTCAACTGCTGCGCCACCAGGGGAGGCCCATTGGTGTATTTTTGATATGTACCACTCTCATGGATGTGAGATGGTATCTTATTGTGGTTTTTGATACATGGCAGGAAGGGGCACTAAATCTGGCCAAGGACACTTCCCAAATAGTTTACCAGTCACTGTCTGAGTTCTTCACCTGTGCACACAATTGCAAGGCTGCTCAGGCTCAAGGAACAACAACAATGTGATTTATTTAACAAACCAGGGGAAAACAGTTACTGAGGCCAAAAATGGCCGTTTACCTCACCTGAAGCAGTGTCCAGTGTTTTCTTTCTTTCTTTTTTCTTTTTTTGAAGATTTTTTTTCTAATTTTTATACAAGAACCGGAGTACAGTCCAGATATGCAGGAGGGTGAGAGGATTCACCTGAGACAGAGCAGGGTACAGAACAGGCAGACTGACAAAATGCACTGCTGAGGGGAGCAGTGGGTGAGACAGGAGAGATCTGACCCGTCATGTGGGTTTCTCTGCAGCCGGCAGAGATGGAACTGGCACTGCAGAGGGTGCGGACAGCTTCACAGTGCTGCGCTCAACTGCCTGTGCCACCAGAGAGTCCCAGTGTCCAGTGTTTTCAAGTCCTAAGCTGAAGCAGCTAAAATGGCATCTTCCCACCACTGAGGATGTGGAGCTCCTCTCCCAAACAATAGGCCGTGTGCCCAAGATGGCTTCTTGCCACTATGGACACGTGGCAGCCAGACTCTAGGCCAATTTCCAACTCACGAAGACAACAGAAGACACAACAGGAGATGCTCCCAGAGCTGCTGAGATGCCCCAGCACAGCACCAGACAAGCGACATTCAAAACAGCAGCTGCTGCGGCTGAATGGACCGACAAATGGCCTCACTCATGCAGCTCAGTGAGGCACCCAACTCCCGGTCTTTGCCTTCCCTGGCAGGCTGTAACAGCAGCAAAACCAGGAACAGTTTCAGTCACTTGGTTGCTTGCAAAGCCTCTGAACTTTTCTCTCTGTGGTTGGCTGCTGGACACCTCCACCTGCAGGAGCCCACAACAGCCTTCTGAAAGACTGGCATGGTGGGGCTGAAAATGCTGACCTGGAAAACGCTGAATTCCAAAACACTGAATCTGGAATACTAAATCCTCAGATGAGGAATCTGAAATACGGAACCCTCAAAAGCTGAATCTGGAACACTGAATAATCTGATATGTGATACTTTTTAGCATTTTTCCCGGGGTCTACATCCTCACCAGCACCCCCCTCTAGGGGGCACCACCTGTAACAGTCTTTGGCTTTAGCCACCCATTACATTTTGACTGCATCTTCCTATTACAAGCGAAGACAAACATTTTTTCATGTGCCTTCTCAGATATACTCTTTGGACTGTTTATATCTGTTGCCTATTTAGTAACTGGATTGTTTTTATTGTTAAATTGAATATATATTTTATATCTCTTAGATATTAATCCCTTGTTGGTTGTGTAATGTGTGAATGTTTTCTCCCATTCAGTAGATGTCCTTTTAATATACTCATGTTTTCTTTTGTTATGTAAATGCTTAACTGAGGTAGTTGCAATTGTTTATTTTTACTTTTATTTCAGTGAGTTTTAGTGAGGGGTTCAGTGAGGTCTCTAGAGTTTTCTATATACAGTATCCTATTGCCTGCAAATAATCATAGTTTCACTTCTTTGCCAACTTGGATTCTATTTTATTTCTTCTTGTTCTGCTTACCCTAGCTAAGAGTTCTAACACTAAATTAAACAGAAGTCAGACTCCATCTACAACATGGAGGAATAGAGAGGTTGGGATTGATCACATTCTTCCCTAAAAACAACTATGAAAAAATAATATTTTCTCAAAGGAAGACTCAGAAATTCCTTAATAGAGGCCCCGGGGAGCTTGAACTAAGGTTGGTGACTGCTGGGGGAAGGGGTGCCAGGAAACACAGGGGGGCATGTGACTGGAAGAGGTGGTGCCCCAGCTGCAGAATGGGCCGGGGTTGGCTGTCCATGGCACAACAGGGCACTGAAGGTCACTGTGCATTTTCCTGAAAGAACTTTGCAGAAAGAGCACAGTCATACATAGGTGTGGGTGTGACTCAGGACACTGGGAACCCTGCAACTGGCATAGGGAAGAAAGCTCTTCTCCTCTTCTCTTTCCCAGAAGACATCAAAGGACACCAGGCTGAGCTAAGCCAGGCTCCATGGTGGGGCCAGATAACACAGAGAAGGGCTATAGAAGCAACTCACTAATCTTTTGCAAAATGTGGAGTGGGAATGCAGTGCTTGCAACCCTTGTCTTTCAGAAACAACATGCCACACTCAGGTTCTTCCTCTGTTGAAGCCAAACTGGGTCTTGGAACATGGAACTTCTGGACCAGAGCTAGCTCCGCTAACTGGGGAACGTCATAGATCACCATCTGTGGCAGAAAGGAGCAGGGAGGAGGAGTGGGACATTAAGACAACTAAAGTACTGGGCCTCCCCTGGTGGTGCAGAGGTTGAGCGCTGGGCTGTGAAGCTGCCCGCAGCCTCTGCAGCACCGGTTCGATCCCCGGCCACCGGCCAGGGTCCCACATGGCACGCAGACCTCTCCTGCTGCCCGCTGCTCCCCTCAGCAGTGTATTTCGTCAGTCTGCCTGTTCTGCTTCCCGCTCTGGCTCTGGTGAATCCTCTCACCCTCCCGTGCTTCTGACTGTACCCAGTGCTTGTATAAATAAATAAATAAATAAATAAATAAACAAACAAATAAATAAATAAATCTTTAAAAAAATAAGTAAAGTTTAAATAAAAAAGACAACTAAAGTACTGAACAGAGTCTTTATGGAGAGAAAGGAGGGGAGGCAGACATGACCAACTTCACTCCTCAAACTGAGATCAAGTATTTAAGCCCCACCCAGACCCTCCTCCTCCCCTGCCTAATGCCAAGGTTAAGAAAGAAGAGAAACAAACAAAAATAAACCTGCAGTGCCCCAGCCACAAAATAAGCAAGCAAGGAAGCACATATGCTTAGGAAGCAAGGAGCATCTGAGCACAAGATCGACAAGCAAAGTGAGAAGAACAGACGTTCTGGGACAAATGTGAGAGATTCAGAAACAGAGGACCTATCAGACGAAGACTTCAAAAGAACAATACTAAAAATGTTAAATGAGCTACTAGAAAGTCAAAGGGATGCACTTTATTCATGACTGTTGGAATAGGTGTTAGACTATCTTAATAGAGAAAAGAGAGAGGCTCAACTCCAAATACAGCAAAGACGGTCGGGAATTTATAGTTAATGACAGACTGAGATCAGTGGATGGAAAAGTGCTAAGAGAAGACAAAGTATTGACCTCAAACAAAAGCAATCAGCTATTCCAAAAGCATAATAGGCTTTATTTGGAAGTAAACAACAGAAGAGAGAGCATTATGGAAAGTAAGTTTATGACAAAATGCACATTCACTTCCCTGAATCCAAAGCTAACAACTCCGTAAGTACCATCTGGAGAACCTGTCCTGCAGGTTGCCAGAGGTGGAAACAGCATCCCATTCTCCTGTGGGAGGTGCAAACTGCTGGGTCTTGTAGTTTGTTGTTTAGGGAGCGGGTGTAGGCACTCTCCTTCAAGCCTCCTGGTTTCATTTAAATAGCATTTCTGCTATTAATGTTCATATATCCTTTTTTTTTTTTTTTGAGGTTAAGCATCAGCACTATGTTGTTGTTGTTTTTTTTTTTAATAATAAATTTTATTTTTATATTCCCCATACAATTGCAGCCCCCCCATTCTGACCCCAATCCCTCCCCTCCCACCCCCGCCCCCTAAAAGTGTCTCTGGTTCGTAGTTTTTTGTTGATTTTGATTTTCACTTTCTTATAGTTATTCGTTTTCCTGGTCCCTTATTTAAGTTTTCTAGATTCCTGCTATGAGTGAGACCATCCGGTATTTTTCTTTTTCTTTTTGGCTTATTTCGCTGAGCATGATCCCTTCCAGTGCCATCCATGTTGCTGCAAATTGCATGTGTTTATCTTTTTTGAATGCTGAGTAATATTCCATGGTATATATGTACCCCATCTTCTTGATCCAGTCATCTATTTTTGGGCATTTGGGCTGTTTCCAAAGCTTAGCTATTGTAAATAGTGCTGCTATAAACATAGGGGTGCAGGTGTTCTTTGGAATTGATGTTTCTGTGTCCTTTGGGTAAATACCTAGGAGTGGAATTGCTGGATCATATGGAAGCTCTATGTTTAGTAGGTCCAGAAATCTCCATACAGCTCTCCACAGTGGTTGGACCAGTTTGCACTCCCACCAACAGTGCAGAAGAGTTCCTTTTTCTCCACACCCTCGCCAACATTTGTTGTTGCTAGTTTTTTTAATATGTGCCATTCTCACTGGTGTAAGATGGTATCTCATGGTAGTTTTGATTTGCATTTCCCTGATGACAAGTGATGTTGAACATTTTTTCATATGCCTGTTGGCCATTTGCATTTCCTCTTCAGAGAAGTTTCTTTTTAGCTCTTCTGCCCATTTTTTGACTGGATTCTTTTCTTTGTTGTTGTTGAGTCTTATCAGCTCTTTGCAGATTTTTGTGATCAGTCCTTTATCATTAGTGTTGGGTGCAAAAATGTTCTCCCAGTTGGTGGGGTTTCTCTTTGTTTTTGTTATTGTCTCTTTTGCTGTGCAGAAGCTCTTTAATTTGATGTAGTCCCAGCTGTTTATCTTCGCCTTCACTATCACTGCTTTGGGTGATATGTCTGTAAAGATGTCTTTGATGTGCAAATCACGTAGTGTTTCGCCTATATTTCCTTCTATATATTTTATGGTTTCAGGTCTTATGTCTAGTTCTTTAATCCATTTTGAGTTGATTTTTGTGTATGGTGTGAGGTAGTGGTCAAGCTTCATTCTTTTGCATGTAGCGACCCAGTTTTCCCAGCACCATTTATTGAACAAACTTTCTTTGCTCCAATGCATAGTCTTTGCTCCTTTGTCAAAGATTAGTTGACCATAAATCTGTGGGTTTATTTCTGGATTTTCTATTCGATTCCATTGGTCTTTATGTCTGTTCTTGTTCCAATACCATGCAGTTTTGATGATTATGGCTTTGTAGTAGAGTTTGAAGTCTGGGAGTGTGATGCCTCCATTCCCTTCTTTTTTTTTCAGGAGAGCTTTGGCTATTCGGGGTTTTTGGTGATTCCATATGAATTTCATCAATAATTGTTCTATTTCTTTGAAGAATGACATTGAAATTTTTTTTTTTTAAGAGGCATGTGTTTTTATTTATTTATTCTTTTTTTTTTTTTTTTTTTTTTGTTTATACATGCACTGGGTACAGTCAGAAGCGCGGGAGGGTGAGAGAATTCACCAGAGCCAGAGCGGGGAGCAGAGCAGGCAGAAGGACCGAAGTACACTGCTGAGGGGAGCAGCGGGCGGCAGGAGAGGTCTGCGCACCATGTGGGACCCTCATCCGGTGGCCGGGGAGCAGCTGGGGATCGAACCGGCGCCTCAGAGGCTGCGGGCAGCTTCGCAACCCAGCGCTCAACCGCTGCGCCACCGGTGAGGCCCCCATGACATTGAAATTTTGATTGGAATAGCATTGAATCTGTATATTGCTTTTGGAAGGATGGCCATTTTAATAATGTTTATTCTTCCAATCCATGAGCAGGGGATGTCTTTCCATTTCTTTGTGTCTTCTTCTATTTCTTTTAACAGTGTTTTATAGTTTTCTTTGTATAGGTCCTTTACCTCTTTTGTTAGATTTATTCCCAAATATTTGATTTTTTTTTGTTTCAATAAAAAAAGGGATGGTTTTTTTTGATTTCTTCTTCTTCAGATTTATTGTTTGTGTATAGGAAGGCTACTTACTTTTGCGTGTTGATTTTGTATCCTGCCACTTTGCTGAACTGATTGATGAGTTGAATTAGTTTTTCTGTGGACTTTTTGGGGTTCTCTATGTATATTATCATATCATCTGCAAATAGTGATAGTTTGACTTCTTCTTTTCCTATTTGGATTCCTTGGATGTCTTTCTCTTGTCTTATTGCTCTGGCTAGGACTTCCAGTATTATATTGAAAAGCAGTGGTGAGAGTGGACATCCTTGTCTTGTTCCAGATCTTAATGGAATTGCTTTCAGCTTTTCACCATTGAGAATGATACTGGCTGTTGGCTTGTCATAGATGGCCTTTATGATGTTGAGGTATGTTCCTTGTATCCCAAGAATTTCAAGGGCTTTTATCATGAATGGGTGTTGCACTTTGTCGAAAGCTTTCTCAGCATCTATTGATATTATCATATGGTTTTTATATTTCTTTTTGTTGATGTGTTGGATAACGTTGATTGATTTTCGGATGTTAAACCATCCTTGTGTCCCTGGAATGAATCCTACTTGGTCGTGGTGAATTATCTTATGGATGCATTGTTGGATTCTGATAGCTAAAATTTTATTGAGGATTTTTGCATCAGTGTTCATTAGGGAGATTGGCCTGTAGTTTTCCTTTTTTGTGTTGTCCTTGTTTGGTTTTGGTATTAGTGTAATGTTGGCTTCATAGAACGTGTTTGGTATTGTCCCTTCCTTCTCAATTTTTTGGAAGAGTTTGTGAAGGATAGGCACTAATTCGTCTCTGAATGTTTGGTAGAATTCATTTGTAAATCCATCAGGTCCTGGGCTTTTTTTTGGGGAGGTTTTTGATTACCATTTCAATTTCGCTGCTTGTAATTGGTCTGTTTAGGTGTTCTATTTCTTCTTTATCTAGCTTTGGGTGATTGTAGAGTTGTAGGAATTTGTCCATCTCCTCTAGATTGTTAAACTTGTTTCCATATAACTGTTCATAGTAGTTACTGATTATTCTTTTGATTTCTGCTGTGTCCGTTGTGATTTCTCCTCTTTCATTGATGATCCTGTTTATTTGTGCTTTCTCCCTTTTTTCCTTTGTGAGCCTGGCTAGGGGTTTGTCTATTTTATTGATTTTTTCAAAGAACCAGCTCTTGGTTTCATTGATCTTTTGGATTGTTTTTTTAGTTTCAATTTCATTTATTTCTGCTTTTGTTTTTATTATTTCTTTTCTTCTACTGGTTTTGGGGTTTTTGTTGTTCTTTTTCTAGATCTTTGAGCTTCGAGATTAGGTTGTTTCTTTGAGTTCTTTCTTGTTTCTTGATGTGAGCTTCTATTGCTATATATTTTCCTCTTATTACTGCTTTTGCTGCATCCCATACATTTAGGATATTGGTGTCCTCCTTGTCGTTCAATTCAAAGAATTTTTTAATTTCTTCTTTGATCTCCTCATTATTCCAGTGGTCTTCCAGTAGTGTGGTTTTTAATCTCCATGAGGTAGGATAGTTCCTTGCCTTCTTTTTATGGTTTATTTCTAGTTTGATGCCTTCATGGTCAGAAAAGATGGTTGATATGATTTCAATCTTGGTGTATCTGTTGATATTTGACTTGTGCCCCAGTATGTGATCGATCCTGGAGAATAATCCGTGTGCGCTTGAGAAAAATGTGTACTCCGTTTTTTTGGGGTTTAGTGTTCTATAGATGTCTGTTAAGCCCAATTGCTCTAGGTCCTTATTTAGAGCTTTGGTTTCTTTACTTATTTTTTGTCTTGTTGATCTATCCATTGTTGATAGTGGTGTGTTGAAGTCTCCCACTACGTATGTGTTTTCTCTGATGTCTGTTTTCAGAGAGGATAACAGTTGTCTGATATATTTTGGTGCTCCTTCGTTTGGTGAGTATATGTTAATGAGTGTTATTTCTTCTTGAAGTATTGTCCCCTTGATCATAATGTAGTGACCATTGGGGTCTCTTTTTATCTTTTTGAGTTTGAAATCTGTTTTATCTGATATAAGTATAGCTGTTCCTGCTTTCTTTTTTGGTCCATTTGCTTGTAGGATTGTTTTCCATCCTTTAACTTTGAGCCTATTTTTATCTTTTGTAGCTAAATGTGTTTCCTGGAGACAGCAAAAGGTTGGGTTTTGTTTCTTAATCCAGGCTGCAACTCTGTGTCTTTTTATTGAAGAGTTTAGTCCATTTACATTTAGAGTTAATATTGATATGTTAGCATCTGTATTTGCCATTGTGTTTGTCTTTCCTTTGATTTTATTTATTTATTCTTTTAATAACTTTTTTTTTTTTGGCCTTCTTTCATTGTTATTCGTCCCTCTGAGGTTCTGGCTTTAGGACTCCTTGTAGTATTTTTTGGAGTGGGGGTTTAGTTGCAATGAAATTCCGGAGTTTCTGTTTGTCTGGGAAGGTCCATATTCTTTCTTCAAAGAGGAAGGAGAGCTTTGCGGGATAGAGAATTCTTGGTTGGCATCTGTTTTCTTGGAGTCTGTTGACTATGTCCCTCCATTCTCTCCTTGCCCGTAGTGTTTCTTCGGAGAAGTCTGATGTCAGCCTGATTGGCTTTCCTTTGAATGTTATCTGTTTCTTCCCTCTTGCCAGCTTCATTATTTTTTCCTTGTCCTGGATTCTTGGGAGCTTTACTATTATGTGTCTTGCTGTATTTTTCCTTTCGTCGTGGAAATTTGGTGTTCTTCTTGCTTCTTGTATATCAATTTTCAGCTCCTTCTTCACATTTGGGAAGTTCTCTTCAATTATCTCTTTGAATATTTTCTCTGTTCCTACATCTCTCTCCTCTCCTTCTGGTATTCCTATAACTCTTATATTTCCTTTCCTCATGGAGTCAGATAGTTCCCGAAGTCTTTCTTCATTCTTTTTCCTTCGTACTTCTTTTTCCTTTTCTGTTTTGGTTCTTTTTATTTCTGTGTCTTCAAGATTACTTATTCTTTCTTCCATTTCATCTATTCTGCTTTCATTGCTTTTCCCAGAATTCTTTAGTTCTTCCATTAATTCTTTGATCTCCTGCATTTCTTTTACTTCCCTCTTTAGGGACTCAATTTCATTCTTCTGACCATTGTTTTCCCTCTCTAGGGACTCAATTGCATTCTTCTGATCGTTGATTATTTTTCCCTTATCATTGTTTTCCTTTATGACTTCTGTCAGTTTTTTAATCACGGCAATTTTAAATTCTCTTTCTGGAAGGCTCAGAAGTTCTTCCAAGTTACTGTCGTTGCAATCTGGGGGCTGCTTTTCTTTTTGTGGTGTGCTTTTTCCCTGGGGAGTTGCTAGGTTGCGTGTGGTTCTTCTCCTCCCTACTGTCTGTTTTCTAATTTGCCGTATGCGTTGGGACACTGTGTAGTTGGGACTGGCCGGCATCTTGGGTGAGCTTCTCTGCTCTCCTCTGGTTCCTCCAGGAGTCATCTGTCAGTTTCAAGCAGTCTTTACTGGAGAAAGGTCCCTGTTCTAAAATGCCGATGTGGGGACACACTCCCCTGTGCGCCTGGTCTGCCCCGGCGGTGGGTTCCTGCTCCCCTCTGGGCTTGGACTGCAGGCCAGAGGGGGTCTGGCGTGGGCGAACTTCCCCCGCTCACCTCTGGCTCCTGAGGAAGCCTTCTGCAGGTAGTCTTTACTGAAGAAATGTCCCTGTTCTAAGATGGTGATGTGGGACACACTCCCTGTGCGTCCGGTCTCAGGCACACTCTTCTGCGCGCCTGGTCTGCCCCGGCTGTGGGTGCTCGCTCCCCCTGTGGGCTCAGACTACTGGTCGGAAGGGGCCTGGCGTGGGCTAACTCCCCAGCTGGCCACTGGCTCCTCTAGGCGCCTCTGCTGGCTTCAAGTTGCTAGGTGGCGCCAGAGATCTCTCCTGGAGCCCTTGGAGAGCTGATTTTCTACCCCGTGGGACAGGGAATAGAGCGGGAATGGTAGGGTAAACCTCAATGGCTTTGGGGTGCTGTGTCTGCCTTGTGCCCCACCATCGTGGGGAACCCACGCCCCTAGTTTCGTGCCCCGGGTGTCAGTTCCAAAGCCCTCGGTTCCAGGACTCAGGCTGTAGCCCAGTTCAGTGGCGCGGGAATGGCGCCTTTTGAATCCCGCTCCCGTGCCTGGGTGCCTGGGCCTGCTCACTCAGTGAGGGCCTCCGCGCGTCTCCCCGCAAGCCTAGGCCGCAGGCGCAGGGACCTGGGCAGCTGCGATCTGGATCCGCGTTTGCTTTTCAACTGCACTGCTTTTCCGCGCGATCCGGATTCCGATCCGCACTTGGTTTTCCAGCGCGCCACCTTTCCGTGCAGGCTTACCAGGCAGCCCGGGGCTGTGTGCTGGTGCTGGTCTCCTCCCCGGGGCCGGGGGTCTCTCTTCAATGGCGCCCGGAGCCGTTCGCTCACCTCCATGGTGGATCCTGCGGGATTCTCCACAGCTCCCGTTCACGGGGTGTGGTGGCTGCAATAGTTCCTTTCCACTCACAGTCCCGCTTGCCGCGTCGTTTGTTCTTGTGGGTCGTTTTGGTTTGTTGTTTTCCTCCTCTCTGCGGGTCGGAGAGTGCCGCCTCTGTGGGCGGGGGAGGGGAGCAGGGTTCTGCGCTTCCCTCCCTTCTGGTCCTCTTTTATGGCCACTTTCTTCTTCTGGCATTCGCTGGCGTCACCCGTTTATCTTCCGTGTCCCAGTTCTCACTGGGACCTGCCGCTTTTCCTCCCTATTAACTTTTTTTAATGGGAGATCTTACTCGCAGCGTCTCCTCTCCGCCATGTTGCTCCGCCCCCCCCCTGTTGTTGTTGTTTTTTTAAGATTTATTTATTTATACAAGCACTGGGGTACAGGCCAGAGGTGTGGGAAGGCGAGAAAGAATTCACCAGAGACAAAGCAGGGAGCAGAACAGGCAGAAGGAACAAAACACACTGCTGAGGGAAGCAGCGGGCGAGACAGGAGAAGTCTGCCGTGCCACGTGGGTAGCTCCCTGGCCGGTTGGGAATTGAACCGGTGCTGCAGAGACTGCGGCCATCTTACAGTGCTGTGCTCAACCCACTGTGCCACTGGGGAGGCCCCTTATATATCCTTCTTTTGATCCAGATATTTCTCTGAAAGTATTATGTATCAATAGTCAGGTATGTCCCATTTGATGGCTTCCGTTGCTCATTGTCAGGAAGCACCTTCTGGCTATCACATCCCATATTAGAGGGAGGATATACAGACTAGGAACCCAGCACAGTGTCATTAGAATAACAAGGAGGGTAGAATAACAAGGAGGGTAGAAATCTCAGGTATTTCATCCCGCCTTCCAGATATATCTTAAATAATGTCTATGCTTATTAAGGTTGTAGGTTGTGGAGATTTTTTCAAAGCACTCCAGTATCATCTTTGTAGGTACATTATTTCAACAAAACTTTATAGACAAGCACAGAAGTAAACAATATGCATATAAAGACAGAAATAAATAATATTATAAGTTCAGTTTGCATTAATGTGCTAAACAAGAATCAAGCACCTAAAAGGATGTCGACTAAGTAAATCAAAAGACCTAGGGTCATTTGCTACAACTTGTTATATAGCCAATGTCATTCTTTCTTAAATATTCATGTAATTAAATTTCTACATTTCCAGAGGTTTTTATCCATATAGAACAGGTGGTATTGCTGCTATATATATATATATATACACACACACCCCCCATATATATTGCTATGAACATATAGATATACCTCTTTGCTTAGCAAGTAATTGATCAAGGAGTATATGATTATTGAAAACTAGTATAGCTCAGGGTCGGAAGATGGTTGCTTAGCCAAAACTGTTTTGACTATGGAATTTGGTTAGTTTTCCTTAGGTTAAAGATTCAAATCAGAAAGATCTCCCCCTTTTGTAATAGATTGAGAGATATGAACAAGACCATTGTCCACCCATGGAAAGGAATGAGAAATATGAGGTAAGGAAAAGCAATGTGAGAAACATGTATAACCCAGATTAGGTCATTTTGGGAAGTCTCTTAGATGTTGTCTGCCTTAATTTCCTAGGCAGGGCACCAGATAATGTGCTGTTCCAATCAGGATGTGGTGATTTCTCAGATGTGTCATGTGAACCCAAGTCTCTATTCCCAATTGCGCAAGGGTTTGTCAGCAATACTTGATAATGTCCTTTCCAGGGAGGTTGAAGAGCATTTTTCTGAATTTCTTTCTCCAATAAGCAACATCTCCAGTTTGTAGGGTATATTGCTTAAGGTCTGTGTCTCCTTGGAATGTTTTGCAAAAGGCTAACTATATCAGAAACTGGTTGTTTTTGATCAAGGCAATTAGATTTTAATAATATTGCAGTGTATCTCTATTAACTGTGAGCAAAAGAGGAAGTGATTATGTGCTACCCTAAGACTATCTCAAAAGGTGAGAGTTTATGAATTCCAAAGATTGAGTATGAGATTTAAAAGACCAAAAGCAATACTTTTGGCTAGGGTATCTGGGAGGTCTCTGTAATTTCACCAGTTGAGGGCTGTTGGTGTGTTCTGGTAAGCCAGATGATTGAGGATGGTAGGCATGGTGAAAATGTTGCAAAATCTGCAAATAGCATGAGCTTGTGGGAGACCCCGTCTCCAGCAAAACAGGTTCCTCTATCCCAAGTAGGGATGATATTTTCCAAAAGGACTTTGGCCATGAAAGAGGCAGTAGTTTGATTACAAGGGATAACCTTAGTCTGGTGAGAAAACATACAAACAATAACTAAAACGTATTTATATCCATAAGCTGGATATACCTGTGTATAACCTGTGTATAACAACAATGTAAAATCTACTTGCCACTTTGAATGACCATTAGGCAATTTAGAGTCCAGGAGCTATGAGAACAGGTTTCCATGGACTTTATTTTAGACATGTGGGAGAGCAAGGTGGAAATGACTTGTGGTCTTATTAATATTTCTTCACTCATATTGATCCATGAATGCTACCATTTTATCAGCGAATGGATGATTTACTACATATACAGTGGTTAGGATCAGAAATTTCAGAGCCTCTAATAAGACAGGGTTGTTATTTGTTCCAAATCAGAGGTTTCTCTTATTGTCATAACGACAATTATCTAATTTCCAGCCCTGATTTTCTTTTTCCATGGTCAATAATTAGGCCTCTCTGGCTATTTCCTCTAAGTTATCAATTGGAGAAATATCCCTTTGGATTATGACAGAGGTTGATTACTATGATCCCCTTAAGAGAAGCATTTCTTTTATTATTATTATTTATTTATTTATTTTGCATAGAACTGGGAAATAGACCAGAGGTGGGGGGGTGGTGGTGAAAGGAGTCACTGGAGAGAAAGTGGGGGGCAGAACAGACAGATTTATTGAAATACACTGGTAAGGGGAAAAGCGGGCAAGACAGGAGAGGTCTGCTGTGCCATATGTGTGTTGGCGCCCTATCTGGGGATCGAATTCAGGCTGTAGAGGTTATAGCGTTGAGACTTAACCCTCCTAGGCCACCAGGGAGGCCCCAAGAGAAGCATTTCTCATGGAAATACCAGCAGGGTGATTTCTCTTAGCTTTCAGACAGTCAGCCTTGGAATATCTTGGAATCTTAATAATATCTAAGGCAGCAGGTAAAAGTATAATATCCAGAAATTCCTGAACATTGGACTGTTTTAAATTTTGTCTCCACTGGAAGTAGGAAGTCATATTGCTTCCACAGCATTCCAAAATTATGAGCCACTCCAAAAAAGAATACTTTCAATGTAAGTGTTGGAAGTTTTGTCCTTGGCTAGGGTGCATGTCGACATGAGCTTGTAGAATTCAGCTTTTTGGGCTGTGGTAGCCAAAGGCAGAGGTGTTGCTTCGATTACATCAAAATGTGTTGATATCCAGCACAATATTTACCAGTTTTACCTCTCACTGACAAATCATCAATGGACCATGAGAGGTGACTATGACCCAAAGGAGATTCTTGCAGATGATCACACAGGGTTGGGAGGTCACATGTCAGTGTCAGGCCCTTGTGAGAAATGTCATCAGTAGCAGCAAGGAGTGTTACTGGTCAAGGTTATTATATGTGAGTTATATGAGGAACAGTCAGCAATTTTTTTTTTTTTAATGATCCATTCATTTATGCATACAAGAACTAGGGTACAGGTCAGAGGTGCAGGAGGTGAGAGGATCCACCAGAGACAGAGTGGGGAACAGAACAGGCAGATCCACCAAAATACACTGCTGAGGAGAGCAGCAGGCGAGACAGGAGAGGTCTGCTGCGCCATGTGGGTCACCTCCCTGGTGGGGGATTGATCTTGTACTGCAGCAGCTGTGGAATGTCTCACAGTGCTGCCACTTAATCCCTTGTGCTACCAGGGACACCCCAAACAAAAGGTTTTTATAGGAAGTAAGGCAGCTGACTGAAATGTTCAATGATAATCAGAACGTCTAGTGCATAAGAACAAAAACACTGAAGAGGAAATCTACAGGGCAATTCCTCAGGGGCTTTACCGCACGAGCGGTGGCAGCCGTCACTACAAGGCAAGGAGGGTGTCCTGATGCACAGGGTCCAGTTGTTGACCTTATGGTTCAATGGCATCCTCATGCTTTTGGGCTAAGATCCCAAGATCTTTTATTTCCTTTTCATATACAAAACACTAGAAGGGAATCTGATAACTGGACTATCCCAAGGCAAGTGATTTATAAACCCTCTTTTAAAGACTTGAAGGCATCCTACTTATAGAGTATGGGTTAATCTGGGAAAAGATATACAGGAATCTATTTGATGTAAGATGCACTGTGAATTGTGCCAACATCTGTGGGAAAATTTGGCTATAAGAGGATGGTATCTGATTCAACAGGAGCAGTAGGTCAGTGTCTCCAGAATCAACTTTGATAGCAGCAGAGACAGGGTAAGTGAAGGATGTTAAAGTTTCATTTAATTCATTTGGTGGGTTATCTTTTTTTTTTTTTTTATGTTATTTATTTATTTATTTATTTACTTGTTTGTTTTGTTTATACATGCACTGGGTACAGTCAGAAGCGCGGGAGGGTGAGAGAATTCACCAGAGCCAGAGCGGGGAGCAGAGCAGGCAGAAGGACTGAAGTACACTGAGGGGAGCAGCGGGCGGCAGGAGAGGTCTGCGGGCCATGCGGGACCCTCCTCCGGTGGCCGGGGAGCAGCCGGGGATCGAACCGGCACCACAGAGGCTGCGGGCAGCTTCGCAACCCAGCGCTCAACCGCTGCGCCACCGGGGAGGCTGGTGGGTTATCTTGATCATTACTATCAATCTCTAGAATTGTTTCCCCTTTACAATAAGGAGATCCTGAATCATGCTTTTCGAAGAAGTTTTGTTCAATAATATGAATAGGAGTCCCCCTTCCCCTATAAAGAAAGGTTCAGGAAGCAGCAACTTTTTTATTTTTTATTTTTTTTAAAGATGTATTTATTTTATTTTTATACAAGAGCTCAGGTACAGGCCAGAGGCGCGGGAGGATGAGAGGATTAACCAGAGGCAGAACAGGGAGCAGAACAGGCAGACTGAAGAAATACACAAAACACACTGCTGAGGGGAGCAGCGGGTGAGACAGGAGAGGTGGAAATCTCCCTGGCTGGCCAGGATCGAACCTGCACTGCAGAAGCTGCAGACAGCTTCATAGTGCGGCGTTCAACCTGCTGTGCTACTTGGGAGGCCCAGGAACTTTTTTAAAAAAGAAATCCTCTCTGTTGAACTGTTTATAGCTGTGGGATTATTAAACACTGAAAATCTGACTCCAGTGTCAATAGGACAGATTTATTCCCAATGTAGAGAGTTATATCTCTAAGCCAGTTGAGGGAAGATTGGGAAAAAAACCTGGTAGTTCCTGTGATCCCCAACACCAGAATTATTAATAGAAGATGGACTTTGCAGAGTGTGGCTTGAAAACTGTCTACTTTTGAATTTGCTGAGTTTGTGGAAATCTTTTTTTTTTTTTTTTAAATAGAGGCATGTTTTATTTATTTATTTATTTGTTTGTTTTGTTTATGCATGCACCGGGTACAGTCAGAAGCGCGGGAGGGTGAGAGAATTCACCAGAGCCAGAGCGGGGGAGCAGAGCAGGCGGAAGGACAGAAGTACACTGCTGAGGGGAGCAGCGGGCAGCAGGAGAGGTCTGCGCGCCATGTGGGACCCTCCTCCGGTGACCGGGGAGCAGCCGGGGATCGAACTGGCGCCGCAGAGGCCGCGGGCAGCTTGGCAACCCAACGCTCAACCGCTGCGCCACCGGGGAGGCCCTGGAAATCTTTTTTTAAATGTTTTTGCTTATAGTAATGGCAAAAACTATAAGGCTTCGGGATCTTCATTTGGCAACATTTGAAGATAAAAAATTTTTGCAATCTTTGTTTGACTGTTTCATCTAAGGTGCAAGCAAGCTGATTTGCCAATTTAACTAGACTGAAAGTAGATTTGGTCTCCCATTCTACTTTATTTATTTTAACTAAAAGAGAAAGGTGTCTTCTCAATCCTTTAACAAACACAGAATTCAAAGCGATTCTCACAGGCTTGTATCAGAAGGTAAACCTGAATTTGCTTGAAAAGAATTTGAAGCAAGTGATAATGAACAGGTTCATCAAATTTTTATGTAGAAGTCTGAATATTATACTAATCAGTAGGTTTAGAAAAGGTGGTACAAATGACTTGATGACGTTTGACAGCCAGCTTTTTGACCTCTTGCTCAAAGTTAGGATTTTGTTTAATGAATCCTTGTCAGGATTTTCCTTTCTGGTAAGTTTCATAAGATGTTTGGTATAACCCTTAGCAAACACCATGTGATGTAATTGACATTGGTCAGGCAAATCAGGTTGGTAAGTTTGCATTATGGTGTTGAATTCTGCAGCAAATCTATGAGGGTCATGGGTTACTTTAGGAAACTCCTTACCTATGGCTTTTAATTTGACCTTAGTCCAAAGGACATTAGAGATCTGAGGTTTTCCTGGATCCTGAGAAGGCTTAACCTTAATTAAAATTTTTTTTAAAGATTTATTTATTTATTTAAACAAGCATTGGATACAGTCCGAAGCGCGGGAGGGTGAGAGGATTCACCAGAGCCAAAGCGGGGAACAGAACAGGCAGAGTGACGAAATACACTGCTGAGGGAAGCAGCGGGCATGGCAAGAGAGGTCTGTTGCACCATGTGGGACCCTCGCGGGTGGCCGAGGATTGAACCACGCTGCAGAGGCTGCAGGCAGCTTCACAGCCCAGCGCTCAAATGCTGCGCTACCAGGGGAGGCCCAAAATTTTTAATATTTTTTATAGATTTATTTTATTTATTTATGCATACAAGAGCTTGGGTGCAGGGCAGAGTTGCAGGGAGGGGCGGGGGGCAGGGCGGTGAGACGATTCACCTGAGAGAGTTGGGAGCAGAACAGGCAGAAATGCACTGCTGAGGTGAGCAGCGGGCTAGACAGAGAGGTCTGCTGCACCATGTGGGTCACCTCCCTGGTGGGGGATCAAACTCCTGCTGCAGTGGCTGCTGATAGCTTCATAGTGCTGAGACTTAACCCCTTGTGCCACCAGGGAGGCCCCGAGTGCTTGAATCTTGATTCATAAAATATCAGGGTCTAAGTTCCTAATTCAACTACATGTTGAAATTATCTAGGCAGCTTAATTTTTTTAAATACCCATATTAATCTCCTCCCTTCCACAACTCTCATTCTATTGATCTGGGAAGGGACGTAAGCGTGGACAGTTTTTAAAAAGTTCTCAGGTTTTCAATTGGTCAGCGGGGCTGAGAACCATTGCGCTAGAGAGCTCACAGGAGAGAATGGTGAATTCAAACTGTATCCAGTGGCTGAAGCCTAGAACTGTTGCAGGTGGTGCCTCCTGGAGGAGGTTGCTGGTGGGAATAGATACCCCAGCGAAAATGCTAAAAAGTATTGCATTTTTGGGATGGAGCTACTGATAAGTAATATAAGAGACTACAGAAGGGGGCGTGGATTCATTCAGTCTTCAGAATTCAGTGTTTTCTGATGTTCACCATTTGGGGTCAGCGGATTTTGGCCCCTACCATGCTGATCATCCAGAAAGCTGTTGTGGGCCTCTGAACATGGAGAGGCCTACAACAGCCAACCTCAGAGGGGAGAAGTTTGGAAGCTTTGCATGTAGCCAAGCAACTGAAACTGTTCCCAGTTTTGCTGCCTGGCAGAGAAGGCGAAGACCTGGAGCTGGGCACCTCACCCAGCTGCGGGAGTGTGATTGTTGGGTGGTTCGGTCATTGCAGCTGTTGTCTTGAGTGTTGCTTGTCTGGTGCTGTGCTGACGCATCCTAGCAGCTCCGGGAGTGTCTCCGTTGCATCTTCTGTTGTCTTTGTGAGTTGGAAACTGGCCTAGTGTCTGGCTGCTGCATGCTCCAGGTCAGCAGAGAAAGGAAGATGCTACCTTCCTTCCATGTGATCTATTCCAGAGAGGAACTCTGTGTCCTCAGTGTTGGGAACATGCCATCTTAGCTGCTTTTGTTTAGGACTGAAAACACTGGACACTGCTTTGGTTGAGGTAAAAGGCCATTATTGGCCTCAGTAACATTGTTTTTCCCTGATTTGTTAAATAAATCCCATTGTTGTTGTTCCCTGAGCCTGAGTAGTCTTCCAACTGTGTATGCGGGTGAAGAACTCAGACAGTGACCAGTAACTATTTGGGCAGTGTCCTTGGCCAGTTTTAGTGCCCCTTGCTGCCCTGTTTCAAAACTGGTAGGGTGGAAAAGGTATAGAAAGGTCTTGTGCCAAACCTTTGAAGGGTATGTAAGATTTGGGGATTAATATTTTTGGACTAGTTAATATGTATACAAGACAAAATTCCTAAGTCCAAAAGGATCAATCATAAAAGGTATATATCTTCCTCACCCTTCTAGCCCCTACCTCCTTCCACCTCTATGGAGCAAATAACAGTTTTTGTTTTTACTCTTCGAAACTGCTATTAAAGATCTTGTCAGTTTGGTAACGGTAAAGGAGAAGAAAATAAATGTGTCATTTTCTGCCACAGGAGCTCCCATTAGGCACAGGATGGCATTTCTGTGATTGAGAAAGTTCATGTAATAAAAAAAACCCAAAAATTGGTTTTCAGGATGTTTTTTTTCTTTTTGAAGTTGGGGAGGGGTGATAGTTCTTTCTATCACAGTACATTCTGATTAGCTTGTTTTTAAAAGATTACACTCTTTAAAAAAAAAATTATTTATTTATTTATACAAGCACTGGGTACAGTTAGAAGCGCGGGAGGGTGAGAGAATTCACCAGAACCAGAGCAGAGAGCAGAGCAGGCAAACTGACGAAGTACACTGCTGAGGGGAGCAGCGGGTGGCAGGAGAGGTCTGCGTGCCATGTGGGACCCTCGTTGGGGATCAAACCAGCGCTGCAGAGGCTGCAGGCAGCTTCGCAATCCAGCGCTCAACCGCTGCGCCACCAGGGGAGACCCAAGATTACACTTTTTATTTTGAGATAATTGTAGATTCACATGCAGTTGTTAGGAAATGGTACAGAGTTCCCTGTAATCTTTGCCTGAGTACAAATGCTAATTCCAGTGCTCATCAAGTCACTTCAAATCAAATTTTCCAGTAAAGTTTTGAAAAACTGTCCTTAGGAAATAAAAGCACGCATGTGTTTGCGGGGAGGGCGTAGGGCATGGAGAGGAACAAAGTGTTTTCGTTTTCCCTTATAGTTTTTGAGAAATCAAAACTAACATGCTAATGTACTTACTTCTCCAGGGCACAGATGCTTCCTCTCCTTTGTAACACTATGTGTGCGTGCAGGGGAGTTGGAACCACACCAAGGGAGGGGCACCAGTGGGGAGGGAAGCTTTTCTTAGCCAGACTGAAACAACAGGTTTCTTTTAGAGTCTAGACTCCAGGTCAGAACATGCGGGGCCTGTCCCTTCCAAATCCACCTTTCTGGTTCCAGACACAACCACCACCAAAGAGAGGCAACCAGACTTTCTGACCCTCTCTGGTTTCCACCTTGGCTCTTTGTTACTGGACTCTGACTAAGCACGTCCCACTATTAAAAGTTTCACAAACAGATCACGCAGTAACAGGGCAGCTGTGGTCCCTTCCATGCCGATTCTTTTTTGAACTTTATTTGCTGAAAGGAACACTTGGTTGGAAAGACTCAAAAAGATTTATTATTATTAAATTTATTTATTCATTTTCTACAGCATTGTTAATTTTTGATCTCTCCCCAATTCACCATCCACTATTTACCTTCACCTTGCACGGTATGTACTCTGCCAATTAAAAATGTACCTCATGGGCCTCCCCAGTGGCGCAGCAGGTTGAGCGCCGCGGTGTGAAGCTGACCGCAGCCTCTGCAGCGCCGGTTCAATCCCAGGCCACTGGCGAGGGTCCCACATGGCACGCAGACCTCTCCTGTCGCCTGCTGCTCCCCTCAGTAGTGTACTTCGTCACTGCCTGTTCTGTTCCCCGCTTTGGCTCTGGTGAATTCTCTCACCCTCCCCCGCTTCTGACTGTAACCTGGTTCTTGTATTAATAAATAAATAAATCTTTAAAAAAAAAAAAAAAGAAAAAGCTACCATTATTGGGTGTTTAATATGATCTGTCATAATGTTAATGTTTTTAATTTTAACCCCTACTTGTAAAAGCTAGTGTATATAGCTTTTGACCATCTGTGCTTATTAGGCAAACAGCCTGTTAGGTTACAAAAGTAACCTCTGAATAATGTATTTTTAAAGATTTATTTATTCATGCTTATAAGAACTGAGGTATAGGCCAGATGTGTGGGAGGGTGAGAGGATTCACCAGAGACAGAGTGGGGAACAGAACAGCCAGACTGACTGAAATACACTGCTGAAGGGGGCAGTGGGCGAGACAGGAGAGGTCGGCTGTGCCAAGTGGGTAGCTCTCTGGCCGGCGGGATCGAACTTTTGCTGCAGAGGCTGTGATTGCTTCATGGTGCTTTGCTTAAGCCCCTGTGCTACCAGGGAGGCCCTGAGTAATCTTTTTCTATGCACGAAAGCCAACTTTCATGGTATCAAGATTCACCCCGACAGTTTATATTTCAACTATGTAACTTCTGGTTTTAATGGATAGCTTACCCTCTGTATTCAGAAGGATCAGGTGAATGGGATTAAATTGCAAAGATTGAAAAAAAATGCAGGATTCTTCTTTTCTAGAACTTTTCTTGTTCCAAAAATGCCATTTTCTCTGATGGGGAGATGAGTTGGTAGAGTGAACACAGAGCACCAAATATAAATTTAAGATAGCCAGAGATAACTCTTGGGTTAATCCAATCCCTTTTGGGTAAGTGCTGAGTATTTCAGCCATTTTCCACTCTCTCCCTTCCCTTAGCGAAGATGGCATCCAGGAGGGGGAATGTTTTTGAGTCTGTATGATACTGGGTGGAATGGAGACTGGTCCAAGTGGGTTTTTGCTTTGCCCAGTGGGCCCTTCCTAGACTGCGTTTGCAGTGCCTTGCCTCACTAGGACCCGACACTGGTCACTGTCTTTGCTGAATCCTCTTGGCCTCCAATGACATTTTGCATTTGACATGGGCTTTTACAGGTCCAATAGGCCTTTTTGTCTGTTCCCCGACTCATCTAAGGCACACATGGGACACCGACAAAGGATCTCCCGCTGTCTCAGGGAGACTTTCCAGGCTGTGCCTTCTCTTGGGGCCAAAGATTGGCTACCCAGGATATGTCTATGTGGCTTGTGGATTATATGAAAGAAATTGAGCCAAAATATCAAAGAATGATATTTTTTTGCCTAATTATATACCTCTCTATAGGGTTGGTAACAATAGCTGTGCACACACATGCAATAGGGAAAAATTTTGCTTAATTAAGCTCTTCTTAAATATAAAAACCAGAATGGTTTCCTTAAATGCAGCTTTTGGTAAAGAACGATAAATCCCAACTTTCTGTAGCAGTTTTATTTTTTTCTTAAAAGAATCCAGTTTCTGCAGAGATAGTCATTTGATGAGACACATGTTTTTCCTAAAATGCCCAATCTCATACAATTCCCATAACTACAGATGAGAATTATGAGAAGAATGTATCCACCTAAATAGTCAAGGTCTAAAATCCTTGTTTCCATGACATTGGAGTGGTTTTAGTAGCAGATATTTTAACTATAATCTAGGCAAATATGCCTTAAATCTTCATCACCTGGTTCTTCTTTTTAAGAGACTGTAAGATTGCTTATTCAAATCTAACTATGTGGCAACAAGACCTGAGAGTGCTTCATAAAAATTTGTTTAAAAAATTCCCAGATAAACATCACTTACTAATTTTCAATTCTATTTATATTTTTCTCTGTTTCATCTGTCATCTTTTCTTTCCACAAATTTCCGAGGACAATTCCTAAAAAAATGATTAGTCCTACTGTTCGGTTGGAGGTAAATTTGCTCCAACAATCGTCAGGTCTGTGGATGTCTAGGGTGTAAATCTGTAGGAGAAGCATACAACGCTCAGTCAATGCTTGGTATGGACTTTTGGCATCACACATAAACACATCATACAGAAAAGATAACAGCATTTTGCTATAGAATTTTTAGCAATGGGAAGCCCTGACTGCACCTTTTACTATTTCCACTGTAGAAAATCTACCTCATCTTTCATAGGGTATCATTTAAGCTATGTCCTGGAACCTTCAACCTGAGTGTGCATAAATGCTTTGAGAGGCAATCGACCCATGCTATTTTTAGTCCTAGTTATTAAGAGACCTCCTTCTTTACACTGATTGATCTAAAATCTGCTTCTGATAACTCCTAGCCTCCAGTTTTAGTGTTGGACTGTGTGGCAATGTATGTCACCAGGAGAACAAGTTACATCTAGCAGACAACTCTGTTCTGTGTCTGGTACACTGAAAGATATTCAGTATACCTGGCCCTCATCCATGAAACGGCTGTGGTGACCCCTCCTCGCTTCATGATAACCAAAAATACCCCCAATACTTTCCAAATCTCCCTTCTACCCCCACATAGAGAGGTGTATAATGACTTAGAACAAACATACTCCTTTCCCCCATAGTAGTCCTGCAAACACATCAAGAAAATCTCATGTTCCTGCCCTGTCCTACTCTTCTCTAGACTTATTATCAGCATCCCTCATTCTCCCAACCATTTTTTATTATGCAGCCTGCACATCTAAAATCATTCTTTTCTTTCTCTTCAAACACTAGCGGCTTTGTCCATCTTACTATACTGTGTCAAGAACAGAACCCAAGGTTACAAATACAATTTAGAAGATAAAGTGGGGCACAAATATTTCTTATAATATTTGTAATTGTCCTCAATATTTCTGTTTTCCTTTACTACTTAATATCCAGATACTTAAATATTCATTGTCTTGACCAGACACTCAATGGATGACGGTAACTCCATGAGCTGAGTTATAACCAAAAGACAATACTAAAAATTTCTGAAGAGGAAAATGGCAAAATTAGAAAATCCCAGAGAACCTCCAATTTACACTTTTACACAGTTTTCCCAGTGAGGGAAACAAGGAAGGTGATA
The DNA here is from genome assembly GCF_014898055.3 of Talpa occidentalis. Classification (NCBI taxonomy): domain Eukaryota; kingdom Metazoa; phylum Chordata; class Mammalia; order Eulipotyphla; family Talpidae; genus Talpa; species Talpa occidentalis. The sequence continues at coordinate 50,416,886 of NW_023604972.1, forward strand.
GAGCATGTGGCTTACGTTATGGATATCAGATTTTAGTTTCCTTTATACCATGTTATACAAATCTTACCGATAGTGCAAAGTAACTTATAATAATATATATAAAATATACTACCTAAATATAGGTTCACTAGCAGCTTTTTGATTTTGTTCAAAGAAAACAGCAGTCACACTGATGTAAAAATACAGTCTATTTACTAGCAATCTACTAGTTCATTCATTTTACAAAATCACAGTATAAGCTAGTGGGGGCTGGGAATGGCATGATGTTTCCTGAAATGAAAGTTTCCTACTATCTATTAGAATTGCATGTTTTATAGGCCTTGTTCTCAGTACCAGCAGGAACCCATACAGTGAATGAATGGCTTGCTAACCATTACTAGAAACCAACATTAAGATACACATATATATTTTTGCAGATGTTTGCTTTCAGAGTAATTCAACTCAACCAACAACCTAGACATTGATCAAATTTTCCTAGATATGTATCAAAATTAATTCTAGGAAAATCCAAGGGGAAAAGAAATTTAAGTTTAGTTTATTATTATTTCTCGAAAATAATATAGCTAGCTTTTCTACATGTTACATTAAGGCAGGGGGCAGTTCCAAGCAGTATAAGCTAAACTGGTCCCTTGTTTGGTAAACACAGAGGGCATTTAATTTAAATAACTTTCATAATTTTATGCTAAGAAAAAACAAGGAGAAAAGAGTACGAAAAAGGTCAAACCTGGTGAGTCAGATGGGCTCCCACAGCAGCTAGGGCAGTGTAGTAGGGGGCAGTCTGGTTACAGTTCACTCCCACCAGACTCAGAGCGCCCAGCATTGCCATGCTGAAGCCAGTGAGCCACTGCTTGGTGTTTTCACGAAACAGCAAGGCCGTGGACTTAAGACCAATCAGAGCGTCATCTCTTTTGTCCTAATATCAGAAAAGAGTAAGAAATTGGTTTTTATCAAGATTTAATTCACATTTCATATGATCACCATTTTAAAGTGTTCAATTCAGCAGTCTCAGTATAATGACATCATTGTGTATCCATCACGACTAATTCCAGAAGACATGCAGATACGCCAAAAGCTTTGAAAGATGACTGCAGAAACAGGCTGGTCATTCATGAAAGTGCAGGCCTAATCAAAGTTAAATGTCACCTTGTAGTTCTACTTCTACCCTATAATGACTGTTTACTATATTTCACTACATAAGAAACAAAACCCAGCTCTAACCTTTGACATAGCTCCTTGCTACCTCAGAGTTCTCAAATCTCAACAATTTCTGTATACTTTATTTAACCACATAAAAATCATAGATGGAGGAAAATGCTCTTGTGCCACCTAACTACAACCATTCATGTTTCCTTGCTAGTTCAATTTAATCCTTGCTCTCCCATTAAATCCTTGCTGTTTAAGAAGAGTGAGGCCTTACCGATAGACTCACATCTAGCTGACTGGTCTCCTCCAGCAACTTTATTTATAAGCATTTCCTTAAACGCTGTAATTATGACCATGTGCTGTCAGTAGCTGCATGATAAACAATGTACTTAGTTGCAGGCAGGCAATAATCTGATAGCTCTTTGGGATTTCAAATAATAATAATGAGTGGGGGGGGTAACAGCATATTTTCTTTTCACACTACAAACCCCTTTAGGATGCAAACTATGTGAATCACAAAGGAGTCAATGAGTATGGTGTTTTACTGAAGAAATTACTCAAATTGAAATACTGTCGGGCCTCCCAGGTGGCGCAGCGGTAGAGCGCTGGGTTGCGAAGCTGCCCGTGGCCTCTGCAGCGCCGGTTCAATCCCCGGCTGCTCCCCAGCCACAGGAGGAGGGTCCCACATGGCACGCAGACCTCTCCTGCCGCCCGCTGCTCCCCTCAGCAGTGTACTTCGGTCCTTCTGCCTGCTCTGCTCCCCGCTCTGGCTCTGGTGAATTCTCTCACCCTCCCGCGCTTCTGACTGCACCCAGTGCATGTATAAACAAAACAAACAAACAAACAAAAACAAACAAAAAAATGCCTCTATTAAAAAAAAAAATCTTAAAAAAAAAAAATTGAAATACTGTCACCCCAATTATTTTTGTCCTCACCGCAAAAAGTATAAACATCTTCCCTAAACTGTCAGCCAAGTTTCACTTTTGAAAGTCCAGCTGATCAGTGTACTTCGTTCGGTCCTTCTGCCTGCTCTGCTCCCCGCTCTGGCTCTGGTAAATTCTCTCACCCTCCCACCTTCTGACTGTACCCAGTGCTTGTATGTATAAATAAATAAATAAATCTTTAAAAAAAAAAAAAGAAAGTCCGGCTGATTACAGATCTGGTAAATGTTTTCATGATAATACAAATGTAGTGGGAGAAAAGGTTAGTGGCAGAAAGGAGATGAAAACCAGATTGCAGTATTAGAAAAAAATATCATTAAATCACAAGTGCTTGAGAATAGTCATACTTCAGAAGCTACTAAGAATAAATTATGTTCAAAGTTCATAGACATTAGAGAAAAATGAGGACTATAAACCAAGAAAAGGAAAAAAAAGTGTTTATTTTTTAAACTGATAAAGAAGGCATTACCAAAAGCTAAAAAGATGTTCATATTCTTTAACTCAGTAATATCACTTCTAAAAACTTACCTGAAAAACTTGCATTCATTAACATGTTAGTAATCACCACAATATTACCTATAATTGCAAAACTTAAATGGCCAAAATAGACAAATTGTTAAATTTTTTTTTTTAATAGAGGCATGTTTTATTTATTTATTTGTTTGTTTGTTTGTTTTTTGTTTATACATGCACTGGGTACAGTCAGAAGCGCGGGAGGGTGAGAGAATTCACCAGAGCCAGAGCAGGGAGCAGAGCAGGCAGAAGGACCGAAGTACACTGCTGAGGGGAGCAGCGGGCGGCAGGAGAGGTCTGCGCGCCATGTGGGACCCTCCTCTGCTGGCCGGGGAGCAGCCGGGTATCGAACCGGCGCCGCAGAGGCCACGGGCAGCTTCGCAACCCAGCGCTCAACCGCTGCACCAACGGGGAGGCCCCAAATTGTTAAATTTTGAAAAAATTATGGCACATCAAATCAATGGACTATTATTATATTCTTAAATGATCAAGACAAAAAACTGGTAAAAATATGGGAAAATGTTTGTTACCTCTACTAAGGGAAAAAACTGCCTAGTACAATGCTTGCAGGCATCCATAGAAGGACTGGAGGGTATAGGAATTAAAACAGAGGCTTGGGAGACTGGGTTTGATTCCCAGCTCTGCCGCCCACTAGCTATGTAACATGGACAAGTTATTTCTCCATGCAAGTTTCCTCATCTGTAAAATAAGGAAAATAAAAATACCTTTTTTACAGGTTGCTATGATGTTTAAATAAATATTTGTAAAGTATTTAAAACAGTGCCTGGCATACAGAAAATATTATTTAAATGCTCATAAATAAAATAAACATAATACACTCATGAAACAAAATATTTTGTTGGCACCATAGAATTGTGAATAACTTTCATTTTACAAAAAAATTTCTCCTTAAATTGGTTATTTTAAACTGCTTAAAAAACAACTAAACCAGGGGCCTCCCTGGTGGCGCAACAGTTGAACGCTGGGTTATGAAGCTGCCTGCAGCCTCTGCAGTGCTGGTTCGATTCCTGGCTGCTCCCCGGCCAGCAGAGGAGGGTCCCACATGGCGCACAGACCTCTCCTGCCACCTGCTGCTCCCCTCAGCAGTGTACTTCAGTCCTTCTGCCTGCTCTGCTCCCTGCTCTGGTTCTGGTGAATTCTCTCACCCTCCCGCGCTTCTGACTGTACCCAGTGCTTGCATAAATAAATAAATAAATAAATAAATAAATAAATAAGTCTTTAAAAAAAAAAAAAAAACAACTAAACCAGGGGCCTCCCTAGTGGCACAAGGGTTAAGACGAAACCTACAAAGCTATCCGAAGCCACTGCAGCGCGAGTTTGATTACCAGCCAGCCAGAGAGCAACCCATGTGGCGCAGCAGACCTCTCCTGACTTGCCCGCTGCTCCCCTCAGCAGTATATTTTGGTCAATCTGCCTGTTCTGTTCCCCACTCTGTTTCTGGTGAATCCTCTCACCACCCCCCCCCCCCACACGTCTGGCCTGTACCCCAGCTCTTGTATGCTTAAATAGGTAAATATTTAAAAAAAAAAAACAAAAAACAAAAAACTAAACCAAAGATAAGAAAAAATATATTGCAAAAGAACAAAGTTGCACACTTCCTGATTTCAAATGGTTTACAAAGCTACAGTTAACATGGTATAGTACTGACATAAAGAGGTATTCAGATCTGGGATTCCCCGGTGGCGCAGCGGTTGAGCGCTGGGTTGCGAAGCTGCCCGCGGCATCTGCGGCGCTGGTTCGATCCCCGGCTGCTGCCCGGCCACCAGAGGAGGGTCCCGCATGGCGCGCAGACCTCTCCTGCCGCCCGCTGCTCCCCTCAGCAGTGTACTTTGGTCTTTCTGCCTGCTCTGCTCCCCGCTCTGGCTCTGGTGAATTCTCTCACCCTCCCGCGCTTCTGACTGTACCCAGTGCTTGTATAAACAAAACAAAACAAACAAACAAACAAACAAATAAATAAAACATGCCTCTATTAAAAAAAAAAAAAAAAAAAAGAGAGATATTCAGATCAGTGGAACAGCACAGAGTCCAGAAACAAACCCCACGCATATCGGTCAATTAATTTACAACTAAGAAGTCAAGAAAAAGGGAAAACTGAACAGAAACATACAAAAGATGAAACTGGATCACTGTCTTACACTGCATTAAAAAATTAATTCAAAATGGATGAAAGACTTGAATGTAAGATCTAAAAACCTTAACATGCTTAGAAGAAAACATAGGGGGTTAAGTACCTTGACATGAGTATTGGCAATGAATTTTTTCAATTTGACAACAAAAGTGAAGATAATAAAGGCAAAGATAAACAAGAGAGACTGCATCAAACTAAAAAGCTCTGTACTGCAAAGGGAACTTCTATTAACAAAGTGAAGAGGTAGAAAATATTTGTAAGCTATATATCTAATAAGAGGTTAATATGCAAAAGTTTAAAGAACTCATATCACTGAACAGAAAAAAATATACTGATTTTAAAAAAGCAAAGAGGAGAAACTGAAAAGACCATTTGCTAGAGTAGATGGACAAATGATGACAAAGTAGATAAAAAGTTGTTTAACAAAACTAATCATAAGAGAAATAAAATCAAAATGTGAGATATCACCTCACACCTGTTAGAATAGCTATTATCAAAAAAAAGGACAAAAAATAACAAGTGTTGGCAAGCACGTGGAAAAGAGGGATCACTTGTACAATGTTTGTAAGAATACGAACTGTTGTAGCCATATGGAAGTTCCTTTAAAAAATTCCTTAAAAAACAGAACTACTATATAACCCAACAACTCCATTTCTGGACATTTTCCCTAATGAAACAAAATCACTATCTTGAAAAGACCTCTGTATCCCCATATTCACTGCAGCATTATTTACAATAGCTAAGACATGGAAACAACCAAAGATACAGGGAATAGATGAGTGGTTGCCAATCTGTGGGGTGAGGGTTATGTATGAAATAGATGAAGATGATCAAAGGTACAGATTTCTAGTTACAAGATAAAATAGATCCTGGAAATGTAATGTTAACTATAGTTAACAATACTGTATTATATACTTGAAAGTTACTTAAGATAATAGATCTTAAAAGTTCTTATCCCCAGAAAAAAAAATTGTACCTATGTGTGGCAATGGATAGAAACAAAACTTATTTTGGTAATCATTATATACATATACTAAATTATTGTTTTATTTACCACAAACTAATACTAAATGTCAATCATATTCCAATTTAAAAAATTAAAATATTAAAAGATATTCTTTCTTACCTGATGGGCATAGATAGTATCATATATTAGAGTCCACATAATTCCAGAAAAATAAAGAGGCAGACAAACAGATGGATCACAGGATCCCTTGATAGCAGACCATCCAAGTAACGCTCCCCAATTAAAAGTGAATCCTACAATTAGCAAAACACAAAGAGACGTCTAAATGTATCTTAGAGTTCCAAAGGAAAGGAGAGGAGCACCCACATGCATTAAGTACTTGCTATAGATTATTGGGCTCTCTATAAATGATTTCCGTATATTTCTTCCTTAAATTCTCTCAACACTCTGTGGTAGTTATTAGTTCAACTTTATGACAGAAAAAAAGGCTCAGAGAGGCTAATTAACAATTAAAATAACATAGCTAACACAAAAAATGAAATCTCCCTGAAAATAGGAGAATCCATGAGAACATTTACCTAATACAGGATAGTGCCTGATGCAATCAGTAGTTGATGCTGGATCTACACCCAGCACTGAGTCAAAATCCTAAGTTTCTTTCATTACTACCCTTCCTCCTTATATACCACAGAAAACAAGAATACTACAGACAGAAACATGTATTCTACAAGTTCATCCTCTAGAGGACTGTAAATAAACATCTACATGCTAACAATTCCTAAACTTCTGTGGAAGCCCTATCAATTCCCTAGATTTCAGAGCAGGCACTAAACTGTTTGCTGGGCAGTTCTACCTGACAGTCCCTTAGATACCTCAAACACAATGGGTCCCAAACATCTTTGCTCAGAAACCCCTGATCTCCTTTATTGCCAATTTCCATTCAGAATTCCTCCTCATAATAAATTCTCTTCTTTGTGGCCCCATAGACATTCACACATACTGAAAAATGGACCTAATTATTTATTGTCTCCTTCTCCAGCTCCTTCAAGATGGTGCATGAGCTTTAGTCATTTTTATTTTCTTAGTACTTTGTACAATTCCTGGCATAAAGATAAATAGTTGAAGTAAATATGCCAGCTTCCTGATGTTATCTTATATATAGAAAATGCTTATTCATGTATCATGTAGCCTTTTACAAAAGAATAAACTATTCTTTGGCCTCCCTGGTGGCGCAAGGGGTTAACTCTTAGCACTAGCAAGCTATCAGCAGCCACTGCGGCATGAGTTCCATCCCCAGCCAGAGGCTAACCCACATGGCGCAGTAGACCCCTTGTACCTCTGGCCTACCCCCCAGTTCTTGTATGCATAAATAAATAAAAATATTTTAAAAATACACTATTTTTTTATTTTTAAAATTTTTTTTAAAGATTTATTTACTTTTATACAAGAACTATGGTATAGGCCAGAGGCACGGGAGGGTGACAGGACTCATCAAAGACAGAGAGGGAAGCAGAACAGGCAGACGGACTGAAATACACTGCTGAGGGGAGCAGTGGGTGAGACAGGAGAGGTCTACTGCGTCATGTGGGTATCTCCCTGGCCAGCCGGGAATCGAAACTACGCTGCAGAGACTGCGGATAGCTTCACAGTGCTACACCCAACCCGCTGCGCCACCAGGGAGGACTCTTTTTTTTTTTTTTTCAATAATGAAAAGAAAAGAACTTTGAATGAGAAGCTCTTGGAGAAAGACAACTACTCTATCTCAACTTTTCCATAAATAAGGCTCACAACAATTTTTTGGAGTGCCTTTTACTTCCTCTTTTATTTACCAAAAAAATGGTTCAGTTAGCATAGTTCTAGAAATATGCTAATATTTTTTTTAAGATTTATTTATTTATGCATACAAGAACTGGGTACAGGCCAGAAGTGCGAGGGGGTGAAAGGGTTCACCAGAGACAGAGCAGGAAGCAGAACAGGCAGAAAGACCGAAAACACTGCTGAGGGGAGAAGGCGGACGAGACAAGAGAGGTCTGCCAGCCAGGATTGAACCTGCGCTGCAGAGGCTGAGGACAGCTTAACAGTGCTGCGCTCAACCCCCTGTGCCACAAGGGAGGCCCAAAATATGTTAGGATGTTTTAGAAAAAAAATAGAAAAGTCTAGAGGTGGGTAAAATGCAACAGATTTTGATGTACCTAACTTTTCTTTCTTTCTTTCTTTTTTTTTTTAAAAGATTTATTTATTTATTTTTATATAAGCACTGGGTACAGTCAGAAGCATGGGAGGGTGAGAAGATTCACCAGAGCCAGAGAGGGGAGCAGAACAGGCAGAAGGACTGAGGTACACTGCTGAGGGGAGCAGTGGGCGCGGCAGGAGAGGTCTGCGCGCCATGTGGGACCCTTGCCCAGTGGCCGGGGATCGAACCCGGCGCTGCACAGGCTGCGGGCAGCTTCGCAGCTCAGCGCTCAACCACTGCGCCACCAGGGGAGGCCCCTCTTTCTTTCTTTTTTTTAAAAGATTTATTTATTTATGCATACAAAACCAGGGTACAGGCCAGAGGTGTGGGGGGTGAGAGAATTCACCAGAGACAGAGCAGGGAACTAATAGTCAAATCGACTGAAATACACTGCTGAGGGGAGCAGCAGGCAAGTCAGAAGTGTGCTGCACCATGTGGGTAGCTCTCTGGCCAGGGACTGAACTCGTGCTGCAGTGGCTGCAGATAGCTTCATAGGTTGTGTCTTAACCCCTCGCGCCACCAGGGAGGTTCACCTAACTTTTCTTTCTACCAACAAACATTTATTGAATGTCTGACATCTGTCACTGAATATGTACCATTGAGTAAGGTCCACCATGCTAGAGGCTAGTAAAGATTATTTTAGGCATTTACAATTTACTAATAGGGACACAAAGGAGGTGCTCAAAATTTTCTTGCTAAATTAATGTTGAAATGAGTGTCTTTAAAGTGCTATGGGAATGCAGAGGAGACTGGCTAACTCATTCCTGGGAAGACAAAAGAAGTCTTTCAGAAAGGAAGCCATCACACACAATGTACCCTTGTTCTCCTGTCTTGAGTGCTTTCTCTCCCAATCCCCAAAGACCTCAAGGTGGAGTGAAGGCAACTAATTTTTTTTCATGATGTACCTAGATTAAACAGAGAATTTCGGAAGATAATAGTGATAACATTCTTAATAAGTATGCAAGACGCCCTAGCCAATAAAAATGGCTATAAAAATAATCGCACTCCTTTAAAATATGAAAATCGAATCAGTATGAAAAATTTCATGAGTGACGACATTTTTATCTCATCATTATATATATGTATACATGTATTATTATGTATAAAATATATTATGCTACAATACAGAGTTAAAAATAGTTTGAAGGTATTGAAACACTTACAGCTATTTCAAACTCACCCAAGACTAATTGAGGCCAGTATGTAATTCTTTTCATTAGTGGGTAGGTGATGACAAGAAGTAGGGATGCTGCTCCCAATGCTATACTGAAATCAGGAAAAACCATTACAAGGATTAATATCACCCTCTCTTAGAAATCATTAAATAAGAGAATGGAAATTGGAAAACTAATTGGAAAATGATTTTTTATCTTAAATGGCTATTTTTTTGTTATGCAAAATTCTCTGCCTAGACTTTGACTTTGCCCATTATAAAGGATGATTAGAAAATATTTTAGGTGTTACAAAACAGCCAAACAAATGAATAGCTAACACTGGTAGTGATTCCATGTATTAAGCACTGCTCTAAATGTTTTATATATGTAACTCACTATAATTTTCACCACAACCCTAAGAGGCAGTAGTTTTAATTCTCCTTGTTTTTTTCAGATGAGGAAACTAAAGGACAAAGAGATTACATAATTTGCCAATTGTTAGAGCATGGTCAGAATTCAAAACCAAAGCAGTCTGGCTCCAGAGTCCAATTTGTTACCCATCTTAATGCTACTGCTTCTCTAAAATTTATTTTCAATCATTAGGATATCTAGTAAACTGAGCTGTCCTAACAGAGAATCAGAATCAATATAATTGTCTCTATATCCAAGAGAGAATATTACTTAGATAAGAATGAAATCACAAAGCAACTTTAGAACCTAAGTTGTTCTTAAGGTACCTCAAAGTTCAACTAACACCAGCCCTCCAGGAATCTTCTTCCAAAGTATTTTCATGGAGCTGATGATATCAGGGCAAGGTAAGCAATTATGTCTAGTGTCTATAAAATCACACTTATTTGCTGATCTCTTCCTTTTTTTTTTCTCCTCTCACTGAAGCATTTTGTAAGCAGTCATTTGATGCATTCAAGTTTAATTTTTTCTCTGAGAGGAACGAATCCTTCCACTTTTTTTCCATCATTGATTAGCAACATAATTCTGGGAAAGACACAGTTCTTCTTTTTTCAAAATAAACATATTCACTTTTGCTTCTATCCACTTCAGAGATGTTAGCATATATAAAATCATGTATAGGGGTATGTGCACACATAGTTATGTACACAGGTCGAAAACCTATGAAAGTGCTTGTGCCCTCTAGGGAACATGTAGTACAAATACGGAAAGAGGTTTAGAATAAATTAAATACTAATATCTAATTTCTTTGAATGAAAGCATTCTTGAAGCAGATAATTTACATGCTTGACATATAGCCAATAAGCAACTTTGTAACAGTTTCATTATATTTTAGCCTTACTTCCTGCATTTTAAAGGAGAGATTTTATAATGACTATGAAAAACACATCAACTATACCTGTAGTAATTCAGACACAGAAGTATACCCAGTGCCAAGGTCAGCTGGCCCCCGAGAAAAACAAAGGATCGAAAGATTGAAATGTCTCCAGCAGCTATTGGGCGATTTGCTGTTCTTGTAACCTTAACACAAACAAAAAAGGCAATCTGAGTACAGACAGTCCAGCATCTGAAATTAATTCCATCACTTGCTGGTGGTGTAAATTTTGGCAAATTACTTATTTTGAGCTTAAGTTACTTACTTGTTAAAGGAAAAAAAGAAAGAGGGTGAGGTAATAGCACTTACCTCATACAGTGAATGCAATGACTGAGGTGCATATAAGTACATAATAAAGTGTTATTTATTATTAATATAATACATTTTTGTTTGCTTTATACAAAGGGTTATTAGTAAACTACAGTCTACTGCCTATTGTACAGGGCACGAGTTAAGAATGAGTTTTACATTTTTTAGATGGATAGATGGCTAAAAATAAATTTAGAAAACAGCAATATACAATAACACATGAAAATAATATGAAATTCAAATTTCAGTGTTCATAAAGTTTTAGTGAAAAAGAGTGACCTTTTTATTTATGTATTATATATGGTTGCTTACATGCTCCAAAAGAGCTGAGTAGTTGCAACAAAAATGACATAGCCCTGGGCTTCCCTGGTGGCGCAGTGGTTGAGCACTGGGTTGCGAAGCTGCCCGCAGCGATCCCCCGGCTGCCAGGCCAGGGTCCCACATGGCGCGCAGACCTCTCCTGCCGCCCGCTGCTCCCCTCAGCAGTGTACCTCAGTCCTTCTGACTGTTCTGTTCCCCGCTCCGGCTCTGGTGAATTCTCTCACCCTCCCGTGCTTCTGACTGTACCCAGTGCTTGTATAAATAAACCTTTTTTTTTTTTTTTTTAAATATGATATAGCCCTTAGCAGAAAAAAGTAGCATGCTTTACTATACAGTAAGAATGTTTGTCAAAAACTGTAATGACTCATCTTGGTTAGAAAGTCAGAACTGAATCTTTTAACCCTAGTTTAGTCCCTTTAGTTTCAAGTAGAAAAAGTATTTATGTATTTAGTTTCAAGTAGAAAAAGTTTTTATATTTATATTAGATTTGTTCCAGGTAGTATTTGAGTGCTAACAACATACCACTATTCTAAGAGCCACGTACATACATACATCACATCACTATGTATTCCCAACAATCCAGTCTTTTAGCCACTCACAAGTTCTCGCCATTTCTAAGTTTAAGGAAATTGAGGCAGAAAGGCTCAGTAAATGGGCCTCCCCGGTGGCGCAGCGGTAGAGCGCTGGGTTGCGAGGCTGCCCGCAGCCTCTGCGGCGCCGGTTCGATTCCCGGCTGCTCCCCGGCCACCGGAGGAGGGTCCCACATGGTGCGCAGACCTCTCCTGCCGCCCGCTGCTCCCCTCAGCAGTGTACTTCGGTCCTTCTGCCTGTCTGCTCCCCGCTCTGGCTCTGGTGAATTCTCTCACCCTCCCGCGCTTCTGACTGTACCCAGTGCATGTATAAACAAAACAAATGAACAAACAAATAAATAAATAAATAAAACATGCCTCTATTAAAAAAAAAAAAAAAAAAGAAAGGCTCAGTAAACTTCCAACGTCATGGATGCTTGGTAGCACAGCCAGTCCAGTGCTATTACAAGATTATGCCACATCTTCTGAGTGATAATGCTGGCTAAATTTAAATGCTGAAAATAAGCACTCTGTCCAGAGACTAAAAATGACATAATGATCAAAACACATTTTATGTGTACTTTACTGAACCAAAACACAGCTTGTAAAACCAAAGCCAAATTATTAATATCTGTTCATTGAGGTTATTTCAATGTTTATGGACTTAATGTTTATCACATCACTATTAGATTATATACAAAATCAGCAAAACATAACCCATATATCCTAACTCACTTATCATTTAATGTATAAGCCATTTTCTTATGATCTGTATTAAGCAAAATCATGAATCATAATCATATATATTCTTTTTTAAACAAGAAGTTTATTTAAACAAGAATTTTATTTAAGTAAGATACTTGACTTGAGGGGAAGCTATCTAGGATTCATTTTAGAATAATTATCCCTACTTAACGAGAGATTGTCTTACATGTAACAGCTACATACAAGGAAGTTATAAAATTGTCCTTGGCTTTACAAGGTAAAATAAACATTAAAATTCTCCAGTTGAACAAGGTATACATGAATTTTTAAGTTTTTGGAGGTGGGGGGGCTGTTAAACATTGAGAGCAAAATAACTTAGTGGAATATAAAGATAAGAGCTGAGGAGCATGCCATTAATGGAAAAAGGAGGTATTTTTACAGAAACATTATTTTCCTCCACCCCATCTCCATTTGATGTCCATCAAAACACAGCATTGGCCATTTAGCTAAAAAAAAATGTAATATGCTTATGCACATATACCAATAATCATATTTTAATGATAAAGTCTTTACAAAACTGTAAGATAAGCATTAAAATTTGGCTAAGCTTTTTAACTCATGTTTTAAAAGAAATGTACTTAATATTTAAAAATTTATGTTAGCAAAACCACCTCAATAGCTATAAAATGATCACTTAAGTGTTGTGTTGAATATCAATATAGAATATGGGTTCTTCATATCACAGAAACATTGCACAGGGGAGATGTAAAATATCTAATCAGTTCCCTGTTAGGTAGGGAGAAAAAAATTACTAAAGAGGGAACTAAACTGGTGATATTTTGTTAATAAAATGGAAAAATTGGTCTGAATACATTTTTTAAAACTTTTTCTGTTAAATGTAAATTCTGATGTAATTTTTAAAAAGCTCTGTATTTTAAGAAATTTAGAGATAACACACACCTTTGATTCAGTTTTCCCCAAGGGTAAGACCTTGCAAAGCTATACAATGTAACAAAGCCAGGATTTTGACATTAGTTCTAAAATGTTCAAGAAATATTATGATATAACATATACATATAATAAGATAATATATATATTATATATCCCTTATATAATATATAAGGGATGATATTCATTTCATATAATTCATGATTGGTTTCTTTTAAATTAAAAGTTATTTGATTATTTAGTCAAGTGTGTTATGGCATGGTTGCTAGTATATAAAGCAAACAAGATGGACCCTTCCCTTGAGAAAATAACAATCTACTGAGGGAAAAAAGTAATCATATACACTAGAGTACCCATAGAAAATAACTCAGAGGAATATAATGTATCAAACATTATAAAGAGCACTTGTATTTTCTATTCTTCTTATTTCTGTACAAAGAAAAATGTGAATTTTTCAGAATAAATATTTTTCTATTTTCTAAGAACAAAACTATGATTTTAAAGAAATGTTTATCGCAAATGCTAACAGGGCTTCCCGGATTCACTTCAATTAAGATTTGATTAGGTAACAGTAAGTATGACTCTAATATATCTCTCAAAGGAAGGCATAGCGGTTCTTATAGACACTCAGAGGTTCAGCATGGATTTTTGTTTTTTTATCTTCACTCCCAACAACCTTACCCTCACCCTTCTAAATTCTTAATTTATTTTGTAAAAGTGAAGTACACATCTTGCTGCCATAGTGGCTCGTATGGTGAGAAAGCAAGTGCACTTCACTTTGTCCCACCAGCTAGTCAACTGATACTGATACTTCTTACGCGGGATTTCTATGAGGACAATCAATTCATTCAAAAGTGATGTGACCCACCCAAAGCAGTGATAGTGAAGGCAAAGATAAACAGCTGGGACTACATCAAATTAAAGAGCTTCTGCACAGCAAAAGAGACAATAACAAAAACAAAGAGAAACCCCACCGACTGGGAGAACATTTTTGCACACAACACTAATGATAAAGGACTGATCACAAAAATCTGCAAAGAGCTGATGAGACTCAGCAACAACAAAGAAAATAATCCAGTCAAAAAATGGGCAGGGCCTCCCCAGTGGTACAGCGGTTGAGTGCTGGGTTGCGAAGCTGCCCGCAGCCTCTGCGGCGCCAGTTCGATCCCCAGCTGCTCTCCGGCCACCGGAAGAGGGTCCCACATGGCGCGCAGACCTCTTCTGCCGCCCGCTGCTCCCCTCAGCAGTGTACTTCGGTCCTTCTGCCTGCTCTGCCTCCCGCTCTGGCTCTGGTGAATTCTCTCACCCTCCCGCACTTCTGTCTGTACCCAGTGCATGTATAAACAAAACAAAACAAACAAACAAATAAATAAATAAATAAAAACATGCCTCTATAAAAAAAAAAAATGGGCAGAAGAGCTAAAAAGAAACTTCTCTGAAGAGGAAATGCAAATGGCCAACAGACATATGAAAAAATGTAATCTTGTAATCAGGGAAATGCAAATCAAAACTACCATGAGATACCATCTTACACCAGTGAGAATGGCACATATTAAAAAAACTAGCAACAACAAATGTTGGCGAGGTTGTGGAGAAAAAGGAACTCTTCTACACTGTTGGTGGGAGTGCAAACTGGTCCAACCACTATGGAGAGCTGTGTGGAGATTTCTGGACCTACGAAACATAGAGCTTCCATATGATCCAGCAATTCCACTCCTAGGTATTTACCCAAAGGACACAGAAACATCAATTCCAAAGAACACCTGCACCCCTATGTTTATAGCAGCACTATTTACAATAGCTAAGCTTTGGAAACAGCCCAAATGCCCAAAAATAGATGACTGGATCAAGAAGATGTGGTACATATATACCATGGAATATTACTCAGCATTCAAAAAAGATAAACACATGCAATTTGCAGCAACATGGATGGCACTGGAAGGGATCATGCTCAGCGAAATAAGCCAAAAAGAAAAAGAAAAATACCGGATGGTCTCACTCATAGCAGGAATCTAGAAAACTTAAATAAGGGACCAGGAAAATGAATAACTGTAAGAAAGTGAAAATCAAAATCAACAAAAAACTATGAACCAGAGACACTTTTTGGGGGTTGGGGGGCGAGAGGGGAGGGATTGGGGTCAGAATGGGGGGTTTGCAATTGTATGGGGGAATATAAAAATAAAATTTATTATTTAAAGGAAAAAAAATAAAGATGAAAGAAAAACAAACAAACAAACAAACAAAAAAAACCCAAAAGTGATGTGACCATGTTACTCTGCAGAATTGAGGGGAGCCTCTCTGTTCCTTTTTATCCAGGATGAAACTACCTTTTTATCGTAGTCCTGGTCCCATAAGTCATTAATAGTACAGCCTGCTCCACGCATCAGAACAGCTCCAGTGCCAAAGAGGGATAACATGTGCCAATCTGGAAAACAGCCTGGTTCAGCTGCCAAACTAATGCTCCAGGTACATGGCAGATACAGCAGCCAGGTTCCTAAGCAAAAACAGAAAGACAAAAAATGTACAAGTTCAAATGTCTTCATTTATTTAAATACCATATCTCAAAGAATTAAAGAGCACTATAAGCCAAGTCAAGAAACATTTGAGGGGCCTCCCCGGTGGCACAGAGGTTGAGCGCTGGGTTGCGAAGCTGCCCGCAGCTTCTGCAGCGCTGGTTCGATTCCCAGCTGCTCCCCGGCCACCGGAGGAGGGTCCCACATGGCGTGCAGACCTCTCCTGCTGCCCGCTGTTCCCTCAGCAGTGTACTTCGTCACTCTGCCTGTTCTGTTCCCCGCTCTGGCTCTGGTGAATTCTCTCTCACCCTCCTGCGCTTCTGACCGTACCCAGTGCTTGTATAAATAAATAAATCTTTAAAAATAAAAAAAAAGAAACATTTGAAAAAACTGGTAAAACAAATTTGCAATTCATATTACAAAGGACTAACATGTAGAGTTCCTAGAAATTAAGCCCACGGAAAAAGAAATATAAATAACTCCTATACATATGAAAAAAAAATTCAATTAAGATGAATACACATTAAAATGACGTTACTATAACATTTTCACTTGTGGTAACTAACATATGTCTGAAGAGGTGTGAACCTATATCCTAAATCATATACAATATTGTAAGTCAATGTTATCTCAATAAAAATAATACAAGTTTTTTGAAAAAAACAAACAAACAAACAAACAACCCAATAAACATTTTTCACCTATCAGAATGGCAAAATCCAAAGTTTGACAGGGATATGAAATATTCTCATAAACAGTCCAACCCTTACGGAGGACAACCTCAAATTTTTTACTGTGTGTTTTTACATATAAGCATGCACACACAAGACACACACAAAACAAACAGATACAGTTGAAACCTAGTATGTTCTTAGACCATAGCAGGAAGGGTACAGTAGAAACAGGTAATAGTAATTATCTCTGAGGAGAACTGGGTAGGAGACAAGGATGGGAGACTTAGTTTTTATTCTACACTCTTGTACTTTCAGAATTTTTAATCCCATGTATGCAACCTACTCAAAAATGGCTAATAAAACTTCCTTTACTGTTGTTAAGTACAATACAATTCAATAGCCTTGGGGAGAGGGCTGTTTACCTATAGTTTTTTGGTCATTTTTATACTGAATATTTGGCAGCTACATGGACAAATGGGATTAATTCTTGGTACTTAGCCCATAAACTAGATAAAATTCCGTCAAAACAAAAGACATTGTATGGCTAAAAGACTTCACACATGAACTTCAGTAGCAGAGAATTCTACTTTTGAAACGAATGTTTGGCTATAGTGCCTATTTGACAAATTCTGAGTTTTCCTTCTCTAGTTAGAGATATAAGAGAAAAATGATATGAGGCTAAAGAAAGATCAGCTCCAGGACAAAATTGGTCTAATAACAAAGTTCCTATAATCTTATTTAAGCTTCAATAAGTTTAAACTTTATTCATTTACAAACATTTATAAAGCACAGACTTTCTGCCAGAGCTGCACGAGGAACTGGATGTATTATGATGACTGACAGGTGGTTTCTGCCCTCTTATAGCTTACACATCAAAAAAAAAAGAATCAGACAATAACAATAAATCAAATCAACAAGAGGTCAAGTAAAAGTCCTAGAAAGGCATAAAATAGTACCATCCATTTTAATTGGGGAGGAAATGACGAAAGCTTTTCCCCTCACTGTAAAGGTAAGGAGAGGTTGAAAACAAGAAATAGCCAGTTCACAGTCAGAATTCAGGTTGTCCTAGACAGACTCATGCTCAATGCATTCCAGCCAAGACGGTAAAACTAGCTAACCTTAAATGTCAACCAATGTTCCAAGTGCTCATATGTATAAACTCTTTTTTTTAAAAAAAGATTTATTTATTTCTGCATACAAGAACTGAGGTACAGGCCAGAGGTGCGGTGGGTAAGAGGATTCACCAGAGACAGAGTGGGGAACAGAACAGACAAATGGATGGAAATAAACTGCTGAGGGGAGCAGTGGATGAGGCAGGAGAGGTCTGCTGCGCTCTATGGGTTGCTCCCTGGCTGGCCAGGGTTCGAACTCACACTGCAGTGGCTAAGGATAGTTTCATAGGTTGCGTCTTGACCACTTGTGCCACCAGGGAGGCCCCTATATGTATAAACTCTTAATCTTTAATGACACCCTTATGAAGCAGTCACTATTATTACCCTTTTTTTTTTTTTACACATGAGGAACAGATGCAGAAAGAGGTTAAGTAAGGCATAATGAGTTTAATTACTTTCTTTTCCTTTCTTTCTTTCCTACCTTCCTTTCCTTTCTTTCCTACCAGTATAGTTCAGATGGTCAGAGGAGAAGTTGCTCTGATAAAAGGAAACCTCTTCACAGATATTATTTCCTTGGTATAATTAGAACTAAAATTTCTATTTTTTAAAAAATGTAGACATAAAGATGTGTAATCACCTATAGAATTTTGTGTCAGGAACAAAAATCTCCTTAGCGTAAGTCTATATTAAATTCACTTACTAAGAAATCTTAGGGTTCCTGTAGCGGTGAGGTGAAAGTCAGACTTCTGATTCCACGTCTACTACTATTAATAATGGGAGTGATAGCAGACACTAAAGTATAAACTTTAAAACTCAGTCTTTATCGTGTATAAATAAATGAAAAAAAAAAAAATCTCAGAGCTGCTGACAAGAGAATATTAATGACAGTGATAATGAAAACTACAGTAAATTCATAGTGCTTACCATGCGTCAGATAGGCACTATCTTTATTATACCAATTTAACAAATACAGGAATTGAAGTACAAAGAAAGTAATATGCTCAGGGCTACACAGACAAGAAGTGGCAGAATTAGAATTCAAACCCAGGCAGTCTAGCTGTAGCCTATGTCCTAGGGACCTAGGTTACTTTTCCTGGAAAGCTCAGTTAATATGTAGTTGATTCACTGACATTGAAACAGACTTCTGTGCGCAGAGCTTGTCCAGCTATGCCATTGTGAAAGCGCATGGAGAGCTGGATCTGTGACAGGATTTGTCAGGGGAGAGGAGTGTTAGAACACTCCATTAACCTAAATCACTACATTTAAGTTCTTATAGTTCTCTGATCCTCCTGCATCTCAACTTTTTTTTTTTTTTTTGTATTTCCTATGACTTTTCATTATGCTCTCTTCCATGAAGAAAGATGCAGAGATAGCAAGGAGACAACCAGGTTTCAGAAAGAAACATTTATTTTACAAAAAGCAAAAACTTTGGGAGAACAAATTCTGAAGGTGATAGGCAGACCAAAGTGCCTGTGTAAATCCAGTCTAACTTTCACTGACTAGTTGCACATTATTTTCAAGACAACAGAATCACCTGTAAGTGCACTAAAAGGAAAATTACTCGCAATTTAGAGGAAAGAGTGCCACCTGCTGGATCTTCCTGAAATAATGTAGTTTGTGACTGAAAGATCTCGTAATTTATTCCAAAAAATAAAACCCACTTTGGTTTGTGAAATAACAAATTCCAACATCCAAAGTAAAACAATGAACATAAAATTATCCCACAAAAGAATTTAAATAAACATCAAACCTGGAATTCTACTGTTCCTGACACACAGTAGGAACTCAAAAAGATGTTTATTGAATCAGTTGTAAGTCTTAAAAAAAATCCTGCATTCATAATCTTATTCAGAACCAGAGCACTCAGTTGGTATCTTCTTAATATACATAGTAATATTAGCTAGCAGTTCTATAACATTTATGCCAAGCACTGTTCTAATGACTTGACATATACTAATGAACTCTCATGACACTTTATAAACTCACAATTATGAATATCTTTATTTCATAGAATATAATAAAGGTTCAGAGAGGTAAAGAAATTTAATCAAGCTCCTTCAAGTACATAGTGATTCAAACTCGAGGTCTGGTTCTAGAGATATGTTCATGACCCCTCTGCAGCCTCTTACTATGCAGCGGTGGTGTGGGTGTTCTAGAAACCAGAGGGAAGTAAACAGAGGTTTAATTGTGGAAATGGGAATAAGGGCAGTTGTTGGTCTGTCTTGGATGCCTATACTACAGCTCTGTGACACAAAACCCTATAAATAAGATTGTAGTTAGGCTTCAGATTAGAACTGGGCATGGAAATTTATGCTTTATTGACTTGTATCTAGTACCAAAATGCAAGGGGCTGTGATGGAGGGCTGTGACTATCATTTGCTTTCATATTTTTTTTTTTTAAAGATTTATTTATTTATACAAGCACTGGGTACAGTCAGAAGCACGGGAGGGTGAGAGAATTCACCAGAGCCAGAGCAGGGAGCAGAGCATGCAGAATGACCGAGGTATACTGCTGAGGGGAGCAGCGGGCAGCAGGAGAGGTCTGAGAGCCATGTGGAACCCTCCTCCGGTGGCAGGGAGCAGGCGGGGATCAAACTGGTGCTGCAAAGGCTGCGGGCAGCTTCGCAACCCCGCGCTCAACCACTGCGCCACCGGGGAGGCCCTGCTTTCATATTTTAATTGTTAAAACTCTGAGTGCTCTGATCCCAAATAGGTAGTGTATATGTTTGGAATAACAAAAACAATAATTTGAGGTTTTGGCTGACAAAGGTGAAATGTATGTTTCTAAGCATTGAAATGTAAATCAATGTACTGCAATGGCAAATGCATCATCTAAATTACCTGGAATTCAGTCTACCCCTCCTTCCTCATTGTCCATTCTTCTTCAGTCCATCTCTAATCCTGTCTTGATTCCCACTATTTTCTTCATTACCTGGTTCCAGATCAGCTCATATCTTTAGTGATTCAACACTTCACTCTTCAGACTCTGCAAAAAACGTTTCCTTCACCAATCAAGATTTCTACCCCATCCAAAATCTACCTGTCCTTTGAACACCAATTTATTCTTGAAATTTTCCCCAGCAATAGAGATAAACTGTAACTACTCTTTCTCCAGCAGCATTTGCCATTGGTACCAATTATAATTGAGCCCATACTTTCTCAGTTTACCCAATAGTTTTTTCTTTTCTTTCCCTGCAAGGCTGGTAGTTCCTTGAAAGTAAGCAGTTTCCCCGATCTCTAACCTTACAGGAGGTGATGTAGGAATTTATTAATTCCCTCGGTACTACTGCCCAGGCTCTATTTTCAGCACTAAATAGACAAATCCCATGCATGTGGAGCTTTTAGACTAGCGAAGAAGTCAATCAGCCAATAAATGCAAGTTTATTAGTAGTGAGCTCGATAAACCAAGTGGTAGGCGTGTTTTAAAAAGGACTGCAAGGGAACTCCTTCCTCAGAAGGCGATTATGAGCTGATAGGGCAGTCCAGAAGTGCTGTCACTGTTGCATTCACATGAATTAAATCTTTACTTTCAGAAAAGTGCAAAGAGCTAGAACTGGGCATCAAAACACATATTCATCTGGTCTGGCTCTGTCAAGAAAGCCTTAGTTGTCTTAAGTACCTGCTCTGGGATCCTTAACGGTAAGGGTCAAATACAATGATTATGGAAGTGCCTCGACACTGTAAATCTGCGCTAAAATAGTGACAAGAGAAACGGAATTTACGCTCGATTCACTATTTAAACAAAGCCTGTGGAATGAGCGACCTTTTACCCCGCTTGGAGAGCTCAGGATTCAGAGGGGTGCCCAGGGTCACTTAGATCTCCCAGTGCCGGCGTCGTCGGCGCCTAAGCTCTGGCTTTTGGGCTTTTATTTGCACGACGGCCGCGCGCCCACCCGCACTCACCGATGGGCTTGTCCAAGCGCATGAGGCGCAAGTAGGGCTGCAAAGGGCGGGGCGCCGAGTCCACCACCGCGGCCGCCGACAGGCTGAGCTGACGCCCGCGGGGCCCGGGCCGGCCAGTGGCCTGCCAGTCCCCAGCGCCGGGCGCGCCCGCCACGCGCGCCGGAACCAAGGAGCGCGCGCCAGAGCCCAGCAGCCCGGTCCATGTCTGGGCTCGCAGGCCCCGCAAGAGCCCCGCGCCCAGCATAGCGCACGGGAGGGCGTGTCTCGCCCCGCCTGACGTCATCCCCCCGCGCCAGGTCGCGGGCAGGCGTGCGCGGTGGCGTCAGTGGCGCCTGCGGGGTCAACACTGCTACGGGTTGAGAGCCGTAGAATGACCTGAAAAGGGAATTGTCGAAGTTACTGTACCCTGACACCCCCACTCACTCCCCTCCGCTCCCCCCACCAACATTTAGCGTCAAGGAAATTCGTGTCAGCTTTCTCCATAAATGAAAAGATCACTTGAACAAAAAATCGCGGAAAACGAAATAATGATTTGCAGCAAGTTGATACCTTTGTAAAGCCAAAAAGGCCCCAAGCGGTCAAATTCAAGAATGTAAATTAAAGTCATGTACCACTATGGGGCCTTTTTTACACAAGTGAAAACCTTAACTGAGGGCCGTTCAAAGGAGCTCATATAATGGAGAGGCAGCGAGCATGTGGGACGCTGAGACTCAGGCCAGAGTATCTTAATCACAGTCAACTGGGATAGCGCTGTGTGCCAGGCACTGTTATAGACACTTGACATGCATTACCTCATTTAACTACTTAGTGACCATGGGCAAGTCTATAATCTAATACTAGATCATAGTATTCTGGGAGAACTGGATAATTCTTTGAATTCCTTTTTTTATTTTATTTATTTATTTAAATATGTATATTTTTTAAAAGATTTATTTATTTATTTATGCAAGCACTGGGTACAGTCAGAAGCGCGGGAGGGTGAGAGAATTCACCAGAGCCAGAGTGGGGAACAGAACAGGGAGACCAATGAAATACACTGCTGAGGGGAGCAGCGCGCGCGCAGCAGGAGAGGTCTGCGCGCGCGCGATGTGGGACCCTCGCTGGCGGCAGGGGATCGAACCAGCGCTGCAGAGGCTGTGGGCAGCTTCGCAGCCCAGTGCTCACCGCTGCGCCACCAGGGGAGGCCCATATTTTGCTTTTCTAAGGCGCACAATACACAAGCTGTCTACATATCTATATCATTTTATAAAAGACCATTAATAGCATATACAGTTGTGATTAGTTACTCATGCTACTACCGTTTTAGTTTTAAACACACTTTTTATTTACTTAAATTAAAAAAAATTGATTGAGGTAACATTGATTTACATCGTTGTTTGTATTTTGGAAGTATAGTGTCTCCCCCAGTTTTAAATACTCTTGCTTTGATATTGTATTGCATTATCATATAAAACAGATGGGTATTTGTTAAGTTTTATTGGTAATCAAAATTCTGATCAGAAGGACATCATAAAATTCAGAGTAAATGTTCAGACTATTGTAGAAACAAAGATATATGAATAAAACTGTTTGAATTATAGGGGAGGTATTGAAACTAATGTGTGTGAGTCTATGTCCATATCACCCTGAAAGTGCCTATCTCCTCTGATCTTGAAAGCTAAGAGGGTCAGGCCTGGTTATTACTGGGATGGGAAACTGATGTGTGAGCTGAGTTTTTAGGAATAAGAAAGTTTGCTAGAGAGGAGAGTTAGCAGAATAGTTCAGGGGGAGAAGAGATAGCACAGCACCAAAGGCATAGGAACACATGTAAAAGAGACTGTATGCTCTCATTTCTCAATGTGTGGGCTGGAGAATAGAAGTCACTGAGAGAGTGACGAGAGTTGGGACTGAATAGGTACCTGCCAGGTTAGGGAGGACCTCATGTGCCTATAAGAAATTGGAAATCATTTAAGAATTTTAAGTTAAGCCAGGGAGAACCACTAGAGATTACTATCACAATGCAAGTGAGAATTTAGATCTTGAATTTATTAAGTGGTAGAGGGGGTAGGGGAAAAAAAAGTAAACAAGACCAGACTAAAATCATGATTGAATATACCTGATGAAGTAAGAAATCGTATTTGTACAGGATGATCTCTTTTCTTCAAGGTCAATTCTTTCAGTGTGTATGTGAGGGCTGGGGTGGGAGGGCTGAATGGACAAATAAAGTAGGAGGTATAAACAAAGGAGCAAAGGAAAACAGGGCTTCCAAATGTAGGAATATGTCGGCTTTGCTTTATTAAAAGAAAAAATGTGCAATATTGAGGCTACAAAAATTACTTTATTTCAAATGTGAAAAATATAAAAAACCACTTACATATAAAATTTTAGGGTAGTAAAGCATTTCCAGCTTTAGTTCCTTATAGATGTACTTATTTGAGACAATATTCATAGCAGGCATAAATATAAAGATATTCTATTTCTAAAAGTTAAGATCAAGGAAAAAACAATGCATTCTGGCATTGATGAAAAGCAGTGATCAGTGCCATAGACTTCCCCAAACCCTCTCCATTCTAAAAGATTACTAGGAGACAATTCTAGGACTCTTGGTGATATTGCTAGTGATTGAGGAAGTGGTCATGTGATCCATCCCGGAACCTAAGAGGAGAACCTCTGAGAAAGGTTCTTCAAGCCTTCAAGGAGATACAGAACAAGTTGCTCATTTTCTTTCTCTGGATGCCATCAGGTCTGAATGGGTCCACGGACTAGCTCCCTCAATTATTCCAATAGCTTGAGAGTGAAGCCAAAATGTACAGTGGAAGCACAGAGAGAAGGAGAGAACCTGGTTCCATGGTGACCTTGTGTGCCATGGAGTCTACCCTTCTTTAATTTGTTCTTATATGGGATTATAAATGTCCTTATTGCTTAAGACATTTGAATCAGGGGTTTCTATTACTTGTGGTGAACTAAACTACCCAACTAAAACTTAAACTAAAGATAGAATAAAAGTAAACATTAATAGATAGTTATACCATGTTGAATTAAAATTTCTCCTCTTGTTAAATCAATTTCATTTAAAGTTTACATGATTTCATTCCTTTGAATTGCCATTAATCGTTTAACACTATCACATCTAACCAATGTCATCACATGGTATTGCTGACAAAGACAAACAACAGAGAAAAGAACAGCAGCTAAATTGAGCTGTCTAAGAAGATTGTCTCTCTTTTATTTAGAGGTGGTGGCTGTCAAGTTTTTCTAATGAGAGCCCATTGGTACAGCTCATGGAAGAAAAAAAGTCTAACAGTCTCTTTAATAATTGTTTAAAAAGACCGACTTAGCATATTTTAAAACTAATAATATATCCTTCACATACTCGCCTCCTGGCTGCATTGGGATCATTGGTGTGCCTTTTTAGTAATCTTAAATAAAAATCGTATACTCAAAGTACTAAGCATAGTGTTGGGCACAAGATATTATTAGCTATTATTACTAGCAGTGATCTACTTGGAGAGAACAAAATATATGCCAAATCTAGCACCGAGTATCCTAGTGTCACCAAAACACCACCTAGATGATTTGTAAGGTATCTGTTTGCTTTTCTATAGCTTGACCTTTGCCTTACTCTTTAGTATCCTTGAAAAGATTAATCTCAGGGCTACTGTATGCCTTTCATTTTCAGATACACGCAGCAACTTTGGCATTTCTTATCACAAAAAACCCATAGGAGAAAGCTGGCAAGCCCAGTGAACTCCCAGGATGGAGAGGTTTTTCTGTCAAAGCTGGCAGGGTTTGATCATCCACCATCTTCAGAGTTTGACCATTGAGTTGGACAGTTCTGCCAGGGGAGAAGACACATCCAAGTTAGCCAAGTGGTTTGTGTGTCATTCCTATTCTACAAAGCTCATGAGATTTTTTTCTGGTCAATTTTTTGTTTATTTGTGGGCAACCTATACTATATAACTTGTATTTCAATACTCTGATCAGTTAGGTATTTTACCTAGATGATTTTTAAGCTACAGTGGTACAGTTTAATAATTGTGACCGAGACCATATGACCTGCAAATCCTGAAGTATTTACTAAATATTATCTTACAGAACATGGAACACTCATGGTGGACATATAAAAAGGATTAACATGACATAACTTCTGTTTTGCTGCTATTTTTTGATGGTAAAATACTTAAAAACATTTTTATAGAAAGCAAATATATAAGAAATAAAATGTAAATTTCACAAATTTAATATAAAAAGTGGTAATCAATGAATTTTCCCACTTGTAGCTATGCCCATAACCCTCCAGCGGTATGCATTCATTTTTTAAAAAATATTTTGGAAGAATATATGTTGCTGTGCTGAAATAAAAATGATTTATTTGTTTAAACCACAGATTCCAAAAAAATGTTTTCTTTGCATTTAACTATTGGAATTCAAATTCAAAATGTTATTCCATTGTATCGCTATTACCTTTTTCTCTAATGCTTTTTATATTATGAAAAAAAGTTTGCATTTCATTATTGAAAATTTAGAGGATGAATGTCAGAAGCATGTCAGTCTTATATGGAATAACTCTAATACACATAGTACTCTTATAATAGTGCATTGCATATAGTAAGCACTGTAAATGTATCTATCATCATCATTAATATTCAGATAAATATAACAAAGGTAACCTGATAACTCATCATAACCATTTAAACATTTATATGTATATTCCCTTATCTTTTTTCTTTGTAGGTATATATGCACATATGTTTACCTAAACAAAAGTGAACATACTATAGTCTCTTAAAACCTGATTCTTTTTCCCTTAACACATTCCAACCTTTGCTCATGCCATTAAATATTCATCCATTACATCACTTTAAAGGTTGCACAGGATTCTGTTGTGTGAGCACATTAGTTCATGTACTTAATTGTCTAATGTTAGACATTTAGTTGTTTCCAGCTTAGCATTATTATAAAGTTATCAGCTTTAAAGGTTTCCACACTCTGTCCTCATTATCATTCAGCAGTGTAGAGGCAGGACAGGTACAGCGCAGGTTTTCTATGACTGCAGCAGATGGGGTAAAGGAGAAGTCCTGGAGCCCTCGGTGGCTTTTGAAGCCTTTTATTGGGTTTACCAGGTACATGGTTTACCAGGGGACCGGGAGGCTGGCAGGCCACCCAGCCCCTGCGAGTCTTCACTCTTTTTCGGCCCTCCAATGTTCTCTCATGGCCTTTGCTTCTCTGCTCCTTTCGCTCTCTTCTGGTGTTCTCTTTCATTCTGCTGGCATCTCCATGACGCCGCCTTTATAAGCCCAGTCTCTCAGCCCAGGTGTACCCATTACGCATGCCCACACCCTATTCCAGGTGCCCGCCGTCAGGCTTGCATTCAGGACCACAGGGTTCTATAATCAATCCTAAAGGTGGGAAGACAGAAAAGCCTGATACTTACCCTACAAGCAGAAAAACTGGTTTCCATCTAGTCTTGGTTAAGGTGTAGCTCTGGGCTCTGTACTCTAAGTCCTACAATAAGATGCCCATAATTGCACTGGAAGCTAGCAAGCCTACTGTAGTGTAGGTAAAAGGTATCAGGCTTTTCTGCCCTCCCACCATCAGGATAGATGAGGGATTCTTGCGGTCCTGAATGCATGCCTGATGGCGGGCACGTGAAGTGGGTACACCTGCGCTAAGACTTTGTTTTTTTTTTAAGGGCGGCGTCACGGGGAAGCAGCAGCAGAAGCTGAGAAAGAAGGCGAAGAGAAGCAAAGAAGCAGAAGCAGAGAACGCCAGAGAGCCCAGAGAGAGTGCGGATTTGCTGGGGGCTGGGAGGACTGCCAGCCTCCCGGCCCCCCAGAACCCCTGCCTGCCATATGCCTGGTGAACCCCAATAAAAGACCTGCAAAAGCCACTGAGGACTCTGACTCCTCCTTTACCCGGTCTACATGGGATCAGAAAACCTGCACTGTGTCCAGTCCTGCCCTCTACAATTGGCGTTAAGTCGGTAAGAAGATCCATGCAGGGCCTCCCCGGTGGCGCATCGCTGCTTCCCTCAGCAGTGTACTTCGGTCCTTCTGCCTGCTCTGCTCCCCGCTCTGGCTCTGGTGAATTCTCTCACCCTCCCGTGCTTCTGACTGTACCCAGTGCATGTATAAACAAAACAAACAAATAAAGAAAGAAAGAAAACATGCCTCTATTAAAAAAAAAAAAGAAGATCCATGCAGACGGGTATTGGAGCCCTCCAAAGACCTGGAGGGACTAAGGAGTAACAGTGTTTGCCTGTGACGATGCTGGAGGCGTCATGGTGACCCAGGAGATGGACAAAGTCCAGAATCTACAGGACAAGACCACACCTGGAGGAGGAGACGCCCGAGAGGACCAGCCAATGACACCTGAAAGGGCCAGCCAAAGACCCCTGAGGCAGCAAGAATCATCGGCAAAGAGGACCATGATTCGGAGCTCACCAGTGCTGATTCATGGAGAGGCCAAAAGACTCGGACTGATGGACTGACAATTGAACTTGGACTGACAATCCCGCCAGAAGGCAGAGGATCTTGCAGGTTGATATGTTTTGGGACCCTGGGGGTGGAACAGTTTTGTTTGTAAACCCCAGGAGATGGGAATCTGGTGTGGCCAGTGGGCCTTGATGGCCAAAAGCAGCCTGTGCATGCCCAGCAGCCAGGTGGAGGAGAAAAGCCAACTGAGAAGGCAAAAGCTGGTGCTGATGCTAAGTTGAGAAGCCCTGAGTGGCTGTTAAGCAGCCTGAGTATGCTGAAGATCTGTGAGTCTCGTAAAATCACATGTGGGTGATGCCCTGCTCGTTGTCGAGTGAGGGTGAGGAGCTGAGGAACCCGTCCTTGGGGGACGGGTGGGGAACGTGGCTTGGGGTGGAGCCCAAGCCAAATGTAGAGTTTGGATCCCCGACCCATGTGCTTGTGCAGTGGGTTGGCCTGAGTGCAGGGGTCTGCGAGTCGCATTGGTGGCTATGGAAAACGAGTGTTGGAGCGACTGCAGACAGAAACCCTGAGGGTTGGCGATTTCCCCCAACAGTATAGAATCACCAATCCCAGAGCGAGTGCATCCTGGAGGTGGATGCTTTGTGTGGCTTGTAGCCAAGACTACAGCCAGAGAAGACCAGGAAGCCTGATGGCTCCTGGCATGTTACAGTAGATGCTGTGAGTGATTCCCCTCCCTCGTATGGGCAGTGCCTTCGGCAGCAGATTTGGTGGCTCATCTGCTGGTACCAATAACTGTCTTTTGCACTAGGTTGGGGCCCTGCCTGGACTTATTTGTGTTCTGTTGTGATGTATTTCATTTACTTTTGTGGGCCATGGCTGCAGTGTTCATATTGCCAAGAGACATGTTTATGATTTGTATATAGAGACTGATAAAGACTATATGGCAGAAAACCCTGATGGGGTGGACTGTAGGGTAAGGAAAAATATCAGGCTTTTCTGCCCTCCCGCCATCAGGATAGATGAGGGAACCCTGTGATCCTGAATGCATGCCTGATGGCGGGCACCTGAAGTGGGTACACCTGCGCTAAGACTGATTTTTTTTAAGGGCGGCGTCACGGGGATGCCAGCAGCAGCAGTAGAAGCCGAAGAGAAGCAAAGAAGCAGAAGCTGAGAAAGAAGCCGAAGAGAAGCAAAGAAGCAGAAGCAGAGAACTCCAGAGAGCCCAGAGAGAGTGCCAATTTGCTGGGGGCTGGGAGGACTGCCAGCCTCCCGGCCCCCCAGAACCCCTGCCTGCCATATGCCTGGTGAACCCCAATAAAAGACCTGCAAAATCCACTGAGGACTCTGACTTCTCCTTTACCCGGTCTGCTGGATCAGAAAACCTGCACTGTGGTCATTTCCTGCCCTTACATGGGTAAATCCAATAAAAGCCTGCAAAAAGCCACTGAGTGCTTCAGGACTCTGACTCCTTCTTTACCTGGTCTGCTGGATCATAGAAAACCTGCTCCGTGTCCATTCCTGCCCTTATACCTACACTTCAGTCAAACTCAGGCCACAGGCAGTGGGTGTGTATTAGCATCTTTACCACATTAGTTCTTACATGAGGTGAAGGAGGAAATGCCACAACCATCATCAGGAAGCCACAAACAAAAATAGGTCTTGAAAACTTCTCAAAATGACAGTAGTAAGTGCTGTTCTGCATGAGATAGAGGGTGCTTTTCAAAGCTACTGTAGGGTAAATGATTGTCAGACTTTTCTGCCCTCCCGCCATTAGGATTAATGATGGATCCCTCTGGTCCTGAATGCATGCCTGATGGCGGGCCCCTGGAGTGGGGTGTGGGCATACGTAGGTGGGCACACCTGGGCTGAAAGACTGGGCTCATAAGGGTGGCATCACGGGACACCAGCAGAACGGAACTACCAGAAGGAGAACAATCAAGAGAGCAGAATGGAATCAGCAGAGAGAAAGAGTAGCAGAAGAGA
Organism: Talpa occidentalis; assembly: GCF_014898055.3. Taxonomy (NCBI): domain Eukaryota; kingdom Metazoa; phylum Chordata; class Mammalia; order Eulipotyphla; family Talpidae; genus Talpa; species Talpa occidentalis. Next base: position 50,446,781 of record NW_023604972.1, read on the forward strand.
GCGAGACCAGGAGAGAACACCAGAGAGCCCAGAAAGAGTGAAGATTCTCCGGAGGCTAGGAGGCCTACCAGCCTCCTGGCCCCCCGGCACCCCTGCCTGCCGTGCACCTGGTAAAATGGCAATAAAAGCCTGAAAAAGCCACTGGGGGCTCCTAGGACTCTCCTTTACCCGTCTGCTCAGATCATAGGAATCCTTCTCTGTCCTCCTGCCACTACAGGTACACAAACAAGTTTTTAGGGAGACTACAAAGTTTAAAGGTAAAGATCATTGTAACTTGATTCTGTTGCTGCGGATTACAATGGTGAAACATGGCTTCAGCAACAAGATGCTAATAATATCAGGATATATTATTTAACCAGCTATAAACATGGCTAAAGGAGCTCTTAAATACTGAGCCTAGTTTAAAGCATGCTGATTATTTCCACATCAGGCTGGGAAGTGAGGGTAATCTTTTATTTGAGGGTAGAAACCTGATGACAAAGAAACAGATGCCATGCTTGTCAAGTTTCAGATGAAGTAAATTGCAAGGAATTAGCAAGCAACAAATTTGACAGAATTGGGATGCTTGGAAAAACTGACTGGAGATACATATGAGTTACTGATTTTATATTAAGAATATATTCACTCATATATTTATTACATATTTACTATGCAAGACCTTCTATAGGCTCTATGTATGTTTATGTTGTTCAAGTAGAAAATAATTTTTAAAGGTGATCATTCTGATCAATAATATGCCCAAGTGTGGACTTGTCAAACTCACTGAGGGTACTTTTTGTAACATTTTAACAAAAATATAAGTAATATATACTCATCAAAAAGAATTTAGGATAATAGAACATTATCCATATTTTGCAAATTTTCCAATTATAAAGCATAAGATGTGTGGCCAGAATGCAACAGTCTGATAAATATGGCAAAGAGAAGAATCACTGAGGAAACTGGGTATAGTTAGCCTGGAGAGAAGACAATTCAATCATTCCCTCAGATATTTGAGATTTATTCTGGAGAAAACAAAGTATTCCACATTGCTCAAAAATTAGGGTTAGCAAACTTAAATGCCTCAAGGACCAGAAAAGTTATATACGAAAGTACATTAGGACAGGCATAAGGGGAACTTTTAGGGATAAAGAGAATGAAAAGCTAAATGGCCTGTATAAAGTAAACAATCCTAAATCAACTCCATTTAATTGAGTAAACAAGGCCAGAGTTGCCAGGGTATCCATCTTTTTTTTTAAATTGAGGTAACATTGGTTTACAACATAGTATGTGATTCAGAAGCATAGGATAACCCCTACCTAGAAATCCAGGTATTAGGAGGCATCAATCTCTTAACGCTCACAACTAATTAAATATAAAAATTAACAAGAGTGGATGCCAACCTCCCCTCCCAGAAAAGACAAAAAATTTCCAAACCCACAAGTCAGTCCACTATCATAGGTGAAGTTTATAACCCTTGCTTTAGAAACTAAAACTAAGAGCAGCAAATGAAGGGTGCAGAGAAGCCCACTTTACCCTGGCCAGGCACCAAAACAGCCGTCCTGAGAACTGGCAGAGCAAACAGAGCTGAATGGCTTTTGATGGTTGGTTGAAGTAAAGTAGACCCTTCCAAGTCTATTAAGCAATTAGTTCAGAAAAACTCTTTTCTTATCAGCCTCAGACACAAATATGCTAGAAATACCCATTTCAAAACCAGACAGAACCCAAATAGAGAAAATCATGCCACTCAAATATGCATTTACTTATAACAGAAGGAAAAAATGTTTGAACTAGAGGAAGTAAACCATGGTATCTTATAAAGCACACAACTCATTAAAGAGGTCTATAAAACTATGGAAAGATATTTAGGGAAACCTGTAGATTGCCCCTCCCTTTTTCCATTAGAAGTTGTATGATTAGGGCTTCCCTGGTGGTGCAAGAGGTTAAGCACCACACTATGAAGCAATCCGAAGCCTCTGCAGCACAAGTTCGATCCCCAGCCCACCAGGGAGCAACCCACATGGCGAAGCAGACCTCTCCTGTCCCACTGCTTCCCTCAGCAGTGTATTTCTGTCAGTCTGCCTGTCCTATTGCCCACTCTGTCTCTGATGAGTCCTCTCACCCCTGCATCTATGGCCTGTGCCCCAGCTATTGTATGCATAAATAAATAAATCTTAAAAAAAAAAAGTTGTATGATTATAGTAAAACGCATAGGAAAGAATAATAAAGGAATTGTACTCAGTGTTAAAAATGCTTGTCTAGGGTCTCCCTGGTGGCACAGGGGTTAAGTCCTGCACTATCAAGCTATCCCAGCCACCGAGGCCTGAGTTCAATTCCCAGCTAGGGTGCAGCAGATCTCTTCTGTCTCTTCTGCTGCTCCCCTCAGCATTGTATTTCAGTAGATCGTCCTGTTCTGCTCCCCACTCTGTCTCAGGTGAATCCTCCCACCCCACATCTGTGGCCTATACTCCAGTTCTTGGATACTTAAATAAATAAAAAATAAATCTTAAAAAAAAATGCTTGTCTATAGGAGATAAGACTTTGGAAAAAGCACACTGATTGTTCTTTTTCAGGTTCTGATACTATGTGTCACTGAAAATATCACTCATTATGTAGTTCAAAGATAGAAAGAAATGGTGAGAGTTTTGTAAACTCAGTTTTTTTTATGCTCCAGTGTGAGAATGGCCATGACAACAAAAGACTGTCTTTCAACATGCATTGGCAGGAATCTCATAATGTTTGTGTGTGGAACTCTTCACTCAGTCATTCTTTGGTATAAGGTTGAAGGTGGGCTTTTATGAGATATACTCAATGACTGCTTTATATATTATTTTATTTCCAATAGGTGTTTTTTTAAAACCAAAATGTGTTAAGACCAACTTAAAATAGCACAGCTGGGGCCTCCCTGGTGGTGCAAGGGGTTAAGAGTCAGCACTATGAAGCTGTCAGCAGGGAGGTGACCCATATGGCGCAGCAGACCTCTCCTGTCTTGCCCGCTGCTCCCCCAGTGTATTTCAGTCGATCTGCCTGTTCTGTTCCCCACTCTGTCTCTGGGACTGCACCCCAGCTCTTGTATGCATAAATAAATAAATAAACAAGTAACACAGCTAAAAGGTATATTTCTGGCCATTCTTGCTTTTACTTTAACCAATAAGAAAAAAACCTATCTTAATGATGTAAGAAAATCATACCCAGCTCACATAGTGTGATTTTTTACCCGAAACCCCATGCCCTTTATAGCAATTATATATAGGTATGTTTTGCTTTAGTGAGTGTGGTACCAAAAATTGTGTCTTTTTAGAGCAAATAATCTAAATGCATTGAATGAGCCTTGATATATCAAGTTGTTTTGAAATAAATATAAACTATTCCCTAAGATAATTGCTAATCTATATTCACAAACTTCTGCCTTGGACTCTGTGTGAGTTATATCTGTATTGAAAAGTATCTATAAATTTTCTGAATATTAAGAATTGTTATAACTTGAAATAGTTAACTTTTTTGGGGTCCTCTACCAAGGTTTTATTCTGATAAATGTGAATAAATTTGGTGAAAGTTTGAAATAAACAAGGAAAATTACTCACTCAGAAAGTAATCCATCAGGTCCTGAAGGTTTTACAAGATATTTGTCTACTTGTTTGCCAAAGAAACGATATGGCAATTGCAAGCGCTTGGTGGTATTGTGGAGATTTAAGGCATACAGAGTTAAGTCTCCTTCTTTATACCTTGGGCTAAAAATAAACAGATTAACTCAGTACAATTTTTATCTAGTTGAAGCAATCAAAAACTCAATTATAAATATGATGAATGGATGCTAAGTTTTAGTATCTATAATGATGGCAGGCCCTCTTTGTATCCTTCCTTCTACAGTATTAGACCACTGATTCAATCTTATTTTGAAAACCTGATTACAGATAATGCTCTTCAAACTTCATTTTCTGGCTAGAGCACCCTGAGATCTTTTCTCCTTTGCCAGGCTGAGTTGCTAGGAAGTCAGTCAGCACCCCATTGTTGAAACAAAGGAAAGTTAAATGGTAAAAAGTGGATTTTGTGTTCGTGTGAATCACACACCACTTAAACAGGACCTTTTTCCAGCCATAGAAAATACTGAAATAAACAAGAAAAGTAAATCTATTGACACATTTCAGAATTTATTCATCGAAACTATGTCCCTATGGGATGGGTGACTTTTGAAGTCAGAATTAGTATTTTAGATTGCAACTAAGAAAAGGGAAAAAATTTGAGATCTAGGAAATTTTTTTTGCTATCTAAGGGCCACAATACTGAGCTACAACAATCTCCATGGCCACAAGGGACCAACTATAGTGATGGCTCATGGGTGCTGTGGCGGTGGGAGAACTATGGGGACAAATGCTATCCAAAATTGAACAATGTAAATAAATAAATAAATTTAATAAAAAAGGTCTTAAGTGCAAATATTAAATTTAAGATATTTCTGGTATTTTGAAACTTTGCCACAAAAAAATTAAAAATAAATAAAAAAAAAAATCTCCATGGCCTTTCAATTCTAGAAACTGGGTTGAAACCTTTGAAAACAAAAGTATTGTTGCTCTCCTTCTTTTCATTCATCTTCTTCCTTATTAAATTTATCAGACATGATACAGGGTGATAAGTATATTCATGTGATTATTCATTTATATGAATTTATATTCATACTTATATTCACTCACAGTCATTCAATGAATTAATCATTCACATGAAAACAGTTAATGTTCCAATATTTTTACTATTCTTTATCTAAATTCAAGATATACTTCCATTTATGGATTATGACAATTTTAATTCTATACAGTCTTTGCTGGAATACAAATACCTACATTTAAGCTTGCCATTTTTTTTTTTGGTTAGATCCTGTCACCATATTACTATGAATATGAAAAAAAATAAAGAGCAATGAGCACCCTTAGAACTGAATAGACAGAGGACAGCAGGGTGTTAGAATAGAAAGTTATATGGTTACTGATTAAAACATATTGATTGTAAAGAGCGTGCTGTGACATACTTACTGGTTGATATTTGTGCAATGAAGATAAACTCGAAGTTTGCTTCTGTCTGGACCTTTCACTTTTGCCATTAATACAGTGGTGCCCACCAGTTTCTTGAAGAGAAAAGATAACCAATAATCCTAGTTGTGGTGGTTAGGGAAAGGGGAGATAAAATAGATCTTTACTTATTACTTTATTCAACAAAAACAGGGTGAAGCAAATAGTAATCTGACAAAAGAGTGTGATTGTTATTATAGAGGTATTCAAATACGATTCATATTTTGGTTTGTTTTATCACCATGAGTCTGAAAGCAATATCTTGTTTCCTGCTTTTTAACCACTGGAAGACTGTTCCCACAATTCAGAGGGCCATGCCTGAATGAGATGAATCTCAGGAAGCATTTCATTGCTCAAAGACAGTTTAAATATTTTTGGTAATCCCCCAACCAACAATTGAAAGCAAAGCTGAAAGCAGAACTTTACACACAGATATATCAACAGACAGACACATACACACAGGAGAATATTAAAAATAAAACATCTGTTAAGAGACAAAAATAATTTCCTTGAGGCCCTCCCTGGTGGCACAGGTGGTTGAGTGAAGTGCTGTGAAGCTGTCTGCAGCCTCTGCAGTGCCGATTGGATCCTGGTCTGCCTCGGAGCAACCCACATGGTGAAGCAGACTTCTCCTGTCTTGCCCGCTGCTCCCCTCAGCAGTGTATTTCGTCAGTCTGCCTGTTCTGTTCCCCAATTTGTCTCTGGTTAATCCTTTTACCCTCCTGAGCATCTGGCCTGTACCCCAGCTCTTATATAAATAAAATAAATCTTTAAAAAATAAAATAAAAAAAAAATTTCCTTGAAAACCTTATAGCATCTCCTCCCCACACACAAAGTAAAGATTAGGCAATGATCAATAATATACATCAAGGTCCAAAAAAAAAAAGAGGGAGACAACCAGACATTATGTCTGTCTTGATGGAAGCACAAATTACCTACAAAGAATTCTTGCAAAACAAAATTTTAAAAATCTTAATTAAAAAAACTCAATAAACGCAAGTCTTAGGTTCTAACAGTTGATAGGAAATAAAGGGAATGAGGAACATAGTAAATAATGCCACAGAAATAAATTTATTAAAAACCAGGATGTGGAAAATACTATAGAACAAATCACCTGATTTCTTTAATCAATTCCAAGGGCCAAAAAATGGGAGGAGAACTTTAGGATGGATGGATTTAGAGATATCAAAAAAAGCAATGCATGGACCTTGCTTGGATTCTGATAAGTCAATTATTAAAACCATTTGAGACAATAAGGAAAATGTGAAACACTAAATATTTGATGAGACTGAGGAAATTTTGTTAATGTTTTAAAGTATGATAAACATATTTTGCCATGTGTTTACAAAGGAGATACATGCTGAAATATTCACGGATGAAGTTGATATATATGAAATTTGCTTCAAAGTAATCCAGTAGGTAGGACATGAGGAATGGGAAGGTTATGGATTAAACAAGATTGGGGAGTTATATATTTTTCTCTCTACTTTGAAACTTATTATAACAAAAGTCCTCCCTCCCTCCTTCCCTTTCTTTTTTTTTTTTTTTTTAAAGATTTATTTATTCATGTATATAAGAACTGGGGTACAGGCCAGAGGTGTGGGGGTGGGAAGGGGGGGTTGAGAGAATTCACCAGAGACAGAGTGGGGAACAGAACAGGCAGACTGACTGAAATACACTGCAGAGGGGAACAGTGGATGAGACAGGAGAGGTCTGCTGTGCCATGTGGGTAGCTCCCTGGCCAGGGATCAAACTCGTGCTGCAGTGGCTGCAGATAGCTTCATAGGCTGCGTCTTAACCCCTTGCACCACCAGGGAGGCCCCCTTCCTTTCTTCCTAATAAACTCACTCAATATACACCCCTCAATTCTTCCTTCTTAAGTTGAAGGAAGGTGACCTCAGCAAACAGGGCAAACAGGTTTTGCTCCTCTACTTAAATACAAATTCTTAACTGGAGACAATAGAAGAATCAATGCAGTCTTTTCAAAGGTGACATTAGCGAGTTTCAAGAACTGGCAGGGTAGGGAGCATGCAGGCCTTAGAGCCAGAATTGAACAGGATTTTTTGGGGATAACACAGGACAGCTGTGTGGCTTCCAGCAAATCATGCAACCTCTTCTCAATTTGAACGTGCTCTTCTGAAAAATGGATCTAAGATACCTCACAGTGCAAATCACATAAGAAAATAGATATGGGGCCTCCCTGGTGGCACAGGTGTTGTCTGAGCGATATAATCCTATCACGCTATGACCTGAGTTCCATCTCCACCAGGAAACTGAAAAGAGTGGCAAGGGTGATAACTGGCTAATTTCTAGCTTTTGTACTCAAAATGAATTTTGTAAAAACTACCATGCTTTTTTCAAGTATCATTTAAGAAATGATCTAAAGAATGTCTAAAGAAATGATCATGTTTGGTTTACCGTTACAGATAACTCATCATATACTTGGGGAAGACAGATTCCTTTTCATGCAAGGTCACTTTACCAAAAATTTTCTAAAAATTATCAACAGTATGCTCTACAAGCTTGGAATACTATAGATTACAGGCAATTTTGTTGGGAAAATCTAGCTATAGGCCACAAAAGTCTAGCTTATATTTTGGCATGTATTTTTTGTAAAATTTCTTTAGCTTTCCCATAATATTTAAATAATCTTTAGGAATTATTCATAGAAAATAAATATCCTTAACTGCCATTTTAGACTATAAAAATCAAGGTCCTTCTTGAGTTGAAGGAAGGTGAGCATGTGGGCTATATGTGTACTATCGTAATTATAAATATGTATCTTTCAGGTGACTTTTTGCATTGAAATACTACATTTCCTGATTTAAAGTGGGAAATTAGACTTTATTCATAAATATTTTGAAGATCATTAACAAAATAACCAATTCTTGAGTGAGGTTTTTATTTATTTGTTTATTTATTTATTTATTAAGATTTATTTTTATTTTTTTAATTTATTTATACAAGCACTGGGTACAGTCAGAAGTGTGGGAGGGTGAGAGAATTCACCAGAGCCAGAGCGGGGAGCAGAGCAGGCAGAAGGACCGAAGTACACTGCTGAGGGGAGCAGCGGGCGGCAGGAGAGGTCTGCGCGCCATGTGGGACCCTCCTCCAGTGGCCAGGGAGCAAACCGGAGCAAACCGGAGCTGCGGAGGCAGCGGGCAGCTTCGCAACCCAGCGCTCAACCGCTGCGCCACCGAGGAGGCCCCTATTTATTTATTTTTTAAAAGATTCATTTATTTATTTATACAAGCACTGGATACAGTCAGAAGCGTGGGAGGATGAGAGAATTCACCAGAGCCAGAGCAGGGAGCAGAACAGGCAGACTGACAAAGCACACTGCTGAGGGGAGCAGCGGGCACGGCAGGAGAGGTCTGCATGCCATGTGGGACCCTCGCCGGCGGCCGGGTATTGAACCAGGGCTGCAGAGGCTGCGGGCAGCCTCACAGCCCAGCTCTCAACTGCTGCGCCACCGGGGAGGCCCAAGAGTGAGTTTTTTTGTTAAACCTTTGTGTGTGTGTGTGTGTGTGTGTGTGTGTGTGTGTAGAAGAACTGGGGTGTAGCCCAGAGGTGCAGGGGGTGTGAAGATTCACCAGAGACAGAGTGGGGAGCAGAACAGGCAGATTTACTGAAATATACTGTCAAGGGGACCCAGGGGTGAGACAGTAGAGGTTTGCTGGGCCATAAGTGGGTTAGCTCCCTGGCATGGAACTCAGGCTGTAGCAGTGATAGTGCTGAAACTTAACCCCTAGGCCACCAGGGAGGCCCAGATTGTTATTTTTTTTTTTTTTTAAAGTAAAGTAAGTGAAGATTTCATGATTAAAATATTTTGAAGTTTTGGATACTGCAAGTCAGTTTTAATTTTGATTTAGTTTACAAAAAATTCTCTGAGACACTGAAATGTTGGAATGAATGATCTTTAGGATTTCACTAATATGTCATCTCATAGTTTATTATTTATTGTTCCATGGTTTATTATTTAATGAGAGCACTGAATCAATTGAGAAGATAGACTATAATAGGTGGTTAAAACAAGGTGCCCCCCAGGCCTCCCTGGTGGTGCAAGGGGTTAAGCACCGCACTATGAAGCAATCCACAGCCACTCTAGCGCGAGTTCGATCCCCGGCCAGGGAGAAACCCACATGGCGAGGCAGACCTCTCCTGTCTCACCCGCTGCTCCCCTTGGCAGTGTATTTTGGTCAGTCTGCCTGTTCTGTTCCCTGCTCTGTCTCTGATGTATACCCCCCACCCCCGCCACCCACGCCTCTGGCCTCTACCCCAGCTCTTGTATGCATAAATACATAAATCTTAAAAAAAAAAAAAACAGGGCCTCCCCCAGTGGCACAGTGGTTGAATGCTGATCCCCAGCTGCCGGTGAGGGTCCCACATGGCATGCAGACCTCTCCTGCCGCGCCCACTGCTCCTCTCAGCAGTGTATTTCTTCATCAGTCTGCCTGTTCTGTTGCCTGCTCTGGCTCTGGTGAATTCTCTCACCCTCCCGCGGTTCTGACTGTACCCAGTGCTTGAATAAATAAATAAATAAATCTTTAAAAAAAAAAACAAAAAAAAACAAGGTGTCCCCAATGTAATCTACTGTATTCATAGAAATAGCCTAACAGTGGTCACTTACAGGTAAAGGCTTGAAGTTTTCATCTACTAAGTGGTAGTTTCCGGCTCCAAAGAACACCTGCCTCATCACCACTTCTATACCCATCCTTGCTGACAGGCCCAATTTGTCCAGCCACCTGGAAAATTGCAAAGAGAAGTTTTCTTTAAGTTTGGAAAACAGAATAACTCAATTCGAATCCCATATTATCCTGATTTAATCATCTGTGTGGGACAAATTAATTATAAATAAGTCATTGAACGGAAATGGAGACTATCCTTCCTTCACATAGTTCCATGCTTCAGCAATGAGAACAAAGCCCAGAAGACTAAAAATATGCCTCAGGAGTCCTACTCATAGTAAGACAACATCCTACCTGACTCCTCACCCTGGGCCCCAGCCTACAAGTGAGGTCTGAAGAGTGCTTTTAGTCAGCGGTAGCACTCTACAATAAATAGAATAAAATCAGAACTTTTTATGGACACTTCCCCCTCCCATCTTTAGTTAATAACAAAACAAACACCTCCATTCTTTCCTCTGTCTTCACAGCTCCATAAGCATAAAGGGTATCTTTATAGGTGGATATAGAACAGATTAAGAATGTGAACAGACTTATGAAATATAAGTAAGATAGTTGTTTAAAGCCACCAATTTGTGGTGGATGGATAATTGAGTGACCAAGTGAGTCTTTAAATTCACTGAAAGTCCCTCCTTCAGGTTCTAAACATTGGGAATTTACGAGTATATCTTTATGTATGAAATATCCTTTTCAGGGTCAAAGTTCTCAATGAACTTTTTTGCAGTGTACTCCCATAAAGGAAGGAATCCTTGGCATAGTTATGAGCCATAATTAAGGAACAACACTTGTAAAGCAATTCATTCAAACAATGATTGATTTGGGACACATGTTACAAATGTCCAACAAGCACTAGTAAGTCATTTTCTCACAAAGTCTGGCACACCTTTTGGGCTCAGCCACAGATTATTTTTGATTTTTGCCTGATGAGCTATTTCAGCTGAACAGGAGGATAGGAGAAGGCTGCAGTAAATTCCCGAGGGGAGTGCGACCTCACTCACATAAAGCCAGCCGCAAAGGTGTTGGACAGCAAGGGCGCTCCACCCCCGTAGGCAGAGCTTGTTTCTCCTAACCAAACCTTCTTGTGTGGTCTGATCTCCTCAACCACCTAAGAAACAGGAAAGTTCCCATGGTAATTGCAAACAATCCTACCAATTATGGTGCTGAAGATTAATGACAATCCAAAACTTGTATTCCCAGACTCATTCATTCAATGTAGTTACAAAATATGTTCACAGTCACTTAGGTCTTGGGCACTTTACTTTTGCTGAAATACTGAGTGTGGAAGGAATGTAAATAATCCCATTCTTATTACACATGAGAATTAATTCTACCAAAAGGCTATGGGGATTATTTTTAACTTTTAATCAACATTCAAAGATAAGACCCAATGCCAAGAGGGACTGAAGGTATATAAGACCTAGTACCTATTCTGTAAACATAGAAAAACACATACATTTATACACATACAGAATTTAGAATCAACCAGACAATAAAATTAGGACTCTGGTTTTACATCAAAAAGAAAAAAAAAGATTATTACCTGTAAAATTTGTTGTACAGATGAAATAAAACTGTCCAACACATCAGGGTTTAGAAAATCTTCTTTGGTAGCAATTCGACCATTCAAGTAGTAGCTAAATCAGAAAAAATTCAGAAAAAAATAAGCTTTATGCTTTTAAATAGATGATTCTCCTTGCTCCCTTTCCTATCTCTTCTTATTCCCCTGTTATAAAAAATAAAAAGGCACAAGTTTTAGAGGGAGAGATCAGGGTGGAAGGGGGTCAATTACTGTCTTGAGAAGTCAAAGCCACATTGCAGGTATTCATGCATGAATTACCCATTCTTTGATAGATAAATTTTAGTTACTTATCTGTTTCAATTATTAAATGATAGCGTGCCTTGATCTTGCAGTAACTACCACATTATTTAAATAAATTAAATGTTTTGTTATATTAACATTAAAATTCTAAAACAGTGCTGCTGCTTAAGACATTACTTATTTGAACTATGAAGTCAATTAGTAGTTAAATGGAAATCATTTTTTGAAAACTAAGTAATGCTAGCATTACTTTTACTAAGTAAAAGCTAGCATCACTTTCTCAGTTTTAAGAGCAGAAGACATACTTACTGATGCCATGTAACTGAGTCAATTACTTCTCCCCCAACCATCAGGAAACTAGGGAAAAAAACAAACAAAACTATGATGCTATTTAATTCTCATATGTACAATATATATATATAACACATGAACATCATTTTATTTCCTAGAAATAATGGACTACTTACTATATTAGGATCAGACAAACATAAACTTACTAATTCTGATACAGATGTATCTTTTTTAAGATTTATTAATTTATGGATACAAGAACTGGGGTACAGGCCAGAGGTGTTGGGGGATGAGAGGATTCACTAGGGAGAGTGGAGAACAGAACAGGGAGACTGACTGAAATGCACTGCTGAGGGGAGCAGTGGGCGAGACAGGAGAGGTCTGCTGCGCCATGTGGGTCACCTCCCTGGCCTGCCAGGGATCGAACTTGTGTTGCAGAGGCCGTGTATATCTTCAGAGTGCTGTGCTTAACCCCTTGCGCCACCAGGGAGGCCCTGATACAAATATATCTTAGGTGCCATTTGTCCCCCCATATCCTTAGTATTCTGAACCGGTCAGCCTTCTCTTTTAGCAAACGACCTTGTTCGGTAGCAAATGGTCTAGTAACATGCGGACTACTGAGGAGTCTCTGCCAGAGAAAATTATTGTTTTGAAGAAAAGTGGTTCTGCTTCCTCTAGCTCTTACCTCCTCAACATCTTAAGAGTCTTTCCTCGAGGCTGGCCAACATCAGGACCACAGAGTTTGGCATTTTTGAAAGTGGATTTTTCTAGAAGTTTATGCAACTCAATAAAATCTTCTCCTAACTGCAACCCATCGATGAAAACACCAGCCTTCTTCCTGAAACTGTTAGGTTCTGAAAGAGCAATTCTCAAAATAAGCATTTTCTAGAAATTATATATTTAAAAGTAAATACAGCAGCACTTATAAAAGCAACAACACATTTTCCAAATTACAAAAACTTAGGCAAGAAAAAGCAAAAATCCTGCTTATAAAGAAGCTATTCTAGAGAAAGAAAACTTTATGTATCTGAGGTGTGAGGGAGTATTTGAAGCTAATAATGGGGGATATTAAAGCAGGGATATTTTGGAAATAGCCTGTATCCAGTATTTAATAGCCTAATGTGTTTTTAAAACAAGAGGGCTGGGTGTGGAGTAAGACATTTAAGCGGTTTTCTACAATGCCGTTAAAAGCTTTGCTTAGAATGTTTTGTTTTACTTAGAATTTTTACTCAAGTGAGCCTGGAAAAGCAACGCTCGAGTGATGGGAAGGAGACACAGGACGTGTCCGATCCACTTGCCAAATGCACCTTGTTCAGGCTCTTCCCTGATGTCTTCTCCATCTCCCTGGAAACCAGATCTCTTTGCAAAATGAGACCCAAGGAAGAAGAAAGTATAATAACATAACTCTTTCACCTTACTCTGAAGAGTAAAAGAGTTTGAAATGGGTAGAGGGAAAAAATAAGAAGGGAGGGATGCAGAGAGATGGGTAAGGATGGGTGCAGATGGCCTATTAGTTGCTGTAGCAAAGTTGTTCAGGATCTAGCACAATATAGTGGCTTCTAAGCTTCTACTGTTTTCTGTGTTTCAACTTGACAGTTATCCTCTATATCCTGATGCCAAAATCTATAGCTAGACACTGTCATAACACATCTCATTACATGTCATTAACACATCTCTAAGATACATGTCTATGTATCTTATCTCTTGGTTTGCTTTCTTGCCATACTGGCTCCCTACCTCTACAATGGAAGTCTCCAGAAAGCAGAAGACCTTGCATTGGAGCCAACCTGCCCGGATTCAAATTGCAACTCCTCCATTTAGTTGCTCAGCATCATACAGTAATTCATCTATAGCTCTTTTCTCTGTGCCTCTTTTATCATCTGTGAAATGACCATCATAATTATGTCTATCTCAGGGTACTTATAAAGATAAAATAAGTTAATACTTATTAAATGCTCAGAATTTAATGGATAGTGCTTATTCTATTACTACCTTATTTCCTATTTTATTGTCAGTTCCACTAGCCAATTTGTGGAAAAAACACTATAAATATGATTTCTTTAATAAAAGAGTTCTCTGAATGGGTGAAGAAATGAGAACAGAACGAGAGGGGAATGATCCTGACTTCCTGAAATAACAGAAAGTAGGTCCAATTAGTAATGTAAGTAAACCTGCAATGAGTGAAAAGGGGGAATTAATAAAAGTAGTTTTCTATATTGTGGTCATTGTATCTGGATGTAGAATAAGAATTAATGTAAAAAAAAATTCTTTAAATTTCACTGATGCAAGGGTTGCCATTCCCATTAGAGATCTATATATGTTTTGAAAGTATGTGGCTAATGATTAGCACTTTAGTTAGAATTTATAAGTTCTTTACAAAAAAGAATAAAGTAGATAATCAGGAACTGTTCCCAGGTAGGATTATATACTGGATAATTCTACCTTGAGCACATCATGGGGTTGCAATGGGACTATTACGGTTAACTGACAAGTTGACAAACAGCAAAAGGAATGGAAGGGTAAAAACAAACTGTATATTACAGATTCACTGAGTCCAGCCTGCCAAGAATATACTTAAGTGACCCTGAAAAACTCAAGGGAAACTGAGCTGTGGAAGTTGCTGGAGCCAACTAGTTGTTCTCAGCTCAAATTAAAAATAAAGAAGGATTAACAATAGGTTCTGGGAAATATAAAGGCATTTTCTGCCAATAGTTTTATTATTAGGTATTGATTGTGAATGTGCTAAAGTAGATTTGCTAAAATCAAAAGGAATATCATGAATAAGAACAAATAATGCCAAAAGGAATCTGCTTAGTAATGGGATGTTCCCAGGGATACTTACCATTGCCTAGTTCCCAAGAAATGTTATAATTCTTAGAAGAGCAGTAGTCTAAGAGTAACTGAGCATTGGAGCTGTTCCATTGCAAATCTGCTGTTCTTAGTAATGCATTTAGACCAAAGATCAAGTTAAGTCCCGAGCAATTTGCAAAATTATACAGCATATCCACTGAGCGTTCTGAAAGAAAAATGTAATTTGATGACTAGGTTTGTACCACCTTGATGAAGGCCTCCAGATATGCTCTTCACAATGAATTACTTCTGTTGTTAAATTGAAGGAATTCCAGCTCTAATAAGTGAATATAATTGTGAATAAAGGACAAAAAATTGAACTGAATTTATTTTATGTTACAAAAACACACTTTATTTTCCCATGTTGCATATTATACATATGTATCCATATTTTCCATGCTCAGAGAGGGGTCTTCCTGGTGGCCCAGGGGTTAACGACAGCACTATCAAGCTACTGCCAGCTACTACAGCATGAGTTCGATGCCAGGCCAGAGAGCTGACCCACATGATGCAGCAGACCTCTCCTGTCTCACTCGCTGCTCTCTTCAGCAGTGTATTTCAGTACTTCTGCCTGTTCTGCTCCCCACTCTGTCTCTGATGAATCCTTTCACGCCCACACCTCTGACTTACACCCCAATTCTTATATGCATACATAAATAAATTTTTTAAAAATGCACAGAGAGGCATAAACTTCCCAGTCCTGGGGCTGGGCCTTGCTTGGGCTCTGCTGCCTTTTCCTGTTGCTTGTGATCTAGAACTGGTGAATTTTAAAAAAAGATGTGATATTTGCATAAGTTGTTGAGTCAAGTCCCTTGGAAGCTACCAGATACTTTAGTCTGGCACACAGGTTTTGCTCAAGTGACCTCAGGTGAATTGGGGAAACTGTGTAAACAGCTCAGCATTCATCATGCACAAGCCAAAATCTTCTAGCCAACATAAACCCCATACTCCATTACCTCGATATCTGTACTGACAAACCCAGTCACAAAATATGTGAATATATTTTATTCTATTAAAATAAATGTTTGAAAACTTCATACGATAATCTACTAACTTAAAATAGAATTTTACAGTTTTTAAACTGGCCTAGAGCTATAGGGCTGTGATTTAACTATTTTCCAAAGTACCTTGGGATATGACAGTGAATTTACCAATCTGATTGTCTGATTTAGCAAACAAAAATAAAGGCCATCTAGTTAAATTTGAACTTCAAGTAAATCATGAAAAACATTAAGTGCATGGCCTACTGTTTTTAGAAAAATGGTAAAAAGTTATTTATCTGAAATTCAAACTTAAATGGAAACCCTACTAACAGAGGCATAGCAGGATCTTTTAGATTTTCAAGGGAAACACATTGACACCTCCTGGGACATGATAAGAACTGTTTGGACCTAATAACTTAATAATGAAAACTCTTAGGTATTTTGGGGGGGCTAGGTATACTATAAAAAAAAATAGAGTCAATAAGTGTAGGGTAAAGAAAAAATGTCAGGCTTTTCTGCCCTCCCGCCATTAGGATAGATGATGGATCCTTGCGGTCCTGAATGCATGTCTGATGGCGGGCACCTGGAGTAGGGTGTGGGCATAGGTAGATGAGATCCACCTGGGCTGAGACTGTGCTTTTTAAGGGCAGTGTCACAGGGACGCCAGTAGAAGCCGAAAGAGAAGCCGAGAAAGAAGCAGAAGCCGAGAGAAGGCCGGAGAGCCCATAGAGTGAAGACCTGCTGGGGGCTGGGAGGCCTGTTAGCCTCCCAGTCCCCCAATCCCCCAGTACTCCTGCCTGCCTTGTACCTGGTAATCCCAATAGAAACCTGCAAAACCACTGAGGACTCTGACTCCTCCTTTACCCGGTCTGCTGGATATTAGAAAACCTGCTCAGTGGTCAGTCCTGCCTCCTACAATAAATTACCCTAAAACTTTGGGAACTATTCAACTCAGCCTTTTAACCATAATTTAGTCTATAATCACTTTTGAGAAAGAAAGTAATATAATTTTGAGTGCCATCTTTAAAGCAGCTATATGAATAATATGTCTGCAGTTTCCATGTATACTCAGAGTCATTTGTTAAACAGAAATTCACTCTTGGAACTTTCTTTGTTAAGAAGAAAACTTCTATCTATGTGGCAAATTTGTACCCTTTTTCTTTAAAAGTGGCTTTTGATTTTGCTTTGTTTCTAAGTCTTGGACTACCATAGCAGTGAAACCCTGGATTTAATGTTGCTGCTAAAGGCCGAGGAGCAGAGGCGGCTCTGCCAGGTGTTTCAGGTGTTTTGATGTGTGAAGTTACCTACTTCCTCAAAATTGCTTCCCACCATCAAGGAATTAAGACCTCAGCATTTGGAAAGATTTCAAGTTCTGCAGCCCAACACCCACTGAACTTCAGAGCCACAAAGAGGACAGCACAGAACATCTGTTGTCATTAGGTGTTCCCCAAAGTTCCAACCTCACTTGTTTTTTTAAAAAGATTTATTTAGTTATAGAACTGGGGTATAGACCAGATGCGCGGGAGGGTGAGAGGATTCACCAGAGACAGAGCTGGGAACAGAACAGGCAGACTGACTGAAATACACTGCAGCAGGTGAGACAGGAGAGGTCTGCTTTGCCACGTGGGATTCTCGCCAGCTGGCTGGGATCGAACCCACGCTACAGAGGCTGCAGATAGCTTCACAGTGTGGTGTTCAACTGTGCCACCAGGGACGCCCCCAATCTCACTTTTTTATGAGAAAGCTGAGACTTAAAAAAATAAAATGTTTTGCTCAATGTCATGCAACTAGTACTAGGGCCTAGTACTAGTACCTAGTACTAGGGCCCACTAATGATAGCCATATCTTAGGTTTTTATATTTCAAAAACATGTCATGGATCAGGAATCAAAAGGCCTGAGCTCCACATCTACAGACATATGAAAAGTGGGGATTCTACCTGAGCTTCATCTACTACAGTCCTAGAACTACACTTTCACACACCCACCTCACAAAGCCCAGATTGATGTGGTTCATGGGAAAATCTTTGTAAATTATCAAAAATGTGTATAGATATAAGCATTGCCTAGCCCCTTTACAATGATCATGACATCACAAGAGATCTGGAATGCTTGCATTCTGGAATATTTATTCTTTTCCTCTCATGATTTTTCAGAATGCACTTGGAACAGCTGGAAATTCTATTATGATACTCCCACTAAGCATGAACTGTAGCATTTTCTAGAATAAGGGTTGCATGTTACTGAGTTTAAATCCATTCTTTAAAAAAAAAGCAACAACCCCATCTAGTCTACTCACTTCTCAAAATAAGAAAAAGAAAGCTCATAGCCATAATTATCTAGTTCCCAGTCAGAATCCAATCTCTTATCTCTTATTGTATGATATGGTGAAAAGATCTCTGGGACAAAGAGAATCTAAAGGACACACTGAAAACTGACATTGACTTTCACCCTGGCATTATACCATGTACATTTAAGTAATTGTGCCCAGCAGCCAGCATGGAAATGGGCGATGGGGTGGAGGAATGGGGTGATGAGGAAGAGAGGTGGGGAAGAAGAATAAGGAATTAGCTTATAAAGTATGATTACTTTAATAAGGGAGTCCTCCTTTTTGCAGTCACACCCAGATTTATATCTATAACTCTGCTTCCTTTTCCTGCCCAAACAGGTTTATAGTGAGTTTATAGACTCATGACATAATGTCTTTGTCATTCTACTTAAGTGAAACACATACAAGGGGAACTGAGATTAGAAAACTTACCTACACCTTCTAGGACACCCGTTTAATGATGCAGGCCACTAACTAAACAACGAACATGTCTTTGCTGCAACAGACTTTTGCCACTCTTTGGAGTAACCACCAAACTCATTCATAGAAGCTTTTGAGATACTTATCACACAAAGAGTAGTTACCCAGACTAAACACAGTAGATTTTTATCTATATGTTTCTAAGACATGCAGGTGAAAATAGAAAATTTTAAACCAGAAGCCAAACTATCTGATTTTGCCATACGTGTTAGCATTGCCAGGGTGGCTGAGCTAACATAACTGGCAAAGGAAGGCCTTTCCCCTGGTGTAGGAACTAGGAAGGTCCAAGTCCCAGACAGGAAAAGATGGTGGAAACACACCATTGTGGTTCCAGAAAGGTCATGTGAAGTAACAACCCCTCTTTTTTTAAAAAAAAAAGAATTGAAGATAAACTGATATAATGTTTAACATGAGCCCTTCACTCCCCTCCCCAAAGTGAGAACCTATAGATAACCTAATGCCATGATTTGCTAAGACAGAGCTATATAATAATGATTCATTAAAGATCATACCTTACTGGGCCTCCCCTGGTGACACAGTGGTTGAGTGCTGGGCTGCGAAGCTGCCCACAGCCTCTGCAGCGCCGGTTCGATACACAGCCCCCGGTGAGGGTCCCACATGGCGCACAGACCTCTCCTGCTGCGCCCGCTGCCCCCCTCGGCAGTATATTTTCATCAGTCTGCCTATTCTGCTCCCCGCTCTGGCTCTGGTGAATTCTCTCACCCTCCCACACTTCTGACTATACCCAGTGCTTGTATAAATAAATAAATAAATAAATCTTTAAAAAAAAAAAAGATGATACCTTACTACTGTGGGTCTCTTGTACTACTGTCATTCCTTTATTGGGACCTGAGGTGGCACTGACTTAAGCCAAATTTCATCCAACTATAAAGCATCACAGTACTTTCCTTTCTCTTTAAAATGCACAACATAATATAAAGGACTACATTTATCACTTAGCTTGTAATCTACTTTCTTATTTTTCATCGGCCACATTTTTTCTGTACCCTATTAATAAAAAAGAATAAATCAGGTACACTGAAATTCAGGTAACAAGGAGTAAAATCTAACAAAGATAAATAATTTACTTTCAAAAACAAACTTTAAGAAATGTTGACTAAACTAAATTAACATCAAGATTATTTTCCTGTCCAAAGAGGACAGTATAGAGTATCTGAGCAGGTTATTCCCTTAAACAAGATCTGGGACAATATCGTCCCTTAGTTGGATATAAAACATCAACCATTTTACAAAAATATATTTCACAGTTAAATAAGGATTGCTTGGTTCAGTTGCTTTAAAGAGCTGGGTGAAGGTCTCTCTGGTGGCCTAGGGAGAGTCTCAGTGCTAGGAATTGAGTCTCAGTGCTATCACCTCTAGTTCGATCCCCCGCCAGGAAGCTAACCCACATATGGCGCAGCACACCTCTCATGTCTTGCCTGAGGCCCTACTTAGCAGTGGATCTCAGTACATCTGCTTGCTCTGTCCCCATTCTGTTGAATCATCTTACCCCCTGCACCTCTGGCCTACACTCCACTTCTTCTGTGCAAAAAACAAATAAAATCTTAAAAAAAAAAAAAAAAAGCACTAGGTGACATCATCATCACATTTTGAAGACTGAAAATTGTTTCAGTGAATGAAATTAAATTCCTGGGTAGTTAATCTAGACCTGTATTTGTACAACTACAGAGAAAGGATATAAAGAAAGCTGCTTGGTGACCCAGGATTCCCCTGCCTAAAGAGACACCAACTCATAATAGGGGCTTCTTCCAGGAGGGGAGACAGAATGGACAATAAGGTGTGAAGGGTTTTCACATTTCACTCTTCATACATTTATATTTTACACAAAGATGGTATCCATGTTTTGCTCGATTTCCTAGTCCTTCAGAGCAGTAAAGGTCATGATTAACTCATGAATGAATGCTTTTTATATTTGACCCCTGTTTGATGCCTTGGCTAGTAAGCAAAGTCAGGTGAAAAAAAGGAAAAACCAGAACATTCGGGCTCCAGATTTCAGTCACTCTGGATAGCATTTGAATATCTTGCAGCTTTACACAACTGCTGTAGGGCTTATTAGAGTCAAGCCCAAATTCAAGCTATCCAAACATTCTGGGACTGGGAGCCTGCAGGGTGCCTTTTATTTCTTACTTGAGAAGGTGCTATTGTTGAACTTTTTCTGATATTGTTCTCTGAGCAGCAATTGCTCCTGAAAGGGCCATTCCAACTGTAAACTCTTCTCCACATCAAAAGGGATGGATCCAGATTTGCAAACATCTGCAAGAAGTGGAAGAAATAATCTAGAGAATCTGTTTTCACAGTGAGATCCCATACATATAATTAGTTAGCTACTTATGTGACTCAAGCAGGATGGTTAAGCTTCTGGTTATTGTTGTGCCCAAGGTCAGCAGACCTGGCGAGCATAGCCTCCAAGAACCCAAAGACAGCTGATGCAAGCACAAAAGGGAGTTTATTTCAGACTCGAGTCCGGGTTCACGGCACCTACCAACGCAGTGGCAGATACCGAGAGCCCCAAACAAAGGAAGCAGGGGTCTTTTAATAAGGTTAAATTATGCTGGCAGTTACTCATTGGCTACAAGGATGCGTTCTCCAACTTTGCCCGGCTATCATTCTAAGCTGACTGGCCAGGCCATGATGCAGCTCCAACCTGCAGCTCCAATTACAGCAAGTTTGCCCTCATTGGTGACTGGAGAGTAAGGGTGGAGTGAGGGTTCAAACTATCTCTGGAATGCAGTCTTCCCAGCAAAACCTAAAATTCTAAAATGGCAGTTACACAAAGCAATGGCTAAGAATACTTATGCTTGGTTCCACAGTTATTAGGTTTAAGATCAGAGAAGGATATATTCTGCTATACACGCCAAATTTGCTGACTAACCAACCACCATAAAATCCAACCCAAGGGCAGGTTTCCTAAGAAACATTGGATGTACATGGAAACAGATACACAGGACAAAACTTCAAGTTCTTTAACATACAGAAGTTTCCTCAGAGAAACCCTCTGAAGAAAACATAGTTCAGTTCACTTCAGGTTCACTTTCAAAATACACAGGCGTTTGTTTTACATGAACTATATCTGCTGTGTGGGGATTTCCTTTTGTCATGATGGTAGAACAGGAAATGACTTTTTTCCTTCAAATTTGGTATTATCAAAGCTTCCCAGAACACTACATGTGCACTTAAAAACCCATCACTATCCTGTTAGGCAAATTGAGCTGCTTTATCGCAAACAGCAGGTGGGGGCAGGCATCCCCTGCCAGGGCTGGCTGACCAGTCAAGACTTCCTTCCGGGGAAATAGCACATTCTGGCTTTCTGGCAGCTTGACCCTCATTGATCCCAGAACTGATAAAGAATGTTTCAGAAGCATTTGGAGAATTCCAGGGACATCCCTGTCCCTTTGAGGAGGAAAGACCAAAAGGAGACGTCATGAGACTAAAACCTGACTCACACAAGGAGGTGGGTGTAGAGGAGATTATCATGACCATTAACCCAGCTATAGAAATCAAGATCCTTAGGCACCAGTGCCTTATCACAAGGCATAAGACCCAAGCAGGCATTAGACTGCTGTAGGGAGTGTCGGGAGCACAGACCCAAAGGGAAAGACATAGAGATTGGGCCCATTGTGAAACTGTTAGGGGGAAAAGGACGTCCTAAAGCTAATTCCATACAGGCTTTGTGGACTCCACCCCCACCCCAGGCCAAAGCCAAAGACACTGGGAACTCCAAATCCCATCACCACCAAAGGGAAGGTGGCTTGGACCTGAGCGTGAGGTTAAGCAGCCAGGTGTGGTATAAAGCCAGACACATGGGCTTTGGAGGGGACCCCCCATTTTGGCTCCCTGCCAGCTCGCAGCACCCGGCCAGCTCTGAGAGTGCCTTTGGATTTCCAGGTCAGTGGATCGAGTAGGATGCATTAAAGACTTTATTCCCCTATTTTCTCCCTGAGTTGTACATTTCCTTAATTCCCTTTCCCTTATAAATAAACCTTTTATTAACTTTTTGTGTGTGCCTATAGTGGAGTATTAATAAGTCCCTTTTAAGCGCGTGGGTGAGGACCCACAGCCAGACCCACAGCCCGTTTTATATCGGGGTTGCCCTATAACAAAATCTCAGGTTCCTTTTGGATTCTGCATAGTCATCCAGAATCAGCAGCAAATAGGCCTCTCCGCAAAGAAGTGAGGGCCTCGCAAAGAGAAGACTATATCAGTGCAGTCTCTGTGCTGGCACGGGGCAGCAGTCGTTCTGCCCACCTGTGACTATGCAGGTGCTTCCTTTCACCAACTCTGTCCCTCCGCAGGGCAGAAGCCTCCCTGCCTGCCCGTTACCTGTACCTGCCCAGGCTTCTCTTCATTGACCTCCCTCAGTGGAGGCAGCTCTCCTCAAGGCCGCCCGCCTGCAACCATGCAGCCCTCTCAGCAAACCTGTTTTTTTTTGGGCAGCTCTTCTTGCCTGCTTGTGTCTATGCAAGTGTCCTTTATTTTTCTGTCTCCTTTTCCTAATAAACCTGTTCTTTAAGTATAACTTAATGTCTCTGTCTGGTGGAGAAACTCGCCTGGGAAGCTCTCCACGTGCCACTTAAGGGGAGCTCTGGTGAAAATTTTCCCAGAGTGAACCCAAGGACCCCGCACTCCAAACCCATTAACTCCAAAAACCACATCACCTTCACAACATGAGGAAAATTAATGAGCAAAGGACAGTATCCTGGTAAAATTATGAGACTGTTTAAACGTGTATGACTGATGGAGGACAGGAATAGAAAAAAAAAAAACTGAAAAGGAGGTGCCACAAGACCAGAAACCTGGCTCACGCAAGGAGGTGGGGTAGAAGAGATTAGCATAACAATTGACACAGCTAAGGAAACCAAGATCCTTAGGTGCCAACGCCTAGATTACACAGCATAAGACCCAATCAAGTATCAGACTGCTGTAGGGAGTGTCTAGAGCACAGACCCCAGGGTAAAGATATGGAGATTGAGCCCAACAGACCCCAAAGGTAAAGATATGGAGATTGAGCCCATTGTAGAATCTCCTATCCCTTTCAGATTCTAAATAGTTATCCAAAATCAGCAACCAACTGATGACTCATTGGGAGTGGCCCCTCCCAAACAGAAGAAGACTGTATCAGTGCAGTCTCAGCACAGGCTCAGGTCAGCACTCCCACTGCCCACCTGTGACTATGCAGCTGCTTCTTTTCACCAACTCTCTCCCTCTGCAGGGCAGCAGCTTCCTGCTTGCCCGTGACCTGTCCCATGCTGGGACTTCTCTCCACTGACCTCCCTCAGAGAAGGCAGCTGTCCTCGAGGCTGCCCGCCTGCAACCATGCAGGCCTCTCTTAGCAAACCTGTCCCTTTCGGGGCAGCTCCTCCTACCCACTTGTGTCTATGCAAGTGTCTTTTACTCTTCTGTCCCTTGCCCTAATAAACCTGCCCTTTAAATATAACCACTGTCAATTTCATGCACTTCTAGCTACCTGCTCCCTTCTCTAAACATTGCTGTCCTTCACCTACAATCATTCAATTTACAGCACCATTAACTCTCAGTTACGCCCAGCAGGTCTTTTTTTTTTTTTTTTTTTGGTGATATTTCAAACTCATGAAGCCTCCTTTATGTGGGTACCGCCACAGGTTAGTGGGCAATCCTTAATTTCTTATTAATAGCTTAAATGTGGGCACTTTTCCCTGAGAATGCTCAGATTAATGACTTATTAATTAAAATCTATGGTTAGTCTTTAAAAGTTTCACCCTGGTTGACTTGAGACTGCCAGTAACTTCTCTCTTCAAAGGTTGGTTCCTTCTTGGGATCAAAAATTAGGAAGTCTGTCTTGGTACCACCAAATCTCAGGTATGCAGGAGACAAACCTCTGGCCAGAGTACGAAGTTTTGGAGAACTGTTATAAAGAAAAGCGAGAAATTAAAGTTATTTTTCCATGACAAGCTAGTCAAAGCATATTTATTCCCTTCTCTCTTGGGGACTGATTTTTAAATACCTAGCTGGACAGGCTTTGGTGGGGAGAAGTCATATTGATATAACAGGGAAATTGTTTCAACCTAAATCTTTCTAATTACAAGATTGTTCTAGGCACTGAAGGTAACAAAAGCTCTAATTCTGACAAGAATTTTTATATTTTAACTTAACAAGTAGAATAGCATTCAGTATTTTAAAAAAATTCCTAACCTTTTATCATTGATGAAGGAAAAAAAGGAAGCGAAAGCTAAAGAAATGATGACTGTGATCTTTGAAAAATAGATTGTCTTCACAAACTGATGTTTTCAGAGAAGTGCAAAAATGACTGAGGATTCCATCTCCTCTCCCTAACTGGCCCTGCTTCAGAAGGAATGTCATTTTTAAAATTAAGTCAAATGACTTAGAGTTGTATAAGATTCTAATCCCTATCATTTAACCTCCAATTTGAGCAATTCTAGGTACATATCCTATGACGTCCTAAAAGCTCCTGATAGGTGCCTATTACGTACACAGGATGGTACCAAATGCTATAGAATGGAATCAGAGTGATTTGTAATCCTTTCCCTCTGAAAGGTGAAGATGTCATGAATTTTTTTTTTTAAAGATTGATTTATTTACGCACACAAGAACTGGGGTACAGGCCAGAGGTATGGGGGGTAAGAGGATTCACCAGAGACAGAGTGGGGAACAGAACAGGTGGATTGACTGAAGTACACTGCTGAGAGAAGCAGCAGGCAAGCCAGGAGAGGTCTGCTACACCATGTGGGCTGCTCCCTGGCTAGCCTGGGCTTGAACTTGTGCTGCAGTGGAAGCAGATAGATTCATAGGTTGTGTCTTAACCCCCTGTGCCACCAGGGAGGTCCGATGTCATGAATTTAAATGAGCAACTAAGAAAATAGAAGACCCATTATTTGGGGGCCTTATGTGTGCATAAATAAATAAATCTTTAAAAAAAATTAAAAAACAAAAATTATTATTTCTTAACTGTTTACTTATCGAGAGAGACTACCCCTCAGCTCTGTTCATGTTTCCTAGTTCGGGAACATCAGTCAGTGATAAAACTTCCATGGAATTCAACCCCAAGAAATTGAAATTTTAGGTCAGGTCTTTAATTCCTAGGATGTTAAGTATTGGCAGCCAGTGCTTTGTCGAAACCTCAAATGTGAGGCCTTCTGGCAAGTGTCCACAATTTCATATTGTTGGAGCATTCATTGTATCCTTGTGGGCTGCAGTTTTCTAGGAATTAGAATCTTATACAACTCTTAGTCATTTGACTTAGATTTTCAAAATTGCTCTTCTGAACAGGAGGCAGTTAGGGAGAGCAGACGGAATACTAAGTTATTTTTGAACTTCTCTGAAAATATCAATTTGTGAAGATAATCTACTTTTCAAAGACACTGTCATCATTCCTATAGGATACCAATTTTTGTAGAAATCTGCATATACCTTCTTTCTTGGTTCAGCCACAGCAAACCTATAGAAATCTGCAGCCCCCCGGGATACAACGAATGCTCCAACAGTATGAAATTGTAAGCACTGAGACAAAAGGCCTCACATCTAAATTTTCGACAAAACATTGGCAACCAATACTTAACATCCCAGGAATTAAAGACCTGACCTAAAATTTCAAAATTCAAAATACATTTCTTCTTAACCATTTATAGTGCTATGTAAAATTTTCAAAAGATTTCTTTCTTCATGGTGAGGAAAAAGAAACTAAAAGATAGAAACTGAGCAAGGATAAGTCTCCTGCACTAAAAATGTCAGTGATTCCGCCAACAGTTTTGTTTATAACTCAAGCATTTTCCTAGACTCCCCAGTAAAGTAGAAGTTACTTTTGCTTCATTTAAAAATTATGAAAAATTATATCTTATGATTACATCTATGTAAAGCAAATTTGTTAATCTCATATATTAAAATATTTTCCTCCACTGACTAGTTCACTTTCTTTACATCTTAAAAGAAATTAAATATTTTTGTGGGTCCCAGATAAGGAAATGGGGCACAAAGTGAGATCAGAAATATTATCAACCTGAAAGTCACTGTCAGCACCACGGGATCCTCAAAACCACTTCAAAATAAACCAAAATGCTAATTTGGACTAAGTAAGGAAGGAGAAAGTCATCTCCATTTAGTTACAAACCCACATAAAAATAAACTATAGACGTTTGATAAGTACAGAGTTTTAGCTTAGGAAGATGAAGAAGTTCTAAGCTGGGTGGTGGTGATGGTTACCCCACAGTGTGAATGTGCTCAGTGCTACTGAAATACATATTTTTAAATAAAAATCAAAATGGTAAAGTTTTTGTATAATTTACCAAAATAAGACAAATTGTACAAATTTTTTTTTAAGATTTATTTATACAAGAACCAGGGTACAGACCAGATGCATGGGAGGGTGAGGATTCACTAGAGACAGAGCGGGAAACAGAACAGGCAGACTCATGAAATACACTGCTTAGGGGAGCAGTGGGTGAGACAGGAGAGGTCTGCTCGCCATGTGGGTTGCTCCGCGGCCGGCAGGGATTGAACCGGCACTGCAGAGGATGTGGAAAGATACACAACGCTGCGCTCAACCGCCTGCACCACCAGGGAGGCCCCAAATATTAATAGTATGATCTCAACCGCGAGCACAGTATATGTAGGAGATAACAATGGTCAGTATTATGTGGTGTGATGGATGGCAGACTCTTATCTGTATTTTATGAGTCTTCCAAAATAAGCACACATTTAACTTTATATGAGGTAATTTTGTGTATTGAGTTTTTATTTTTAAGGAAGGATTAAGTGATGAAACCAAAATTTATTAAAGGAGACAGAGCCATCCACTAACTTATTCATTAAGTATTCATTGCAGACCTACTCTGAGCCAGGCATTATACTAGTTTCTGGGGATACAAAAGCAAACAAGACAGAGATAGCTGCTGGTCTCACACAATTTGTGGTCTAGTGACATAGACAAACAAATAAATAAGCAATCCCAACACAGGGTTATGAAAACAGACATAAGGGTTCCTGACCCAGATTTTGGGTTGGGGTTAAGAGGTGATTAGAGGTTTTCTAGGGAAAATCACTTTGCTATTTGACACACTAAATGAATAAATCTTATCTAGTGCAAAGACTGTGAGGTGAGAGTGAAAGAAGTGCTTTGGGTGCAGGGAAAAGGCTAGGCAAAGACCAGAGGTAGAAGACTACCTGGGCACTTTAGGCTTCATCTTAAAAACATTAAGGGGTAAACCACAGCATTGTGAAGCAGTGTATTTCAGTAGATCTGCCTGTTCTGTTTCCCACTCTGTCTCTGGGTGAGTCCTCTCACCCCCTGCACCTCTGGCCTGTACCCCAGTTCTTGTATGCACAAATAAATAAATCTTTAAAAAAATCTTATTATGATGATAGTCATATAAGACAAAGTCACACAAAGAGCTGAACAATATGGCCTGAGCCTAAAGCAAAGAGAGGACAGACTGGAGAGAAAGATGGGATCTCATCACAGAAGGCCAGTAGGGCAAGATTTCCAACTTTTTTTTTTTTTTTTTTAAGATTTATTTATTTATTTATACAAGCACCAGGTACAGTCAGAAGTGCCGGAGGGTGAGAGAATTCACCAGAGCCAGAGCGGGGAGCACAGCAGACAGACTGACAAAATACACTGCTGAAGGGAGCAGCAGATGAGACAGGAGAGGTCTGCTGCGCCATGTGGGACCCTCGCCCGCTGCCAGCAATCGAACTGGCGCTGCAGAGGCTGCGGGCAGCTTCACAGCGTGGCGCCAACTGCTGCACCACCAGGGGAGGCCCAAGATTTCCAACTTTATATGAAGGCAATGGGGAGCCATGGAAGGATTTAGCGGGTGATCACTCAATACTTTATTTTTAAAAAGAATCTCAGGCTGCAGTGTAGATAGCTGAACAGACAAAAGCAATGCTATAGTATTGTAACTGAGGTAAGGTAAGGTAGTGGTGATGGAGGGAGGTGGCTATATTTAGAGATAGAAATAATAGATTTGGGGTTTAATTGGATGTTGGGAAGAAGCAGGGAGTACTCCTGGAAAGTATTTTGGAAGATGAAAAGTTCATGTACTGAGTTGAAGAATAGGTGATAGACTGGATATGGGAATGAACACAGGGGGTGTGGACTCAGTCTTGTGGAATTTGAGATGTCAATGGAAGACAAAGAAACATTTCTGTCAGGTCCTTGTTCATGTGTGTCTGGAGCCCAGAAGACACATTTGGGCAAAACAAAGATTGGAGAGTCCTCTGTCTGAGAGTCTGTGACTAGCAACTGGGGTACATGGGTACAGAGACACAGCCCCAAAACAGATATGGGGACTTCTTTAGACAGAGTCTCTCCAGGCTGGTTCTTAAGACAGCCATTGATTCTGATCCCTGGCAATTTGATTGTGTCTGACGGTAGAGAAAGTGCATTAAGATTAGTGTAGCTGGGCCTCCCTGGTGGTGCAGGGGTTAAAGACACAGCGCTATCAAGCTATCACTAGCCACTGCAGAATGAGTTTGATCTCTGGCCCCAATTGGCCAGAAAGCAACCATATGGCACAGCAGACCTCTCCTGTCTCACCCACTGCTCCCCTCAGCAGTGTATTTCAGTCAGTCTGCCTGTTCTGCTCCCCACTCTCTTGGATGAATCTTCTCACCACATCTCTAGAATACATCCCAGTTCTTGTATGCATAAATAAATAAATCTTTAAAAAAAAATTCAGTATTTGTAAATAATTGAGATGGTGGGTGAGAGACCAATGTTCCGTGTGAAAACTAGCTCCAGTAACAAGGAGCTGTGATATCACAAGGTGTGCATCTGTGTGTGGCCTGTGTCCAATGCCTGAGTCCCAGAGCCTGGTTCCCAGAGGTAGTCACCTTGGTACCACCACTGCCTTTATTTCTTCACAGCATTCACAGCTGTCTGGAATTAGCTTCTTCATTTGTTTCCTTGGTCTACTGCCTACTTTGGCACCCAGCTGTGATGTGAGCTCTGTGAAAGCAGGGACCTTATGAGTCTGGCTCATCAGAATCTCTCAGCACCTAGATAAGGACTGGGAGGATAACTGGTGCTTTCATAAATATTTGTTAAGTATATTTATTTATTTTAAGATTTATTTATTTATGCATACATCAGCTGGAGTACAGGCCAGAGGTGCAGGGCGGGAGGGAAGGAGTGGGGGGGGGGCAGTGGGTGGTGAGAGGATTCACCAGAGACAGAGTGGGGAACAGAACAGGCAGACTGACCAAAGTACACTGCTGAGGGGAGCAGCAGGCGAGTCAGGAAAGGTCTGCTGCACCATGTGGGTTGCTCCCTGGCTGGCCAGGGAGCAAACTCTCGTGCTGCAGAGGCTGTGGGTTGCTTCATAGTGTGGGGTTTAATCCCTTGCCCACCAGGGAGGCCCCCTGTTAAGTATATTTAAACAGTTAAGTCCGGTCTGATGAAAGGGCAAGAAGAGCCAGACATAGGCTTTTTTCCCAACACTATGAAAACCCAATGCTATGGCTCCTGCCAAATAACAAAAATCACTTGTTTCTTTCAAAATATTGATATTAAGGAGCTTTTTGTTCATCTCCTTTGGAATGGAATATTTTCTTGTTTTGAAAATACAATATTGATGTCCTTTGACAAAAAACAGATTTAAAACAACTGCAAAATGTGTCATAAAAACAAAACTGATCAAAGGCACAATATTTCAATCACACACAGGAAAAAGAAAGGAAAACAAAATCTGACACCACAGTGATATGGAAATAACAAAAGAACACATAAAAGCAGCTGCAGATATTCCATTTCTGGAGCAGTTGCTAGGGGGGAAAGTCTGGGTATTTTTGTTTTACCTTTTGTGCAAAAACAAGTTGCTTCTCTCTGACACAAAAGCAGAGGTGTGCTGGAGCTGGCTTGTACTGGCTTGTGAAAGCCAACTGTTAAAATTTGAGGAATATTCAGCCAGAGGTCTCAGATTAAAATCTGTTCATTCCCAAAAGGAACTACACTGGGTTATATTCCCAAAAGGATTAACCGGTATTGAATAAAGTTTATAATAAAAAAAATTTTTGAGGAATATTGTGAACCAGTTGTTATGTTGTTGGAAGTTTGAAATTGAAATTTATACCTCAGAAATCAGAAAACATAAGCCAGCCTCCCCTCCCCTCTCTTTCCCTCTTCTCCCCTCCTCTTCCCTCTCCTCTCCTCTCTTTCCAGAGAGCTTGCTGTTAAAGCTTGTTAAGCACACCACAGCATGAATAGCAATTCAAGCCATGCAAGATGGTGAAACCATGCAGGAGAGTTTGTGAAGTGAAAAGAAAGCCTAGGTCAGAGATCTGAGGAACACTGACAAGTAAGACAAACTAGAGAAAGAGATGGAGAAGAACTGTTAGGGAAGTAGGGGAGAACAGGGAAATGGAAGTGACAGGCCCAAAGGGATGAGAAAGTGTTTCAACTGTTAACTTTGCCAAATGCTTCCAAGAGATTTGATTAATTTTCTAGTGGTGTAAACTACTACCACAAGCTGGGAGGCTTAAACAATAGGAATTTGTTTGGTGTTTTGGAATTTTGGAGGCTGGACATCAAAGGTATTGGTAAGGCCATACTTCCTCTGAAGTAATGGGGAAAGATCTGTCCAACTTCTGGTAGTTTCCAGAGAAGCATAAGTCTAATCTTCCTCCCTGTGTGGGTGTCTGTCTCCAAAATCCCCTTTGTATTAGGTTATCAGTTATTCCAATATGACCTAATTACACTGGGGGACATCAGATGACTGATTACATCTGTAGTGATCCTATTTCCAAATAAGTTCACATTCTGAAGTTTCAACTCAAAAAATACCTGTGGGGGGACACCCAAAAATTTAACCTATAACAGAAACCCAAATAAGATCAAGATTGAATAGTGTTTGTTCACTGGATTTTGCAATAAAAGGTCATTGATAGTGTTGGAGAGATTGATTTTAATCACACAATGGCAGGGACATCTTGAGAGTGAACATGGGAGGAATGGGCAGCGAGGAAATTTGCAAAGGGAAGGAGAGAAGAGGTACTTGTGCAGGCAGGTGTTTGGGTTGAGAGAAACTTGAGGATGTGTAAGCTAAGGGGAAGGAACCAATAAAAAGAGAAAGGTTAGGAGCCTCCGTGGTGGCACAAGGGGTTAAGATACAATCTATGAAGCTATCCTCAGCCACTGCAGCACAAGTTTGATCCCCAGCCAGGGAGCTACCCACATGGTACAGCAGACCTCTCCTGACTTGCCCGCTGCTCCCCTCAACAGTGTATTTCAGTCAATCCGTCTGTTCTGCTCCCCACTCTGCCTCTGGTGAATCCTCTCCCCACCCCACACCTCTGTACCCCAGTTCTTGTATGCATAAATAAATAAATCTTTAAAAAAGAGAGAGAGAGGTTAAAGATGCAGGAAAGAGATGACTGATGGAGCAAAGTTCTTGGGAAGAAGGTGAGAGGTGGGGTGCAAAGCAGAGCTAGAAGAGCTGTCCTGGGAAGAGAGAATTAAAAAGAGTTGGATATGCAAATCCACATGATATGTCTACTGCTCTGATGGCATGAAGAAAAGGAAGTTTCTCTAAACTAATTTCATTTTCTTTGAGAAAGCAATGCGGTCAGGCTGACTTGCATCACATGAATCCAAATGGGATGTTTTAGTCACTTGGCACATTTTCACTTAATCCTACACAATCCAATGAGAGCGGTATCATTATTATCCTCATTTAACAGTCCAAGAACCTGAACAAAAGGAGGTTAAGTAGTTTGCCTAAGATTATGAGCCCAAGGGATTTGAACTATAGCAGCCTGGGATTCAAACTGGTGGGCAACCATCTAGAAGTTGCGTTAGAGATGGGAGAAGGATTGCAGTATGGGAGAAAGCACAGCTTCTCCTGCAAAGGGCTACTTCAGAGAAATAACCATGTCTACATCTCTACCTGGGTCTTCAGAGATGGACGAAGACTCAGCTTGGGCAAGGAGGTGGTGGGAATATTCTATGGGAGGATGAGAAAATTTACTAGCAAAGGCTCCAGGTTGCACAATGGAAGGTCTGGAAGGAAGCGAGCAATGGGAGCTTGAAGTGAGGATTGAAGTGAGTCTCTGGCTTGTGATTGTTAGTTTTCTGTTTGTCTTTGGCCATAGTTATTTCTCCCAGGACCTGCACATGGAGGGCTTGCAGCTCTTCCCAACATTGGTTATCAAAACCTGCATCTAACATTGATAACATGCACTTTTCCAAATACAAAAAGCAACTTTGTCAATGAAGATGAGGATTCTGATTGAAAATTATTATCAATAAATATCAAACTGGCAAAAAGGGATGAACTTTGCTGAAGAAAAATAACCATATTCTCATGAAAAGCAAGCACAAGCCCATTATTATTTCTAGTGCTGTTTAGCTCCACATTTTTCACTCAATGGTATTTCAGATGTCCACCACTGACTCAGCATGCTACATTTTTAACCTTATGTTAGTGAACTGTGCTTGTACATGTGTCTTGACTGGAACATGAACAGCAATGTTCACTACGGTAACCACCAGCCTTATGTGGCCAGCACTTGAAATGTGTCTAGTTGGATCTGAGATGTGCTATGAATATAATGCTTATCAGGTTTTGAACAGCTGGTTCAAAAAAGAATGTAAATAGCTCATTGATATTTTTATACTGATTACATGTTGAAATGATAATACTGTACACATTGAGTTAAATATTTTATTAAAAGCAAATTTACCTGTTTCTTTTCATTCTTTTTAAACCATGACTACTAGAAAATTTATAATTCCATATGTAGCCATATGCAGAGGTCCACTGGTGACCTCTGAGAAGGGCAAATTGAAAAGACGCTCTTTTCTAATTCTAGCTTGTTCTATCACTGGCATTTCAGTTTTGTGTGCTCTAGCTCCTCTAACTGTAAATGTGTAAAAGGGCCTCCCTGGTGTTAAGCACCGCACTGTGAAGTTATCCACAGCCTCTGCAGCATGAGTTCAATCACAGCTGGCCAGGAAGCTACCCACATGGCCGTTGCTCCCCTCAGCAGTGTGTTTCAGTAGATCTGCCTGTTCTGCTCCCTACTCCGTCTCTGGTGAATCCTCTCACCACCACACCCCTCTATACTCCCACACCTTTAGCCTGTACCCCAGTTCTTGTATGCATAAATAAATAAATCTTTTTTTAAAATGTGTAAAAAAGCAACCACCCACATCTGCTTGACATTGTGGGAGAGCAAAACCATGTCATTGAATAAATTTGCTTACGCCTTTTTGAAGTATCTTCAAGTTTGGGCCCTGAGTCACCTACTCTCAAGTCAGTACTTCCTTTCATTATATCAGTCTTCTCATTTGCTTCCGGACAATCTTCACCCACACTCTACCCTGTTCCTTTAAAAAATGTAAAGAGCTTCACTTTCTTGTTTATATACAGTTATCTCTGCAATTAGCATCTGGGTTCAAATTCTGCTCCTTCATGTAATAGGTAGTACATCACAGGCACACCGTTGAATCTCCCTGAGCCTCAGTTTCTTCATTTTAAAATGAGAATTTAGGGCCTCCCCGGTGGCGCAGTGGTTGAGCGCTGGGTTGCGAAGCTGCCGGCGACCTCTGCGGCGCCAGTTCGATCCCCGGCTGCTCCCCGGCCACCTGAGGAGGGTCCCACATGGCACGCAGACCTCTCCTGCCGCCCGCTGCTCCCCTCAGCAGTGTGCTTCGGTCTTTCTGCCTGCTCTGCTCCCCGCTCTGGCTCTGGTGAATTCTCTCACCCTCCTGTGCTTCTGACTGTACCCAGTGCATGTATAAACAAAACAAACAAACAAATAAATAAATAAATAAAAAACATGCCTCTATTTAAAAAAAAAATAACTTATAAAAAAAATAAAATGAGAATTTAAAAAATATGGGGATAAGAGTATTACTGGTACCTGGAGTAGACAGGTGTCAGCCCTAGATAAGAACAGGAATCAACCATGTTTTGTAAACAAACCTGGATGCAATGCTCTTTTGTTTTTTCATAACCCTCCAGCTTTTAACAAAAAGGTGGATGTGAGGAGAACATGGGAAATGAAGAGCAAAAACTGCAGACTAGAAGAAGTTCTGTGTACATTCTGATGGGGTGCTAACCAACTAGCCAATTAGTTAGCTTGGCTGCAGGGTGTTTAGACCTGCACCTGAAAAGTCATACTTTAGGATTTTTTGGATCTGTTGCTTCAGAAAGTGATCCCCAAATGTCCTTCCTTGGAGAAGGGATGAGGCAGATGACTATAGCCACAGAAGAGAACATGAGTTCTCATTTCAGTAAATTTCCATCCTACTTAACCCCTCTCTTTTCAGTAAAGTACCTTACCTTAAGCCTTCCATCCCTACCCACCCTCCCAGCCAGGCCTTGGAGGTTTCAGTGATGAAGCCTTGTAAGTCAGCCTTTCTCTAGAGTAATCTTTTTCTCTTCCAACCAGGTATTGACTGGTATCAGCTTTGCCTCAATAGAAGAACAAAAATAATGTCCTCCCCGCCAGGAAATTCTGTCTCTTCTGTCACAGGGGGAAAGAGGAAATTAACTTTAATCAAAAGAAACATACAGAACTGGTGAATGGTTAGCACTCACCACTTTCTAGGAAGAAGCAATTAGATTAAATTTTAAACATTTTTTCTTTGTTAAGTATGAATTTATTAACTGATCAAATCTTCATAACAATCCTACAGGAAGGTTTTAGGGTTTGCATTCTATAGATGAGGAGGCTGGAGCTTAGAGTTGCCAAACATCTATAAGAAGCAAACCATCCAGCTTTGAAAGGAGAGTTGAGAATTAAGTCAGGGTGGTTTGACTGTCAAACCAGCCAGACTCTTAACTATTGGGTTACCTGCGTTTACTTGCAGAATAAATGTCTGAAATTAGTAACTGACAGTGTGGGCATGGGAAAGACTACAGGTGGGTGTTTAGCTATGACAAGATTCCCTGCTGTCTGGATAAGCTGGGCTATGGCAGTCTCTGGAGGCTCTGGTGACCTAGATGAGTGGCCTAGATGACCTGGGACTGTCTCTGCATCTCCCTATCTTGGGCTCAGCCCTCACCCATGGGGAGAGGCCAGAGGACCTGCACCAATTTCAGTCTTTCTCAGGTGAGAAAAAAATATTACAGCTCATAAAGCAGTGCCACATTTTGAAGGCACATGCTGGAGACAGATCTTTTTATTAAAACATTATACTTCACTGCAATAGTTCCCCGGTTAGGGAAAGGAGAGGGGAATCCTAAGTCATTTTACACTTCTCTGAAAACATCAATTTGTGAAGACAATGTATTTTTCAGAAGATCACAGTCATCATTTCTATAGCTTTCACTTCCTTTTTTTCTTCCTTCATCAATCGTAAAAGGTTATGAATTTTTTAAAAAATACTGAAACTAAAACTGCTCTTTAAAACTTTATTTAAAAAAAAATTATATATGAAGTAACACGTATTCCTCCCTGAGGCCTTTTCCATCTGACTTAAAAAACAAAACAAAGCAAAACAAAACCAAAATACCTCCCTAACAGAGTTTAAGAATCGGAAGCCAGGTCCACAATCTTTCTTGTACCTGCAGTGTGCAGCAAATTTCAGCGCTCACGGCCCTACAGGTACACTGGCTCGGGGTTTCTTAGGACCGAGTGGCAAGAGAGGAGAGTAACTGGCGGAGCAGGCGTGGGTGGGTGTCGGGGGACAGGGACGCGCGGTTCGGCGCTTACCCCAGGAAGGTGAGGAACCTCGGGTCGGTGGCCAAGTTGGCGTCGATGGTGAAGGACAGGAACGCGGGACTCACCAGGCGCACCGGCCGCTCGGTGGAGAAGTCCAGCTCCACGGTATCCTCGGCCTCCGGGGATCCCGCCAGGGCGCCGGGACAGAAGGGGCCAAGCGAACCGAGGAGCAGCAGCAACGGCGGCGACAACTGCATGGCGGGATCACCTGGCGGCGAGACCCGGAGGGGGACCTCGCGCACTTCCTCCCGCCTCGCTACAGCGCCCTTTTCTCCTTTCCGCCACCTCTCACTCCTGCTCACCCCTCCCACTGCGCCCGGCATCCCTCCCACTCCTGCCCTGCATCCCTCCCACTCCTGCCCTGCATCCCTCCCACCTGCGCTGTGCTGCATCCCTCCCCCGCGCTGTGCTGTCCCGCCCCGCGCCCGCCCGCCCTGCTCGCTCCCACTTCCTTGCTCACGTTCCCTCCGCAGCTGTCACCGCCACTTACGAAATCACCCATGTCCTTTTGAAGGGTGAGGAAATGGCCGGGATCCTAGAACCCTGAGGCCTGGGGAGGGAGCGCCCGGGAGGAGCTGTGGCCATCTCGGACCGGGTGCCCCGGGGCACGTCGTCCCCTGTGCGCGGGCGGGAGCACCTGCGCTTCGCTCTTCCAGGTCCCAGCCGGCGGCGCCAGGTCTTCCGACCCCCAACTCAGGCGTCCAGTTGCTCATTCAGCGCTTCTCCCCTCGCTTGGCTTATCAACATTTGCCCCTCAGTGCCAAATTTAATTTAACGCGTGTTCTCAGGCCGGAGAGCTTACTTAGGCATTTTTACCTCAAAATTCTGACCTGGCTTGGGCTCACGTAGAGAAGGAGAGCAACCTCTAAAAATGCTTTATCAACAACTTCTCAAGAAAAGTGTTAGGCAGCCTTAAAGTTTTTGGTGCTCAAACTTTTGAAATTCAGGACCTGAAGTCCCCTGCAGGCATGGGGTGGAAATAGTCCCTTGACTTTGGAGATTTTGACAAATTTCCCGTCTGTACATGTATCTTCAGCTGGTGGCCAAACTTTTCTTAGTTTTTCCTTAATGCTGTCATTGACATATAATTGAAAGTCGCACCATGCCTTAGGACTTACTGCATGCCTGATACAAGAGGTACCTTAACTTTTTTCTCCCTCATTCCCACAACTCTGCATATTATCCTCATTTTAAACAGGAGGATGCAAGCTCTGGGACATTAACAAGTGTCAAAATGGGAATGTGAATGACAGCAGTTATATAACACTTGAGCAGACGGCTTCCGAGTCTTAAACTCTTAAACGTGTCTCAGCTGACATGTTACTTCCCCAAAGAAGCTCTGCCTGAACCTCCAGACAGTTGAAGTCCCCTGGGACACACTCTCATATCCTTAACTTTTGAGAATTTAACAAATTTGTTGATAATGTGAATGTTGCACCACATTGGCCTCATTTGCTAGATTGAAAACTCCATGAATGCAGGGGCCTCCCTGATGGGGCAGGGGTTAAAGTGTCAGCACTGTCAAGCTATTACCAGCCACTGCTGCATTGAGTTCTATCCCCCTGGCCAGGGAGCTAACCCACAAGGAGCAGCAGACCTCTCCTGTCTCACCCGCTGCTCCCCTCAGCAGTGTATTTCAGTAGATCTGCCTGTTCTGCTCCCCACTCTGTCTCCGGTGAATCCTCTCACCACCACCCCTACCTCTGGCCTACACCCCAGCTCTTATATGCATAAGTAAATAAATAAAAATATCTTTAAAAAAAGTTAGAAAAACAAAACTCCATGAATGCAGAGATGGGGTTTGTCTTATTTTACAGAACTTGCGGGAGCAAACTTCCTCCCACCATTTCTTACTGTGCTTAGTAGATAGTAGGCTTCCAGTAAACGTATGCTGAGTAAGCAAATGACATCACAACTCTTAGAATTTTTCACTTGGAATCCACCAAGAATAAAAAAATAAATAAAAATAGGTTACTTTGAAGTGTAGATCTGATTAGCGTAGTTGTCTATTCTGAAGCAACTTTAAAAATGTGTAGTCAATGGTGCAAGTTTATAGTTGGGAGATTTTGTGTTTGTGTGTATCAGTTACTATTTTGCAACCTGAATAAGGCTCAAATCCTACAATCACACATTTTCAAGCCTCATATATAAGCACTAAACCAGAAGAGGACATGTGGTCACAGAGTGAGGTGCAGGAGCAGGAGCTAGCCTCTTTTCCAACCATTGTCATGACATTGACTTTACACCTGAACCCCCCTGCACCTGTTGTTGTGGCCTAAAGTCCACACCCCTTTCTTTGGAATATTTAGGTAAATTGAAAAGTGCATCATTGTAAATTTTCTAAGTAGTGAATGCTTGTGAAATCCTGAGATGTGGACCTGTGTGGGTGGCGCATGTGAGTTACTAATATGCAAATTGGGAAAAATTAAATGAGGAAGTGAAGAAGTGCATCTTACCCACAGGATGATCTGCTGGTTGAGATTAAATGATTTTTTACCCCTGAATTTAAGTTAGTTTGATCCAATGTACCAGAGATGAGGAATATTTGGGTACATAAAAGGGAGGAAATAGAAGAATTAGGGTATAAGCCAGAGGTGCGGGGGGTGAGAGGATTCACCAGAGACAGAATGGGGAGCAGAACAGGCAGATTGACTGAAATACACTGCTGAGGGGAGCAATGGCGGGACAGGAGAGGTCTGCTATGTCATGGGGTAGCTCCCTGGCTGGGATCAAACTGAGGCCATAGTGGTGATAGCACTAAGACTTAACCTCTAGGTCACCAGTCACTTTCCACTGTTATTTACTTTCTATCTACAGATTTATGTATTATACACTTTTCACACAAAAAGAATCACACAATAAAAAAAAAAAAGAATCATACAATACATGACTTTTGGTGTCTAGCTTGCTTTACTTGGCACAATGTTTTCAAAGTTTATTCATTTTGTTGCATGAATCAGTACTTTATTCCTTTTTATGGCTGAATAATATTCCTTAATATGGTGATACCACATGCATATATCGATTGACCAGTTGACAGACATTTGTGTTGTTTCTATTCTTTAACTATTATGTATGATGCACCTATAAGCATACATATGCCAGTTTTTGTGTGGACATACATGCTTTTAATTCTCTTGGGTATACATTTTAGGAATGGAATTATGGAGTGATATGTTAACTATCTTTTACATTTTGAAGAAGCGCCAAACTGTTTTCCAAAATGACTGTACCATATTACATTTCTACAAATAATATATAAGGGCTCCAGTTTTTCCACTGTGAGCACTTGTTATTGTCTGTCTTTTTCGTTATAGTCATCCTGGTAGGTGTGAGGTGATATTTCATTGTGATTTTGATTTTCAGTTCCCTAAAGACAAATGATGCAGAACATCTTTTTATCTTTTATTGGCCACTTGTATATTTTCTTTGTGAGCACTTGTTATTGTCTGTCTTTTTCGTTATAGTCATCCTGGTAGGTGTGAGGTGATATTTCATTGTGATTTTGATTTTCAGTTCCCTAATGACAAATGATGTGGAACATCTTTTTATGTTTTATTGGCCACTTGTATATTTTCTTTGAAGAAATATCTATTTGAATCCTTTATCCAACATCTGCCCCTCTCCCCCATGCATTGGAATGTAAGCATTACTCTTTTTTTTAAAGATTTATTTATTTATGCATGCAAGAACTGAGGTACAGGCCAGAGGTGCGGGGAGTGAGAGGATTCACCAGAGACAGAGTGGGAAACAAACAGGCAGATTAACTGAAATACACTGCTGAGAGGAGCAGCGGGCAAGTCAGAAGAGGTCTGCTGTGCCATGTGGGTAGCTCCTTGGCTGGCCAGGGATCAAACTCATGCTGCAGTGGCTGCAGACCGCTCCATAGGTTGTGTCTTAACCCTTTGCACCACCAG
Source organism: Talpa occidentalis (assembly GCF_014898055.3). NCBI lineage: Eukaryota > Metazoa > Chordata > Mammalia > Eulipotyphla > Talpidae > Talpa > Talpa occidentalis. Next base: position 50,486,857 of record NW_023604972.1, read on the forward strand.
GAAGGCCCAATATTACATTACTTTAAAAGACTTGTGCATGCATACTATTAACTAGAGTTCAATATTTGTTGATGATTCTTTTGTTTTTAGGTAAAATTTACAAAATTTAGGTTAAAAAAAATTTTTTTTGAAGGCTCGTTTATTTTTTAAATTTTATTTATTTATTTAAACATTTATTTATTTATTTACACAAGCACTGGGCACAGTCAGAAGTGCGGGAGGGTGAGAGAATTCACCAGAGTCAGAGCAGGGAGCAGAGCAGGCAGAAGGATCGAAGTACACTGCTGAGGGGAGCAGCGGGCGGCAGGAGAGGTCTGCGCGCCATGTGGGACCCTCCCCCGGTAGCCGGGGAGCAGCCGGGGAGCAGCCGGGGATCGAACCGGCGCTGCAGAGGCTGTGGGCAGCCTCGCAACCCAGCGCTCAACCGCTGCGCCACTGGGGAGGCCCTAAATTTACAATCGTAAGTGTAACATAAGATTTGTATGTATTTTGACAAATAAATATTGACATAAACCCAACCTATCACCCCAGAAATTTCCTTCAAACTCTTTCCCAGTAAATCCCTGTTCCCATCCCGAGAGGCAATCACTATTCTGACTTCTTTCATCAAATACTAGTTTTGTCTACTCTAGAATGAAAAAAAAAAATCACACATTATATATATATACTTTTGTATAATGCTTCTTTCACTCAGCAAAACGTTTTTTTTAATTAATTAGGCTGTTGCATATATCAGAGTTCTTTTTTTTCTAAGTAGTTTTCGTTGTATACATTTAACTTCTCCATCCGTTTTCTATAGATGGGCATATGAGGTTGAGGTTGTTGCCAGGTTTGGGCTAGTATCAGCAAAACAGCTAAAAGCATTCTTAACTCAGTCTCTTTGTAGACATGCATTTTCATTTCTCTAGAGTAAACAGGCAGGAGTAGAATTGTTTGCTCATAGGATCATTACAAAACTACCCAAATGTTTTCCCAAGTGATTGTATCATTTCACACAATGGATCAGAGTTCCGGTTATTCCACATCTTAATCTGCATTTAGTATTGTCAGTTTTTAAAACTCTACCTATTATACACCCTAACCTTATCCCATTGTAGGTTTATTTTTCATCTCTCTGAAGACCGATGTTTTATAGGAGCTTATTTTCTTTTATGAAATGATAGTTCAAATTTTTAGTAGTTGTATAGCACTTTAATATATGACCAAAAGTGACCAAGAGGCAATTAAGGCTACTGTCTCTGACTGCATTATTACTCATGTGCATTCTAGATACATGTTGATTGCTGGTTCAATTAAAGCAATTGACATGCTGTTATTAGTCACACATTATTATTATTTTTTTAAGATTTATATATGCATACATGAACTGGGGTACAAGCCAGAGGTTTGGGGGGGTGAGAGGATTCACCAGAGACAGAGTGGGGAACAGAACAGGCAGATTGACTGAAATACACTGCTGAGGGAAGCAATGGTGAGTCAGGAGAGGTCTGCTGTGCCATCTGGGTAGCTCCCTGGCCAGGCATGGAACTCGTGCTGCAGCGGCTGCAGATAGCTTCATAGGTTGAGTTCTAAACCCTGGCACCACCAGGGAGGCCCTAGTCACACATTATTAATGCAGATGTCAAGAAATGTCAAATATAATTCCATTTTTTTATTTTTATTGTAAGATTTGTGAAAAGTTCCAGGTCCACGTGTATTATTGAGCAACAACAATGACTTTGTTGGCAGCTTTAGTATGTTCATTGCCAGCAATGGATGTTGTAACATGAAAAATTTTCATTAACTCCTGCCACCCAATTATCAATGCATGATAGGGCCTATGAACTGAGCTTATTGGTTCTAGTGGGATTATAAGTAAGCTGAGGGATCTAACATTACTTAGAAAGTTGTCCCAAATATTTATATTTGGATTCTCTGCTCTGTGATCCTAAGATTAACCTCATGAATTAACATGTGTCTTTAAAAGACTATAATAAGGGCCTCCCCGGTTGAGTGCTGGGCCCCACATGGCACTCAGACTTCTCCTGCCGCCCGCTGCTCCCCTCAGCAGTGTACTTTGTCAGTCTGCCTGCTCTTCTCTCTGCTCTGGCTCTGGTGAATTCTCTTACCCTCCCGCGCTTCTGACTGTACCCAGTGCTTTGTATAAATAAATAAATAAATAAATAAATCTTCAAAATAAATAAAGACTATAATGAAAGATCATTGCATATTTATTGAATAGTTTATATCCATTGTCAAATTGTTTTGCCCCAGAAGATTTTAAGTAACATTGGTAGAAAGGTAGAGTATATTATCCCTTTGGTGAAAATAAAATCATTTGTTGTACATAGTTCCTGGATCTCTGAAGTAAAGGTATGAGTAACGTAGGGTACAAATGGTTTCATCAAGGCTTTATTTAGGAAGTAAGAAAAATAGCAGTGATAATTAAGCTGCTGCTGCCCATAACTGTCCTTGTACTTGTACACTAACAATTTTTCCAAGCAAGTGACACTCTGTTACTTCCTGGTCCCCATCAGCAGGAGCCCTACTGCCTAGACACTATTTCATTTATTTATGTTTGGAAAATCCTTGACATTTGTGTTTGCAATTTATTTCTTTTGTTATGTTTTAGATCAAGTTTGAATATTATATAGTACCTAAATTGAAAAACTTTTGTCAAGTTTTTTCTTGTAAAATTTCTTTGCCTTGGGTCTCCCCGGTGGCGCAGTGATTGAGCGCTGGGTTGCAAGGCTGCCCGCAGCCTCTGCAGCGCCGGTTCGATCCCCGGCTGCTCCCTAGCCACTGGGGGAGGGTCCCACATGGCTCGCAGACCTCTCCTGGTGCCCGCTGCTTCCCTCAGCAGTGTACTTCGGTCCTTCTGCCTGCTCTGCTCCCCGCTCTGGCTCTGGTGAATTCTCTCACCCTCCCGTGCTTCTGACTGTACCCAGTGCTTGTATGCATGTATGTGTAAATCAATCAATTGATCAATAAATAAATCTTTAAAAAAAATTTCTTTGCCAGTATTGTCTTGCCAGTCAATCCCTCACCTTAAAATAAGAAATACATTTTGACAGAGACTTAATTTTTTAAAGATTTATTTATTTATGCATACAAGAACTGAGGTACAGGCCAGAAGTGGGGGTGGGGGGGTGAGAGGATTCACCAGAGACAGAGTGGGGAGCAGAACAGGTGGATTGACTGAAGTATACTGCTGAGGGGAGCAGTGGGCGAGACAGGAAAGGTCTGCTGTGCCATGTGGGTAGCTCCCTAGCCAGAGATTGAACTAGTGCTGCAGAGGCTGCAGACAGCTCCATAGGTGGTGTCTTAATCCTTGCACCACCAGGGGGGCCCGAGGCTTAATTTGAAAAAAAAAAAAAAAAAAAAAAAAAAAAAACCCAACAACAGAAAACATAGGAAAGAGTTATATGCACTTTAAGATAGTATTAAAAAAAAAGACAGAATTTTGATCCAGATATGTAGCTATTTGAAGAACCAAAGAAACACAAGTGCTTAGGCATAGTGGGCCAGTCTGGTAGGGGTGTGAGCTCTGTAAACTTAGGGTTAGGGCCTGGTGGAACTCATACCTATGGATGTGGGCTAAGCGACCAGGGTCACACTATGACTTTCTTAAGCTCTGGGCACTTTTGTCTATGTGGGAAAAAAACATTAAAAACTATATTTTACTACTGCATTATAAAAAGATGAACATAATCCAAAATTGATGCTATATTATCTATTGAGTATTATTACATTAATATTTTTCTTCTGATTTTAAAATAAATTAGATATTTTTGTGGGAACTTAAAGGACAGTGGGTCCTAGATAGAGGCTATGCCACTCTTCCTAATGTGTAAGTCAGCTCTGTTATTAACCTCCCTAAATTATGGCATAAAGAAACATCTAGAGGCTGTAAATAAGAACTCAACCTAGGTCAATGAGGTAAGAAAAGCCACTCTGGATCTCTATAGCCCAGAACTAATATCTGGGCTGAAACTCTAGTACTTCTGCCACCCATCAAGCATCTAAGAAAATAATTCCCAAAAAGTATGGAATAACATCATCTTTTCCTAGTGGATAAGCATCTCTCAGCCTCAGAAAGCATTAAGTTTTGGAGTGTTTAGGAAAATCATACCTATACATGAATATGATGGCATTAAAGAAACGGCACATAATTGATATTTTTGCTTAAGGAAATTTGGCCTTAGAGTTATGGGGCTGGTCTTCCCAAAAGAGTCAGATAGACCCAGTGTAGGCCTCCTGTCACCTTGGTATGGAAGGTCAATCAAGGCCCTGTGAGCCTCTGTGGGTCTGTTACCATTCTTTAAAAATGTGGATGATTTTGAGTTGAGTGTAAGAAGGGCTAGGAGAATCTTCTGACCTTGCCTAGGTGTTTTGCCTTCTCTAATCAAAAAAGAGATTGTATGACTTGAGCTTCTGTCCTTGTTTCATTGGAGAAGTAATCACTGTTCCCCTTTCATGAATTAGAAGGATGTTGTTTGGAGGGTTGGGGTGGCTTATCCAGTTTTAGGTTTCATGTGAAACATGAATCAGTGAACATGATTTTATGTAAAGACTCTTATCTCCACTCTCAGAATAAAGATGAGGTAATGCTTTCTCATCTGTCATATGAAGTTCCTCCCCCGCTTGATGCCCCAGATCCCTAAATATCCCTACTGCATTCAGTTATTCTTTAGAATTAATAACTATGGGGCCTCCCTAGTGGCACAGGGGTTAAGTCTCAGCGCTATCATGCCATCATGCCCGAGCTTGATCCCTGCCAGGGAGCTAACCCACATATGGCGCAGCAGACCTCTCTTATCTTGCCTGCTGCTACCCTTAGCAGTGTATTTCAGTAAATCTGCCTGTTCTGCTCCCCACGCTGTCTCTGGTGAATCCTCTCACTCCCTCCACCTCTGGCCTACACTCCAGTTCTTCTATGCATAAATAAATAAACAAATCTTTAAAAAAAGAATTAAGGGCCTCCCCGGTGGCGGTGGCGCAGCGGTTGAGCGCTGGGTTGAGAAGCTGCCCGTGGCCTCTGCAGCGCCGGTTCGATTCCTGGCTGCTCCCCGGCCAGCGGAGGAGGGTCCCACATGGCTCGCAGACCTTTCCTGCCACCCGCTGCTCCCCTCAGCAGTGTACTTCAGTCCTTCTGCCTGCTCTGCTCCCTGCTCTGGCTCTGGTGAATTCTTTCACCCTCCCGTGCTTCTGACTGTACCCAGTGCTTGTATAAATAAATAAATCTTTTTTTAAAAAAAGGAATTAACAACTATGTTAAGTCTCTGTATATATGGTATTTAATTGATTTTCCTTCTGCTAACCTCTCTGATGCTGTCTTGAGTACTTGGTCAGCCTGAAAGAAGCCCAGAGGGATATGAGATGATTTGCTTTGTACCATGACAAATTAATATTTTAATTTTGTAATTCCCAATTAAATATATCATTGAGCAATTGATTTAACTCATGATTTTTAAGTTAATAAGTCATATGTTTATTATATTTTAATTTATCTGAAAACATGGGAGAGTTTTGTTTAAACAGTACTTGAAAGGAAAATCAAACATATTAACTGTATGAGTTTAGTTGGAAATACTTAAGGGCGCCTACTCACATTAAAATACTCTTCAAGGTGAGTGTTAAAATTATCTACATTTATGGGCCTCCCCGGTGGCGCAGCGGTTGAGCCCTGGATTGCAAAGTTGCCTGCGGCCTCTGCGGCGCCCGTTCGATCCCCGGCTGCTCCCCGGCCACCGGAGGCGGGTCCCACATGGCGCGCAGACCTCTCCTGCCGCCCGCTGCTCCCCTCCGCAGTGTACTTCGGTCTTTCTGCCTGCTCTGCTCCCCGCTCTGGCTCTGGTGAAGTCTCTCACCCTCCCGCGCTTCTGACTGTACCCAGTGCTTGTATAAACAAAACAAACAAACAAACTAGAAAACAAATAAATAAAGCATGCCTCTATAAAAAAAAAATTATCTACATTTATAGAGTCACATTTTTAAAATTGTGACTTCTGAAAAGCTTAATTAGGTTTTCGATAATTTGAATATTGATTTTTTAAATAAAAAGAACTTTCTCTCTGTACACAAAAGCCACCCATGAGGACATTAAAAATATTGCAATGACAATATATATTGCCACAATGGGGGAAACAGGCTTTAGACAAGAAATGAGGAGGGCAAGTTGTATAAAGGGAGGATACCAGGAACCAAGTGAGAATAAAAGTCTGCTCCTCTGTCTAAACCTCATGTTTTTGGGCCTCAGTCCTAAGCACAAACTCAATGAAGTTGTATGGCATATGCCCTTGACACTGGCACACTAATGTCAAAGCCTTGTGCCAATCAATGTATTATGATCACCTTTCTATAAAATGCACTAAAAATATATCAACAGACCCCGATCTCTCAAATATGCCTTCCACTTTGGCCCAGACCCTCTGTTTTTGCATTATTTATCTGGTTATTTATTCCTCCCAAATTCTTCTTTGTACCTCCTGGGTGCAATTAGAGCTCTTGGAAGCCGACTCAAATTTTTCAGTCACTAGGGTCCTATTTACCAGAAAATAATTCCTTAAATGATGCCCTGGTGGCCTGGAATAAATGGATGCCCCTTCAAATGGTCTAATTTGCATCCAGAGCATGATTTAGTCACCTGGCAAGATCTAGAGTTCTATTTTTATTTATCTCATTAGCTAACTTTATAGTTACTTTGATAACTATTTTCACAGTAGCCACATCATATTGCTTGGAAAGGGAAATAGCAAAGCCACTGAGCTAGTGTGGGCTGCTTTAAATTGCTGTGTGAGAACATATACATATTCATATGCAAAGAGTATAATTTTTTGAATGTGAAGGTCATGATAACCTTCTATGTAGGTAGCTAGACTTACATTCACATAAAATTTACAAAGTCTTTGCTCCTTGTGGTACTGTTTTGCACACACTGTGGCTTGTTTATCTGCTCTTCATGCCACCAGGAACTAAGTGCTTCTCCCACCCCACAGGATACTCTTCAGGAGGGTCCTGCCCTCTCTCTTGTTTCATTTATTGGGCTTCAAAGTAATGGTTTAGTTGAAGAAAAAGGTTTAATGTATTAAAAAGAAACTTCAGGGCCTCCCTGGTGGCGCAAGGGGTTAAGCACAGCACTGTGAAGCTATCCACAGCCTCTGCAGCACAAGTTCGATCCCTGGCCAGCCAGGACTACCCACATGGCACAGCAGACCTCTCCCGTCTTACCCTGTTTCCCTTAGCAGTGTATTTCAGTAGATCTGCCTGTTCTGCTCCCCACTCTGTCTCTGGTGAATCCTCTCACCCCCTTTCACCTCTGGCCTGTACCCCAGCTCTTGTATGCATAATTAAATAAATCTTTAAAAAAAAAAAAACTTCATTGAGGTACGAATGACAGAATACAAACTGTATATTTTTAAATGTATAATTTGGTAAGTTCTGGTATGTCTATACTTGTGAAACTGTTATAGAGCAACCCCGATATTAAACGGGTTCCTGGCTGTGGGTCCTCACCCGCGCGCTTTAAAGGGACTTATGAATACTCTACTACAGACACACACAAAAGGGTTAATAAAAGGTTTATTTACAAGAGAAAAAGAAATAAGGAAAATGTACCACTCAGGGAGAAAATAGGGAAATAAAGTCTTTAATGCGTCCTACCCGATCCGACGACCTGGAAACCCAAAGTCCCTCTCAGAGCTGGCCGGACGCTCCTAGCTGGCCGAGAGCCCAAAAATGGAGAGCCCCCCAAAGCCCACGTGTCTGCCTTTTGTATCCACCTGGCTGCTTAACCCCACCCTCAGGTCCCAGCCACCTTCCCTTTGGTGGTGATGGGATTTGGAGTTCCCAGTGTCTTTGGCTTTGACCTGGGGTGGGGGTGGAGTCCACAAAGCCTGTATGGAATTTGCTTTGGGACAGCCTTTTCCCCCTAACAAAATTAACTTGTGAAACAAACAAGATAGTATGCTTATCCATTACTCTCAAACTCTACTTACAGCAAGAATAAGCCCTCTCTCTCCCCCCACTCAAGAAACCACTGATTTCCTTTTGTCACTGTAAATTAGCCTTCATTCTTTATATAAATGGACTCAGAAACCATGTACTTTTGGTTTTCTGGCTTCTTGTACTTCTCTAAATTATTTTCAGATTAATTCATGTTAGAATATGAATAGTATATCATAGCATATATTTATTCATCCCATCCATATGATAGTTTCAGTAGTCCATGTTGTTGATAAGTATTACATCTTGTGATGTCACAATTTGTTTGTTAATTTACATTTGAAGGGAGTGGGGGTTGGGTGGTTCCCAAAAAAAGTTCCTATGAATATCTGTGTATCAGCCTAAAAAATGTGGACTACATGAAAGCTGATTTTTCTTTTTTTTTTTTAAATATTTATTTATTTATTTATATATACAAGAACAGAGGTAAAGGCCAGCTATGTGGAGGGTGAGAGGATTCACCAGAGACAGAGTGGGGAACAGAACAGGCTGAAATACACTGCTGAGGGGAGCAGCAGGCGGGCGAGTCAGGAAAGATCTGTTGCGCCATGTGGGTAGCTCCCTGGGTGGGTATCGAACTTGTGTTGCAGTGGCTGCAGATAACTTCAAGGGTTACATAAGGGTTACCCTTGGGAGGGTTACGCCACCAGGGAGGCCCAAAAGCTGCTTTTTCTTGACACAGTTGTTTGACAACCCTGGAAATTGGATCTAAAATTATTCATTCCTTTCTGGGAAATTTGGACTCAGAGAACCAGGAGAGTGTTTGCTGGTATGCAAAGGAGAGGTCTTGTGAACAGGGTCTGAAGCTACTGCTGTTGGGCAACCTGCCTGCACCCACATCTGTAGAGTCACATCTGGGGGTGGGAAGAGAGAGCGAGAGAGGGAGAGGCCCAGCAAAGTAAAGGTAGGTAAGAGCCTGGCAGCATGGAAAAAGCAGCTGTTTCTGATAGCTTTTCGGTTCCTGGTTTCTGTCCCTGTGAACCTCAGTGCACATCTGTCCTTGGAATCTATGAAGTGACCTGTGTGTTACAATAAATTCTCCCATTCACCCAGGTTACTTTTTCTGGGTTTCTCTTACTTGTAACCCAAACAACTTTGACTAAAAAATAAAGGCCATTTGCTAAATAATAGTCATAGAATCAGAATCTTAAAAATAATTGAACTCCTTTAGAAGAAAAATCATGCAATCTTGAAAAAAAAAGGGAGGTCCACGTGTTAGGATTTCCCTTCCCAGGTTAAAACAAAGTGAAGTGTAAGTTCAGCCTAAAAATACCGAAATGAACTTGCATAGAAATAACCACATTGCCCATTTCCCCCTTGATTTCCTCAAAATCTTTTACTTTCCAGTAGAAATTTGTGAATTCTTCAATATATCCCATTCAATAACTCAATCTCTATAAGGTCTTACTTATAGAGATTACTAAAAGGTCTGGCGGGAACCAGAGTTACTAGGACGAAAAGGTATCTGGTATCTTGCTCAAGGGGGCTCCATGGCCCGCCTCCCTACTGGCGCCTGCTGAAAATCCTGAGTGACCCTGGGCCCAGATGTCCCCTCGAGAATGAGGAAGCCCACCTAGGGGCGAGAATGAAGGCCTGCTGGTACCATCAGAAAACAACTGTTCCTCATCAGACCTGTTCCCCCACCTGCAAGCCCTGACAATGGGCGCGACTTCACCGACCCCCACCTTGGGTCCGTGAATTTCGCCCGGGAACGCAATAGAGCCCCTCCCCGCCCACTTTAAACTTATTCTGTCGTCCTCGTCTTTCTCTGCCGACCCTTTCACTTATCACAGAGTATGCCAATATTGGGGCTACCCAATGAGAAGGACTGGCCCTTTGCCTGTAGAGGGAGTGCCCAACACATAGAGAGAGAAAGTCAGTAAATGTAGCTCTTTCCTCCCCTGTCTGCCCTTCCGGCTCTATAGCGGGGTGGAGTGTGCTCCCTGGGATCAGCTGACAGGTCCCATTTCCTGGAGTGTGATCTAGACCAAGAGCCTTGCATAGGAACCCTGGGCTCCAGTCTGGCCTTTGTCAACACTAACTCAGCTCTGGGAAGCCTTGTCTTAAGTCAGTTTTCCATTTATTTTCACAACACAAACAGGACTTCAGGAAATGGAGAACAGGGCTCACATGGGTAGATCATGCAGGATTCAGTTGTAGGCTGCAGACACACTCCACATGTTAAGCAGAAGGATTTCTTTTTTTTTAGAGGTTACTAAGCTCTTGCAAAACGACTGAAAGGACTAGAAGTAAGTGCTCCAGGCTGGGCCTCTGGGATGATTCTAAAGAACAGAGGGGAGCACCCCATCCCTCTAGTGAATCAGAGGCTAAAGCAGGATTTGTTGACTTCAAAGACACACCTCTATATGCTATATCCAAATGCCTCTGGCTACCCTAGAAGCTACTGATGGACACCAGAACTCTGCTATAGAAACCTGAATGGCTCCAGGATGAAATTTGCCAGACTAAGACAGTTCTATTGCAGAACATGACCTTTACCTCACCTCCACCTTCAAAAGAACAACATGGTTATAATAAACTAACTCTTGCTGATACTGTTATAGGACAGGGAGAGGGGCAGCCCAAACCCCGCAAACCTGCCTATTCTACATGGGTTCTGCCATCCGCCGCATCAACACAAAACATAGGAGACTTTAATGGGAAGGAACTTTAATAAAACTAGGAAGCAATACAGGTAAGGCAAAGAGTCTAGTTTCTAAATGAAGCACCCAAAGTTACCCGTCCCCTTGTGGGTAAAAGTCCATCCAAATGGGATCGGCCCAGAACAAGGCCCCAAAGCCTGCCACAAGTCTAAAGCATCTTCCAGTGGGGACCCACAGAAAAGGGTCACAAACAACTGGACAAGCCCGGAAGGAAAAGAGCAAAATCAACATCAAGATAAAAGCTGCCATTGTCACCTCCCCACGGGTCTCACCCACATCTGTGTCACCCAGACCACGACCAAAAGACAAGCGCAGTTTCTTCACGTGTCTCTAGGCTCCATGCGCCTCTTCCAGGTCTCCTGGCTCCATCCTGCTTCCTTCCTCAGTCTTTCTCCCCTTCCTTGGGTGGGGCAGGGAACCTGGAACCTCCCCCTTTCCTGGGGACCACCCTGTTACAATACTATATGCCTGGCTAGGCAAATTTTAGTGATTTAATTCAATTCTTATAAAACTGCTATGAGTTAGGTAAACGCTGTTACTATCTCTATTTTATAGACAAGGAACCTGAGGTTAAAAAAAAAAAAAAAAGTAAGCACACCCAGGTCACACACAAAGTAAATAGCAGGGGAAAAATGCATGCATCACATGTGCAGTCTATTTCATGCCAGAATGCCTTCTTGCAAGAAGTCTAGGAAGCAAACATTGATATTCCTCCCTCTGCAGCTTACAACGGCACTAGAAGGGGGTCTTCATGGTGCTGTGGGGCTGTCTTTCATATCTATTCCCTGCAGGCAGCTTCTGACCAAAGGCCCATTGTAGCAAAAATGCCACAGCAACAGATTCAGTGTAAATCAATTCAATGCAACGAATCTTGTCATCTGTGAACCTAAGATTAGCTCACCACAAAACCCTATCAAACAATACAGCTTCTAGATTGTATCTGACACACATTCTTATTTGAACAAGGCTAAATTATTTCTTGCCTGTGGTTATTTCAATGACAGAAAATTACAAACATGATTTTAAATTTGGTGCTTCAAATTTACTAATTTTTTGCAAAATATAAAGTGTTTTTCTTGAAAAGCAAGCAAACTCTGAGCAGTAATCACAAGCTCATTGGATGTCAATAATTTCACTGCGTTTTTCAGGACCAAACTCAAAAGGCATGTCTTTTGTAAATAAATAGAATAATATTAGTGATATCTTTCATTAAATATATTGTATTATGGTTTTTACCAATTAACATTAATGATCTAAGAGGTAATCTTCCCAGAAATGAAAGAACATATTATTCCTAAAATCATCCCATAAAGATGATGGCATTTGCTGATTTTTAGTACAATTTCCTATTGATCACAGGAAAAAAATGAATAGCTTTTCTGATAAATCTAAGTGCACAATTAAAACATTAAAAAAATCGAGCAATACAAGTAATGTGATGTTATTCCTAATATGTAGGAATAAGAGGTGTATAATTTTGAGCAGTTCAGAGTGGTACGGATGATCTCTATGCCTCACAATTCATTTAGCAGTGGTAAGTTAAGGCTGAGTACATTATTATTATTTTTTTAAGGTTTATTTATTTATTTATTTTTGCATAGAAGAACTGCAGGCCTGGGTGGGGGAGCTGGGGACAGGATTCACCAAAACAGAGTGGGGAGCGGAATAGGTGGATCTGTAACAGGGTGGTCCCCAGGAAAGGGGGAGGTTCCCTGCCCCACCCAAGGGAGGGTGGAGCTGAGCAGGAAGAGAAGAAGCTGCAGAAGAGACTGAGGAAGGAAGCAGGATGAAGCCAGAAGGAGACTTGGAGGAGGCTCATGGAGCCTAGAGACACGTGAAGAAACTGTGCTTGTCTTTTGGTCGTGGACTGGGTGACACAGATGTGGGTGAGACCCGTGGGGAGGTGACCATGGCAGCTTTTATCTTGATGTTGATTTTGCTCTTTTCCTTCCGGGCTTGTCCGGTTGTTTGTGACCCTTTTCTGTGGGTCCCCACTGGAAGATGCTTTAGACTTGTAGCAGGCTTTGGGGCCTTGCTCTGGGCCGATCCCATTTGGATGGACTTTTACCCACGAGGGGATGGGTAACTTTGGGTGCTTCATTTAGAAACTAGACTCTTTGCCTTTCCTGTATTGTTTCCTAGTTTTATTAAAGTTCCTTCCCATTAAAGTCTCCTATGTTTTGTGTTGATGCGGCGGATGGCAGAACCCATTTAGAATAGGCAGGTTTGCGGGGCTTGGGCTACCCCTCTCCTGTCCTACAACAGATTCACTGAAATACACTGCGAAGGGGAGCAGTAAGCAAAACAGGAGAGGTCTGCTGCGCATGTGGGTCAGCTCCCTGGCTAGGGATCAAACTCATGCTGTAGTGGCTGGTGATCGCTTGATAGCACTGAGACTTTAACCACTGCACCACCAGGGAGGCCCTAGAGTCTTCATTTCACTCTTGAGTGAGGAACTCCAGAACATATTCCTGCCAGTCGATAACAGGGTCATCCTCAGCTTCTAGATCTCCCACACCGCCAATCTCTCTGTCTCTGTCTCACACGGCATCTCCCCAGTGTCTTCACTTTGTCTTCTTATAAGGACATCAGTCATATTGGATTTAGACCCCACCATACCATTGCCCTGTGACCTTTGCAAACAGGGGTTGGGTCACTCGGTGAGTCAAGGTACTCACGATGATGAGGCTTAAGCAAGAGATTTATTTACTTGAATCAAGTAAAGTGGGTACCAAAGACAACTCCACAAAGCCATGCTGCCAAATGGGAGTAAGCTTTCTGTTTTGCCCCCTGATGCCCTGAGGGCCCCCTGGGATTTGGGCACAGGCTGCGTCACCATGATGCAACTCAGGCTTCCTGTGTGCCTTTCCTCTTTGCCATGTGTGTCACTCTGATCCCTGTATTCTTTCGTCTGGCTTCTGCTTTTTGCTTAGCACTTTGATTCTTTTTCTCCTTAGTGAGTCAAACTCTCCTCCATGGGGACCCAATTGCAATCTGGCCTCAGCAGGCTGCAGCCGTTTTCCCCCCTTTTGCCCTCCAGGTGTGTGATCAGCTCCTGCTTCCTCTGCTTGGAGTTACCCTTAGCACTGTCTTGCACATGAGGCTTTGGCTTATGTCATGGTGACGCCCATCTGGCTTCCACAATGAGTCGAGAGGAAGATTCAGTGTTCACACTGTGGAAGCTGAACCTGTTCATTCCCTGCCAGCTCCCTGGACTATCTTTCCTCCCTCTGTATTATTCCTTGCTCAAATAAATGGACACATGCCATGGTCAAACAGCTCAATCTTCCCTTCCATTCCCAGCCGATGTTTCTTGAATTTCTACTGTCCTCATGATACCGAACGCCAGCCTCAGTTTCCTTCAGCCAATAAAAAGGAAACAGAGTTTGAGAAAAAGGAAAGTAGCTTAATTTGTTGACAAATGAGGATGGCAGCAGACTCATCTCAAAGACCACCGTCCTGCTCTTTGGCAGAGTGCAGGGGTTTTTATACAAAGGGGAAAAAGGGGAAGATGGGTGTGGAATCAAGCTTAGCTGAAGCTTCGCCATTTTGTATATCCTCCATTTTGATATTTCAGTCCTTGCACAACTGCATTCCAGAGAGAGCTCCAACAGTCACCACCCTCACCCCACTTGGTGACGGAAAAACAGACCACCCCAACCACCAATGAGGATGCTCTTGCCCACTAGTGGGGGCTGCATCCCTACCCGACCAATCAGCCTGAAGCTGCAACTGTGCGACCCAAAATGCTTTCTTGTAGCCAATGAGTAACTGCCAGCTTATTTCAAAATTCGAGCCTGCGAACACCCCCATAAAAGACCCCTACTCCCTTTGTTCTGGGCTCTCGACCTCTGCCGCTGCGTCGTTGTATGTCGTGAGCCCAGACTCGAGCCCGAAATAAACTCCTTCGTGTTCTTGCATCGGTTGTCTGTGTGTCCTTGGGGCTGCACCCGCTGACGTTGGGCACAACAATGGGCAAGGGCCTGAAACGGGTGGGGGAAAAGGGGTCTGCACGGAGACAGGGGGGCGCCAGCTTGCTTTTTTCAACAACTCCTGTCTAGCTCCCTTTTCCTTGGAATGCAAGGAGACACACCTGTCAAACAAGGGGGAAATTGCAAGACATGGGGGAAAGAGAAACTTGTTAATGCTTCTCTGCGAGACTAGTCATTTGTAACTGCATCACTCATGCCACCAGTAGACTCCAAATATCGTAAATAGTTTCAACAGAGAGGCTGCTGTTGGAATAATGCTCATTTCAGATATCTCAGTTGAGGGAATATGATGTAGGAAACTAATTGCAAAGGTGCTGCAAGTGTTTAAAAGTCAAATCCATACACAGCAACAGTGGGAGCTGCTCTTACTCACAGGGCAGGAGGGAGCAAAGGAGAAAGGAATTTCAGGAGTCCAGGAACGGTGACCACCATCTTTCCTGGGAACTAACCACCTGGAGGTGGCCAGAGGAGCAGGAGTACAGAGGTGTAATCACGGAAACTGCAAACTTGGAGGAGACGCAGCCAGACATGCTACCACATCTCCTGGCACTGCCTCTTGGGCTGGTTGGAGTAGAAAAGCTTTTCTTCTACCCTCTTAAAATTTAGTAATGGGGGTCTTTGAATTTAACTGACAAAAGGCAGATTAACAAGAGAAAGACCATTTACTTATGTGTGCAATGCACAAACATGTGGGAGTGCTCAGTGACGAGAAAGTCAAAGGGGTGGTCAGAATTTGGGGGCTAATATACCTAAATTAGTAGTGGGAAAGGGTTGGGGAGGAGAAAAGATTTGTATGGGAAGAACAGACAGGATTCTTTTAGAAGGTTTATAGGCTATTTAGGAGAAGAATCAGGAGATAAGAAAGTTTGTAATAATGCTCACCTGTGCAAATGCAAATAGTCTTTATTTTTTATGGCCATGAGACACCCCTAAAGAGGGGATATGTAGTAGGTTTATTCTTGGTCTCGCTCCTGGGAACTGATGCACCCCAGAGAGAGAATTTAACAGTGCCTAATTTCTCAGAAGTTTCTCTTTGTAGTAAGAGAAGCCCTGAAAGGGCTTCTTTCAACGTCTGTTGAATCTCAGATCTTTTCAGGTTAAATAATCTTTATGCCAAGTCTGCAGTTCCAGTGGATCTGTGACAAGGCAGGGAGAGGGGCACCCCAGACCCCGCAAACCTGCCTACTCTAAATTGGTTCTTCCATCCACCTCATCAACACAAAACAAATGAGACTTTAATGGGAAGGAACTTTAATACAATTAGGAAACAATACAGGAAAGGCCAAGAATCTAGTTTCTAAATCAAGCACCCAGAGTTACCCGTCCCCTTGTGGGTAAAAGTCCACCCAAGCAGGATTGGCCCAGAGCAAGGTCCCAAAGCCTACCACAAGTCTAAAGCATCTTCCAGTGGGGACTCATAGAAAAGGATCAGCAACAACCAGACAAGTCTGGAAGGAAAAGAGCAAAATCGAAATCAAGACAAAAACCGCTATTGTCACCTCCCCACTGGTCTCACCCACATCTGTGTCACCCAGTCCACAACCAAAAGGCAAGTGAAGTTTCTTCACGTGTCTCTCGGCTCCATGTGCCTCCTCCAGGACTCCTTCTGGCTCTCCATCCTGCTTCCTTCCTTCCTCAGTCTCTTCTGCAGCTTCTCCTCTCCCTGCTCAGCTCCACCCTCCTTTTGGGTGGGGCAGGGAACCTGGAACCTCCCCCTTTCCTGGGGGGCACGTGTTACAGATCTTGATGGGGTTCAGGACATGCTAATCAAAATATGGTACCTTGAATATTTTAGGCTGAAGAAGTTTGAGAAAACAACAGACACAGGGAGGCCACTCTGACTGCCTTCTTTCCTCTAAAATCAGTCATAAAAACCTCCTGAGAAGGTTGCTGTCCTGCTCTCCAGGGGAAGGAGCAGCCTTATCTCTAAAGATAAAGGGCACTAAGGAGAATTCTAACAAGCGGACTTTGATAAGTGTTTCCCAGTTCACCACAATTACCTCACACTCTTTCACCTATAATATTTCTACAGTTGTCTACTCTTCATCAAAACTAGTATAAAAATACTTAGTTTAACTTTGAGTGTCAGATAAAACATATTAAATACATTTTCATGCTTTTCTCCCATTAATCTGTCTTTACTGGTTTAAATTTCAGCCCCAGCCTTGTCCCTGAAGTTCAAGGACACTTTTCCTCCCTTCTAGCTCCCAGAGGCCACTCCTTAGAGGCCAGTTGTGCAAAGGAGTCTGGGAAGTGGAAATGTCCAGACTAGCCCCTGCAAGCAGAGAAGAAACGGGGAATCGTTCTAAGAACAAGTAGGCAAAAGGCAATCCACCTCTTTTTCTGTGGTTACTTGTGACATAGTTTTGCCACATGTTACTTCTAGATTTGTCAGGCAGGAAGCAATGCCCACCCATAAAACTGCCAGTCCCATAGCTCACTTCAGAGTCTACGCAAAGTGCTGATTGATGGCACTGCCTGAAGAGCTTTTCATTGGATAGAGCTCTGACACAGCCCAACAGTCAGTCACACACGCAAAAGGTCTTCCTTTATGTTGCTTTATAAGCAAATCAATTTCAAGTTCTCAATTAAAACATCCTAAAGTAACCTAAAATCAACAATTAAAGGAGTACCCCTCTCCCCGTCTCAACCGAGAAGCACAAACTAAAGAACTAAGGTGCTGCTGGATGGCCTTGCGAAGAAACTGTGTCAATGACAAAAAAGGTTGTCTCCAGGGTAATCCACCACTTCAAAGAAAGACAGACTTCAAGGTTCATGGCATTGCTAAAGCTCCCAGTTCCCAGAAGATAAAGCTTAAATAGAGTGAGCCTTAACCCCCTTGTTTTCCTGTGTATAGAAAACATCAAAGAAATATATTGACTGGATACCTGCCTGGCCTTTCTCTATAAAAATCCTTGGAAATGTAAAATGTTTACTTGCAGACTGTATAATATTCTCACTCTGGTTTTCAGAATTCAGACAGCTTTCCTAGAGCTATGTGGGGGCTGTCCCCAGGCTTGAGTTCTCAGTCTTATTTTTTTTAATAAACTTACTTGGCCCAATTAATATAAGTCAACACCAATAACACTTGGGAGCTTCTAAATCCATAGTACAGATGTGATAAATGAGCTCATTCTTTTCCAAGCCACTTGAATCATCTGTGGGATAATTTCCCTACAATTCTAGTAGATATCAGCCAGGACACCTGTTACCACAAGTGAGATTCACACTTCTCATTCAACGGAGATCACTGAAATTCACATGGAAAAGCAGAAATCTGGAAAGGGATTCTTAGGTCTCCGCCTGCTTTATGACCCTTGTCAAATTATTTATGAATGGAACAACAAGCCTGTGTGAATCAACACGGTGACTATTATGATTGTGGAATAAGCAATGGGAAAGATGCTCTCTGCTGAATTGACAAGAAAGACATTCTGGTGGCATGTGATAGCATCTGCTCATTTTGCAGGGAAAAAGCACAAAAAGGGTCATTTCCAAAGTCTATCTCCGGCCCTGGCATAAGCACTGGCCCCTGTGACAGGAGGGCGGGCACAGCAATGGCCAGGCTTGCTCCTTGGTGCCTGGTGCTATTTAGGGTGGCAACAGGCAAGTCTTCTTTTTTTCTATGTGTGGGCTTGTGCCCTCCTTTTGCACTTCCCAAGGACTTATAGCTCCTCCTGCAATAACACATATTCTTCCAGTCCAATATCTTGGCAAAGGCTTCTTTTGGCAGCAGGACTGTTAATGATAGTAGGTGATGGCGTAAATCTTGGCAGCCAGGCCCAGGGGAAGGCAGTGACCCAATTACTGACAGCTGTTCCAGCCTCATTTCTCTGCATTTTAGTTTCCCAAACAGAATGGCACAGACACCACCATCATTAACATTTAATTTTGATTTAGAATGTCTGTGTAGGCTGGAACAACACAAATGCAGTCTGTTGGCTATAAAAGTTCAAGTCCCCTTGAGGTCATTTTGAATTGCACCTGTTCAGGTATGAGCAATGGGGAAAGGATCCTTTTCAAGGTCGTTCCTTTTTCTAAAGATTTCTGCTACAGGAGTTCTTGAACCATGAATTAGCTGTGGAAACAGCTGGAAAAACCCTTTTCTTACTCCCTGGTGATCATGTAGAGAAAAGTCAGAACTAAAATTACATTAAAGATTAGGTTTTACAATATAGATTGAACGAAATCCAGTCTTAGGATGGCATTTTAAAAAGTGAGCTGGTAGGGATGGAGTCTAGGGATGGTGGCCTATGGATGAAGTCTCAGATCTACCACTGCTACGGCCTGAGTTCAATCCCTGCCAAGGAGCTGACCCACATGGTGCAGCAGACCTCTCCTGTCTCACCCACTGCTCCCCTCAGCAATGTATTTCAGTCTATCTTCCTGTTCTGTTCCCCACTCTGTGTCTGGTGAATCCTCTTATCCCCTGTACCTCTGGCTACACCCCAGATCTTGTATGCAAAATAAAATAAAGCTTTTTTTAAAAAAAGTGAGCTAGTAGTACATTTTGTGCAAATTCTGGAAAATAACAAGGATTCTCTTCTTCACTAAACTTTACACAGGCTCCTTTGAATGCTTTTTTTTTTTTTTTTTGTGGGACCCTCACTGGTGGCTAGGGATCGAACTGGTGCTGCAGAGGCTGTGGGCAGCCTTGCAACCCAGCGCTCAACCGCTGCACCACCAGGGGAGGCCCTCCTTTGAATGCTTTTATTGACTAGGACTTCACTATGGCCTATAAAAACTGCAGGCATCCAACACAAATGATTTCACCCATTCCCTAAGGCCCCGCTAAAAGACTTGAACAAACACTAACAGTTTCTAACAGCTGAAGGTGGCATTCTTAGGATGACCCTAGCATCCATCTGAGAAATCTCAATGCTGCCATTATTGCCGCTTACTCCAGCCCAAAGCTGGAAATAGCTAAGCTCCTGAAGCCCCACCTCCTGGTCCATCAGCTCAGAAAGCTTACACTTGTAAATTCCCTGTCCTCCTCTTCCCCTTTCAGATATGGGTCTTCCATCACCCAGAACTATATTGTGGTACCTGTGAGTTCTTTGAAATGTAAACACTGAGGGAAACAACTCCTGCAGTGTTTCTCAGGCCTCAGGCTGCTTGCTCTAACTTGCACTGCTGCCTCCTGTCCTAAAGATACTACAGGTCAGCTTCTCCTCCAGAGAAGCACCAAGTAGTAAACCCAGACTCTGCGGGAGTCTTGTTTGTTCCCTTCCTCACACTCCCTTTAGAAGGCCCATTACCTCTATGCTAATCAGAGTTGAGCTCAGTTCTCTCTGGACCCTCTTCCTCATTGCAATGTTTTTTACTAAATAAAGTCTGTCTTTACCACCTATCACTGGTATCTGACTGATCTTTGATAAAGGTGAGACACATTTTCTATATGCCCTAGGGAGCTGTGATTAAACAGCACGAGCAAGGCCAAGGTTATGAGCTTGATCTCCATATGGCTGCCCATGTTGTGGTCACGTATGTACACATCTGTCAGCTGTTTCACAAGTGTCTCTCAGTGACTACAGGGGACACAAGATGAGAAACTAGAGATGAGAAACTCGTCACAAACTATTTGATGCTGCTTTTTTTGGTTCTCATTACTACTTTAAGAGCTCAAATACACAAGTGGTATAGCTTATAGCTGCCACTTTGTATACCTCAGCTAGAAGAGTATCTTCTTGTCAGCACTTATGCTCTCCTGTGCCCAAGACCCCTTTCTCCAACCTGGTCTGACCTCTCAGTGTCTAGCTCATCATCTACCTTTTCCATAAGTTCTTTAGTAACCGGGTGATCCCCAGGGAAAGGGGAGGTTCCAGGTTCCCTGCCCCACTCAAGGAAGGGTGGAGCTGAGCAGGGAGAAGTGATTACTGGCAGGGAGAAAGAAGAGAGGAGATCAAGAAGGAGACCTGGAGGAGGCACATGTCATGAAGAGACATGTGAAGAAGCTACACTTGCTTCTCAGCCTGGGACTTGTACCAGGGACTTGGGGGAAATGAGTCTCTTGAAACAAGCGTGGGTGAGAGGCCCGTGGGGAGGTTGACAATGGCAGTCTTCATCTTGATTTTGCTCCTTTTGTCCCAGATCTGCCTTACCCCTTTCTTGCTGTTCCCTGCCAGAAGGTGTCTTAGACTAGTAGCAAGCTTTCAGGTCTCAGTGGCCCAGCTTCAGGCCAACCCTGTTTGGCTGGGCATTTGTCTACGAAAGGATGGGTAATTCTTTGTGTTTTATTGGGAGACTTGTATTAGGAATATCCATTTTTCTCCTCTCTCTCTGCACACTAATCCTATTAAAGATCTATCTCACTAACAGTGTGCTTTCTTTGACTTTGTATGGTAGATGGTAGAATCTCTTTTAGAGCATACACTACTTAATAGTTTGGGATCCCTGGGCATCCCTTGTTCATGCACTAACAGAAACAAAACATACACTTGAATGTATCAGGTACCAAATTTTAAATATCAGTTACTAACAGTATATTAATTTATACTGCCAGTGTCATCTGTTTTAGAGCATCTGTTTTCTAAAAGCCAACTATTTGCATTTGGTGAAGCTTAATCATCTAAGACATTTGGTTCAGTTAGGAAAAAAAACCACTCATTTCCTTCAGAGTGACAGCTGTAGTGCCAAATAGTAAAATATTTATACAATGCATACTCATGATCTCCTGAAAGACAATTATCACATCTTTAAGAAGCGCTCCAAATGGCCACATATCACTGGATAGCTATTTACTAAAAAATCAAGACTATTTTAATCATGAAAAATAAAGTAAATGAAGCTTTATAATTCATCACAAAAAGTTCTTAATCATTTCATAGGATTTTACATAGGAGGAAGAACAAATACATACAGAAATAATTATCAGTATTATCCAGGTGTGAGCCTTTTCTTTATCTCTTATTATAGGTGAGCTGCACTTTTTTCATTTGTAACATGGGATAAAAAAAGGAATTATCTAAATAATATACACAAAATATTTAGCATAGCATAGTACTGGCACATGATAAGTCCTCAATGAATGGTAGTTTATTGTCACTCTCAGTCCTATAATTTATCATTAACAGTAACAAAAGAAAACACTTTCAGTATTACTAACAAATTACTGGAAATTGTCAAAGAAAACCAAGCATAATAATTAAGCATCCTTGGTGTTATGTCTTATTATAATGGGATGGTGTTCAAAAGCTGCAGTGACTCTTGTGTGAGAAGGTTCTTACAAAGGGAAGTGTAAAGCCAAGGAGGACCTTATCTCAGTCCTTCCTGAAAAAATATAAGTTTGGGTATTTGTTGAGAGGGTACCTTGAGTTTAAAAAGGCTTTAACTGGACAAAAAGTAGGATGTGCCCGATAGAAAAACCTTGTCTTGGGCCTCCCCGGTGGCGGAGAGGTTGAGTGCAGGGTTGCGAAGTTGCCCGCAGCCTCTACAGCGCTGGTTGGATCCTTGGCTGCTCCCAGGCCAGCGGAGGAGGGTCCCACATGGCTCGCAGACCTCTCCTGCCGCCCGCTGCTCCCCTCAGCAGTGTACTTCAGTCCTTCTGCCTGCTCTGCTCCCCACTCTGGCTCTGGTGAATTCTCTCACCCTCCCGCGCCTCTGACTGTACCCAGTGCTTGTATAAATAAATAAATCTTTAAAAAAAAAAAAAAAAGAAAAACCTTGGTGATTGTTGTTTAAACTCAAAGCGCAAATCAAAAGAAGCTAGAACATTAGAAAGATCTTGGTGAAGCATTCCAGAAATGAGCAAGTTGGGCTACAGCTTGAAAAAAATATTAAAATACAAAACCTGATACCACATTGGAACTGCTGAAATTTCAATGTTTTAAAGCCTGCTATGTAAAAACCACAGGTCATTTCTTTATGCTTCAGTACAGATGACAGCCTCAAAAATTCCATGTTCAAATCTTTGATTTGCCTCACCTTTTAAGTTGGTGTGGAGGTAAGCAGAAATTCAGCTTAATGTTTTCCTAAAAGGCTAGTTGTTCTAACTCCTGAGTTACAGTCTTCCACTGTGATTAAAGTGTCACTGACACTAGATATTGACTTCCTGCCTTCCACCTCTTCTCCCTGTTTCTGAAAAAATTAAAACAAAAACAAAGCTTCACTCTGGCCGAGGAGGTGGGCAAAGGACTCAACCTGGCCCAATAAGGGATTTTCTCCCTGAAATTAGAGCAGCAAGTTCATTTGTTCGTTCGTTCATTCGTTCGTTCCTTCTCTCCTTCCCTCGCTCTTTCCTTCCTTTTTTAAAGAAAGAATATGCATTTATTTACTGCACTGCTACAAGAGCTGGGATGCTAGGCTGCCAAAGGTGCAGGGATGTGTGTGTGTGTGTGTGTGTGTATGTTCATCAGAGACAGATGAACAGAACAGGATGCAGAACAGATGGATCTACTGAAATACACTGCTGAGTGGAACAGCAGGCAAGACAGAGGTCTGATGTACTATGTGGGTCAGGAATCCAACAGTGGCTGTGGATAGCTTCATAGAGCTGAGACAACCCTTTGCGCCACCAGGGAGGCCCTATTTCTTTCTTTTGAGCAAATTTGTTCATAATACGTTGCCATCTCTCTGTGGCTGCTCAGGTTTCTCCTTCACACTGCATCCAATCACCATCACCCTATTACCAAGTATCGTATGTTCTGCTGCTTTAGGAAACAGTCATTTTCCTAAAGAGGAAACAGAAGGAAGGAAACTAATCTTATGAGTGGAACTTTTGTCCTCTTCTAGAAAACAACAATCGGTGTAGTTAATTGGGTAATATTCATTTTTCACAGCAGTTCCTATTTTGTGCAGTGAGCCTCAGCGGGTGCTGTGTAGCATACAAAGATGATAAAAAGGACTTGGCTCTCCAGGAGATTACAAACTAGTAGTATTAAAAAAAGACATGGGATTTATTGTAAACACCTTGTTTTGTGGTTCCTGTAGTGTTTGGGGACAGACGGGAGGAAATGGAACAGAGAAGAAAAGTAACAATAGTCCATATATGCTTGGCATTTATTCAGTGGTGTGCAGAAAGTGATATTCTTTTGTAAAAAATGCCTTATGATTTTTAAAATAAATTTAGTGAAGCTATAAAATATTTTAACAGTATGTATTTTTATAAATATACATATATGTCTACATTTTCTTTTATATTTATGCCATGGGCATAAATGAGAAGCTTACAAAACCTATAGGACAGAAACCCTTATATGGGAGGGGGTGGATGAGGATGAACTTGGACAATTTCATAGAGGAGACTGTTACTTGAGCATTTACCACATATTTGAAATAAATAGCACATTTTAGATATTTTCCCACGCATTGGAGAGAGTTAAGAAGGAGGTTGGAAAGTCCCACAGTTAAGTTCTGGGATTTTCAAATAGTCTAGAGGTTTGTGAAAGAAATGGATAAGAAAATAATGAAATACCTGGGTACAAAGGTAAGATGGAGCTACGTTAAGGAGTTGGATTTCATTTTGTAGTGGGCATTATAGATTTTTGAGGAGAGAAAAAATATGTAAGTATTGAAGAAGATGAATTATTAGTGGAAATGTTACCGCAATTACAGGTGAGTTGAATATCTAAACATCATCCATAGTTCTTATATATCATTAAAATGTACTTTTTCACTTTAAATTACAGGGAATCTTTAATAAAACGTATGTCCAATAAATTCATATTTGAGAATGTTCATCAGATTACTTCATGCCTATTCAGTAGAAGAGACCTCAACACCGGGGAAATCACTAGGTAATCTCAATAACTCTTCTATTTCTTCTTGCAAAGCTTCTGCTTTTTCATGCAACAGCATCTATAATAAAAAATCATGACATGAGGTCAAAACATGCATTGCTATCAACATGTTCGATGCTGTCCCACATAGCAAGAGCATCTGCTCTGAACACTTTTACTGTACCATCAAACATTAGACATGCGCTGAATGCTAACTTACTACCATCCATTAGACACCTGAATCCTTATACATTAGCAATCTAGACATTAAAACTAATAATGAGATTGAAAAATGGTCACTTAAGTACAAGTGATTATAGTAAATGAAGCTAAGGCATTTAGTTAAAGTCATTTTAGCTGACCACTGCATTTAGTGTACCAAAAATGAAGGAGCTTTAATACTCTCAAAGATTTGTTTTATTGATGACTCAGCTACTTAAAAATTAACTTTTAATCTATAAAATCTAAGACAATTTTGCAAAAATTTAATTACCTCTTGAAAATGTTATCCTTTATATTTTATGATTTCTCGAAATTTAAGTCTGATCTTTTAGGAACCTATCAGTGCTTCAAAGAAAAGTTTTATTCAAGTTCCTAAAATTAATATCATTAATTTCAAATGGCACACAGAAGATGTAAAAGAATATTTTCTGAGCAATGACTTTTTTCCATTCTAAAGAGCAGAAATATATTGATAGTATTTTTTAGCAGCTGGGTTTTATATATATTGGGTGAAATATATGTCTACTTCCGTTACAAAATTTTCATAGTAAAAGTTTAGCAAAATTACGAGGAAATGTCATAAGAAACAAAGTGAAAAAACCCACATGCTTATCAATTTGATATAAAGCATAATATTACATGGTATTATATATGAATTAAAATTTATGATTAAATATATTAAAATATAATTAGGTAAGTTTTTCAGTAATGGTGAGCATGTAAAATGAATCTCCAAGCACACCCTCTAAAAACTGTACAGATAAACAACAAGTAAACCACGAAAAACTCATGTATCATCATTATTTGAATACAGAGAATGCCATCAACCTGAAATTACTTGTAGTTAAAAATATCCACCAATTCCCAGCAGGGCCATTTCTAAAACTTCTATCCCAAGTGCTTTGCAGAAAAAAACTACATGAGAAAGAAGAGAAGAAAAGGTCTATGAGTAAATAAAATCACCTCCAAAGAGAAAAACTTTACAATTACCCAAAGTACAAAAATAATCTTGGTATGTTAAAACATGTTTAGAGGAAGAGAATTAAAGTGGAACTCTAGAAGATAGTCTTGGAAAGGCAATATTTCTAGGGAAGAAAATAGGCAAAAAAGAGAGAGGTACCCTTTGGAAGTTGAGAAGGGAGGGAGCCTCCCTGGTGGCTCCAGGGGTTAAGTCTCAGACCTACAAAGCTATCTGCAGCCAGCCGCTGTGGCATGAGTTCTATCCCCAGCCAGGAAGGTGACCCGCATGACACAGCAGACCTCTCCTGTCTTGCCCGCTGCTCAGCAGTGTATTTCCGTCAATCTGCCTGTTCTGCTCCCCACTCTGTCTCTGGTGAATCCTCTTACTCCCTGCACCTCTTCTCTGGCCTGTACCCCAGTTCTTGTATGTATAAATAAATAAATCTTTTTTAAAAAAAGAGAGAAGGGAAAAAATAAGAGAACAAAATTCAGGATACTAGAGGACAAAGAAAAACTAAAAATCAGAGCACACAGTTTCTCCTTGTACTCCTCTCCTACCCCAAGCTTCCTATTAAAGAATCTATATTTTGCTACACTGACAGAAAACAGGCTCTTGAACTAGTATCCTTATAAATCAATCTAAATTGCTAGCCAGTCTAAGAAAAGCAGAGGCATACACAGTTCTCATCTATACAAAAGTACTACAGAAAACAAAACAAAACAAAACAGAAAATGAGACTCAAAACACTTCCGCTCATAAAAATTTCCTTCCCTGAAAACAAACCATGAAGTAGAAAAAAATGTAAGACAGCATTCCAAACAAAATTAAATATTCTAAAAGAAAGGATTTAGAGATGTTGGGTGAGGAGGGAAGGGAAACATACTCTGAATACAAAGTTCAAAAATTGACAACAGAATTGGACCAAACAGTTGGATAATTTCAGGAAAGAAACAGAAGGGCAAAATCATATATGAAATTAAAGCTAAGGGGATGCCCAAGGAAGAGCAGATTTGAACAAAAAACTAATTAGGGTCACTGAGAAAATATTAGGAAAACAATTACCAGAATGAAAATGAGATAAAAGGAAGGCATAGCCTCGTAAAATGACTTAAAATTCAAAATTAGGAGAATATGTTAATGAATTAATAGGATCCATAAAATTAATAGGATTTGATACTTCAAAAAAATCTATGACGTTGTGGAGCGAGGGGACTAAAACAAATATGTCAGAAACTAACCATACTAAAGCAGATAAAAAAGAAAACCACCACCAAGTAACATTTGAACACATTATTTCAATTTCATATTCTCATATGAAAGATAAAGTTATAAATAAATACTAAACTCTAATTAGTAAGTTTGCTTTCTTTGCGGTGGCATGCTTTAACAAATTCTAAAATTATTTTTCTAGGATTAAGCAAAAAAGATAAATATACTGATGAAAATAGGAACGAGGTTTGTCACTGTTGGGGAAACTAAAATTAAGAGAAGGAGGAAAACTACACAGACTTGTGTAACATGGAATTGGTGGGTCAGAGTAAAGACGAATAGGCATTTTTTTGACAACTCTACTGAGAGATCGATTCTCCTCTCAAATCAGTGCTGGTCTTGGTGATTCACTTGTGACTCAGAGAATGCAATAGAAATGATGTCGCATGATTTCCAAGGTCTAGTCAAAAGAAACTTTGCAGTTTTTGCCTTGTTTCTTGGAATGAGACCATTCAGATTTCTCTTTCCTCTTGGATCCCAGCAACCATGTGTATCAAAAACCAAGCTACATGGAAATTACAAATGAGTAAGAAACCCACAATGTTTTAAAAGAAATGATGCTAGCTTGAATAAAAAGGGAGAGAGAGAGAGGGTACAAAATAAAAAGAAGCTTGAACCTACAGCCAGGAAGTAGACTGAGAAAGCTACCTAGCTACAAATATAGGTCATTGCTTATGGAGAAAAGAGGAATGACTCACATGAGAGAAAATAAAGCCGGTAAGAATCATTCTCAGGGAATAGAACTGGGGTCTAATCAAGGAATTTACCACCTATGCCTGGCTGGATTTCAGAACTGTTAATACGTATCATCCATCTTCCCCACCTTTTGAATGTACTGTGTACTGTGCATGTGGTATCTTAGTTCAGGTTTTGAGATTGAAAAGGACAATACTTGTGAAATTGCAAGCAAAGAAGATCACTCATACCTGGACTTGATTTAGAAGAAATTCTGGATGTTGAGCCTGAGTCTGATGCCATAAACAAATAAATCTTTTGGGAGTGAACAGAATTTGCATGTGGGGAAAATGTAAATGATTTGTGATTAAAATGCAGACAAAGATGACTGAAAATTACTTGACATTCCCTTCATCTAGAGGTGG
The DNA here is from genome assembly GCF_014898055.3 of Talpa occidentalis. Classification (NCBI taxonomy): domain Eukaryota; kingdom Metazoa; phylum Chordata; class Mammalia; order Eulipotyphla; family Talpidae; genus Talpa; species Talpa occidentalis. The sequence goes on from NW_023604972.1 coordinate 50,514,763, forward strand.
GGGTCTAATTCCCCTTCATTGTCATCAAGGTAGACCTTAGTGGCCTTCTTTCTAGTGACCAACAATATGCAACAGGAGTGACACTGTATAACTTCTGAGGTTAGTTCAGATTTCTTGCATTTTCTGCCTGATCTCTTGAAATGTTCACTCTCTGGATATGTCTCTTTAAAACCTATTTTCCATCTCAGGGTAGACACAAGCCCATGGAAAGACCATATGTAGTTGTTCCAGTTGAAAATCCTAAATAACACCCGGTTTTCAACTGCCATCTGTGTGAGTGAGCCATCTTGGATCTCCGGTCCAACCTTCAAATGACTACAGCCCCAGTCAAAATCTCATTGTGATGCATGAGACTCCAAATATGAATCACCTAACTGAGCCCTTCTAGAATTCCTGATCTACAAAAAACACCAGCAAAAATAAATAGCTATTCTAAGTCACTAAGTTTTGAGATGAAACTTTGTTATACAGTAATATGTACCTGGAAACATCAGAATTGCAATTATCAGTATGAGCTCACAGGCTTTAATGGTTTATACATAAGTATAGATTAAACTATATAGACATATGTGGGCTCTGTCTGCTGAGAGAACCCAGAAACAAAGATATATCCCGCTGGTGATGAGCACACTTAGTCCCTAAAACTTTACCACTCTTCACTAAAAAGAAAGAGGACTCTGGAAGAGTGGCTGATTTCATGACTGAGGCAAAGTAAATTACAAGCTGAACAGAAACATCTTGTTGTGCCAGAATGCTGGTTATTAATTTTATTGCTTCACAGCTCCAAATCTATCCTTCATTGTCCTGCTGGAAATACTAGAGCTAGATATTGTTCTAATTTCCCAGCTGGTACAACGTTATGCTTTGTCAACAAAGATACTGGAGAGACTCTAGAAGGAAGGGGAGTCTCTTCTTATGACTCCTGAAATGCTTGTCTGACATGCTGGACATCTGGCGGCACTTGAATTTCAATAGCACCCCCTACAGACAACTTTCTGACACGCTCCAAGGGCACCATAGCTATTAGAGCTTCCAAGTTCAACAGCACCTTTCAGAGAACTTCCTGGCAGTTTTGTCAGCATCCAAATGTGCAGTGTTTGCTTACCAGCCTTGGCTACAACACCTCAGTACACTTCTCCATTGTCTAGTGGGCCACAATCACACCTTCTCTAGAGACATCTGAATTCCCATCCACAGGGGTGATATAGCATGGGGTGGATCTTCTCTCATTATTCCTTCCTATATTCTTTAAATTTCTGTTTATCTATTCCTTCGAATCATATACAGTGATGGAAACTAATGCTACCTCAAATAAATAAATAATTAAATAAATGTCTCTTTATTCTGTAGAAATCAACTAGTAACCAGTTACTAATTATTAATTAATTAGACATTTCCATTCAAATTACTGGTGGTTTCCATTTCCTAACAAATAGACCTTGACAGATATAGTCAGAAAGCAAAAAAGAGCCCTAACAATGATGGGAACAAGTCAAAAAGACACAAGAACCAGTATGCAGGGGCTCCTGGTAGCCAAACCTAAGGCCATTTGAACATGAAAATATGTAATGGTGTGTTTGCTTCGGCAGCACATATACTAAAATTGGAACGATACAGAGAAGATTAGCATGGCCCCTGCGCAAGGATGACACGCAAATTCGTGAAGCGTTCCATATTTTTCTTGAAATTCTTGGGATACAAGGAACATACCTCAACATCATAAAGGCCATCTATGACAAGCCAACAGCCAGTATCATTCTCAATGGTGAAAAGCTGAAAGCAATTCCATTAAGATCTTGGAAACAAGACAAGGATGTCCACTCTCACCACTGCTTTTCAATATAATACTGGAAGTCCTAGCCAGAGCAATAAGACAAGAGAAAGACATCCAAGGAATCCAAATAGGAAAAGAAGAAGTCAAACTATCACTATTTGCAGATGATATGATAATATACATAGAGAACCCCAAAAATCTCCACAGAAAACTAATTCAACTCATTGGTCAGTTCAGTAAAGTGGCAGGATACAAAATCAACATGCAAAAGTCAGTAGCCTTCCTATACACAAACAATAAATCTGAAGAAGAAGAAATCAAAAAAACCACCCCTTTTATTATTGAAACAAAAAAAATCAAATATTTGGGAATAAATCTAACAAAAGAGGTAAAGGACACCTATACAAAGAAAAACTATAAAACACTGTTAAAAGAAATAGAAGAAGACACAAAGAAATGGAAAAGGACACCCCTGCTCATGGATTGAAGAATAAACATTATTAAAATGGCCATCCTACCAAAAGCAATATACAGATTCAATGCTATTCCAATCAAAATCTCAATGGCATTCTTCAAAGAAATAGAACAATTATTGATGAAATTCATGGAATCACAAAAACCCCGAATAGCCAAAGCTCTTACTGGAAAAAAAAAAAGAAGGAAATGGAGGCACAAACTCCCAGACTTCAAACTATACTACAAGCCTAATCATCAAAACGGCATGGTATTGGAACAAGACAGACATACAGACCCAATTGGATCGATAGAAAATCCAGAAATAAACCCACAGATTTATGGTCAACTAATCTTTGACAAAGGAGCAAAGACTATGCATTGGAGCAAAGAAAGTTTGTTCAATAAATGGTGCTGGGGGGCCTCCCAGGTGGCGCAGCGGTTGAGCGCTGGGTTGCGAAGCTGCCCGCGGCCTCTTGGCGCGCAGACCTCTCCTGCCGCCCGCTGCTCCCCTCAGCAGTGTACTTCGGTCCTTCTGCCTGCTCTACTCCCGGCTCTGGCTCTGGTGAATTCTCTCGCCCTCCCGGCTTCTGACTGTACCCAGTGCATGTATAAACCAAAACAAACAAACAAACAAAACAAATAGATAAATAAGACATGCTATAGAAAATTAAAAAAAAAAAAAAAAAAAAATAAATTGTGCTGGGAAAAACTGGGTCGCTACATGCAAAAGAATGAAGCTTGAACCACTACCTCACAACCATACACAAAAATCAACTCAAAATGGATTAAAGAACTAGACATTAAGACCTGAAACCATTAAAATATATAGAAGCGAAATATAGGCGAAACACTACGTGATTTGCACATCAAAGACATCTTTACAGACACATCACCCAAAGCAGTGATAGTGAAGGCAAAGATTAAACAGCAGGGACTACATCAAATTAAAGAGCTTCTGCCCACAGCAAAGAGACAATAACAAAAACAAAGAGAAACCCCACCAACTGGAGAACATTTTTGCACCCAACACTAATGATAAAGGACTGATCACAAAAAATCTGCAAAGAGCTGAGAGATCAGCAACAACAAAAGAAAATAATCCAGTCAAAAAAATGGGCAGAAGAGCTAAAAAGAAACTTCTCTGAAGAGGAAATGCAAATGGCCAACAGACATATGAAAAAATGTTCAACATCACTTGCAATCAGGGAAATGCAAATCAAAACTACCATGAGATACCATCTCACAACCAGTGAGAATGGCACATATTAAAAAACTAGCAACAACAAATGTTGGCGAGGAATGTGGAGAAAAATAACTCTTCTGCACTGTTGGTGGGAGTGCAAACTGGTCCAACCACTATGGAGAGCTGTGTGGAGATTTCTGGACCTACTAAACACAGAGCTTCCATATGATCCAGCAATTCCACTCCTAGGTATTTACCCAAAGGACACAGAAACATCAATTCCAAAGAGCACCTGCACCCCTATGTTTATAGCAGCACTGTTTACAATAGCTAAGCTTTGAAACAACCCAAATGCCCAAAAGTAGATGACTGGATCAAGAAGATGTGGTACATATATACATGGGAATATTACTCAGCATTCAAAAAAGATAAACACATGCAATTTGCAGCAACATGGATGGCGCTGGAAGGGATCATGCTCAGCGAAATAAGCCAAAAAGAAAAAGAAAAATACCGGATGGTCTCACTCATAGCAGGAATCTAGAAAACTTAAATAAGGGACCAGGAAAATGAATATAAGAAAGTGAAAATCAAAATCAACAAAAAACTATGAACCAGAGACACTTTTTGGGGGTGGGGGGCGGGAGGGGAAGGATTGGGTCAGAATGGGGCGTTTGCAATTGTATGGGGGAATATAAAAATAAAATTTAAGATTAAAAAAAAAAAAAAAAGAAAATATGTAATGGTAGTAATGGATTAAATCCCATTGAGGAAGCATGAACCTATGGCTCAAAATGATATAAATAAATAAATGAAGAAGGAAGTGCTTTTTTCATAGCAAAATGTCAAAAAATGCAGAAGGAACAATGTAGTCAGAATATCATCATTTGGCAAAAATCAGTGGATACTGAAAAAAGCATGTGAAAATAATGAAGAATAGGATATCTACATAGTCTCAAAGTTTCCACTTATAAAATATGAATTACAAAGGGAAAATAACTTTACAGTAGAGAAACTTGTCAAATAACAGTTTCTTAGCCATGTGAGCCAATGTTATATCAGTTATGGGACAATCTCATATCCTGTGGCTTCTGATAGACATACATCACTGTAGTGGCCTTCCTACAAAAAGCTATGTAACTTCAATACAATCCTAAATGATTTCCTTATTTCCATTCTTACTCTACAATTTACAACCTCAAATCAACTCCTCTACTCAAAATCTTCCAAGGAAAAATTCATTTTACTCTTTCAAGCTCTCTGGAAAGCACAAGGATGTTGGGAACCAGAGCCCGTGTCTTAGGTTGCGAGATGGAAGCCATGCATTGAGAATGGCTGAGCAATGAGACAAATCAAGTATGGGTCTGTAAGGGCAGGAAGGGCACAGTGCAGGTTTTCTGATCCAGCAAGCTGGGTAAAGAAGGAGTCCTAAAGAGTCCTCGGTGGGTTTTGCAGGCTTTTTATTTAGATTTACCAGGCACATGGCAGGCAGGGGTGCTGGGGGGCTGGGAGGCTGGCAGTCATCCCAGCCCCCAGCAAATCCTCACTCTATCTGGGCTCTCTGGTGTTCTCTCTGCTTCTCTTCCTCTTCTGTTCGTTCTTGGCTTCTGCTGGAGTCCCTGTGATGCCGCCCTTATAAACTGTCTCTCAGCCCAGGTGTACCCACTCCGCCATCAGGCATGCATTCAGGACCACAGGGTTCCCTCATCTATCCTAATGGCGGGAGGGCAGAAAAGCCTGATACTTTTTCCTTAGCCTACACGGTCCTTGGATTTACCACTGTGTCTTCTTATCAGCTACCTGCCAACCCCAAGAATTTCTGATGGATCAAGATCAGTTTTAGTGTCTTCATCTGTCAACTAATGCTGACACTGACTGTCCAACTCCTAAGATTACTATAAAGATCAGTGTGAGCACCTACTTTTTATTCAAAAGAGGAAGATGAAATTTACCTTTTAACAAATTCAGATCTATGTATATTACAACAGTGTAACAATACAGTTAAAAAAAGTTAAACAACTTCAGACTACAAGAATAGAACTATATTTGAGATCAAGAAGGAAATGATCCCAAACAGCTGTGAGTGGCTTTATCCACACAGAACAGAAGGGTAATGACAATTGCATCTGGCAAAGGGTAACCAGGAGAGTGAATAGTCTAAAACTAGATTATTTAATATTGATGAGAGAAACAGAAAAGAGCTAATTTTGGGCACAATAAGAGCAGTTTTCAAATGTTTGACAAATTAACATATGAACAAAAAAATAAAATAGTTCCAGAAGGAAGTAGTACAATGCAACCCTAACAGTGTCAAAAAATAGAACTACCTGATTTTTGAGATGGTAAGCTCTTTGTCAATGAAGGTGTTTCACAAGTGGGAAGACCAGATGTTGGGATGCTGACAGAAGGACTTCTATGAATAGGATCGGGGTGACAGAAAGCATCGTGTGCCAGAGTTCCCTGTACTTCAATGAATTCTGGAAACTGCTTTTATTTTTTAGGAGGTCCTCTTTTTCTTTTTTTTAGCAAGACTTGGATCATAACATATGAACTATTTTTATCCACACATTGTTAAGTCCACACTTTTATGTCTATAGATAAATATATTTTTATGTCTAAAGTATAAAATATCATGAAGGTTAAAATATGGTTTGCTTACCTTTGCTGATGAAACAATTTGCTTGGCCTGGCGTCTTGATAAATGATCAATTGTCCTTATTAACACTTCAGGATCTGCATTAGCTAAGTGCATTAGACTTTTATAACCTGCATTGTGTAATTGTTTTGCTCGACCCTGAAAAGTATCATGAAAATCAGTAGGATCAGACTTTGGGATTAGGAAAAAAACATTAAAGTGTCTTATTCAAATGAAAATTTTGCATGTAAAGAAAGGAATAAATTAATAAAGTAAACAAATTTTGAGGAACTTTTTTTCTCTTTTATTTTGTATTTTCTTTATAAGGATTTAATCTAGAAAACTTCTATAGATGGTGTTATATTGAATTTTGAGGAATTTTAAAGATGCACTTGGGTGGTTCCAGTGTGACTTGCAAGAGAGCTTTCCGTGCAGCTTAAGTAAACTGAGGTGTGCTGTAATTAGGAATGGAAACCCATTAAGGCACTTAGGATAGAGCCATTATTTTAAATCTCCAGTCAAATGTTCAAGGCCAATACTTACCAGCTACTTAGGGGACCACTAATGAGTGTGTGCATGTGCTTTCCCAGCAGAACAACTTCTCACACAAAATAACAGAGAATAAAATGAAATTGAAGGTTGGTGAAAAAAGCTTAAAAACCAGCTGATGATACTTTTTTCTAACTCTCTTAGGAATGTAAATAACCCTAGTTACCACCAAATCACTACTACATTAAATAAGTACTTCTAAACTGACAGAAGTGAGGGAGGCAGGAAGAGATGCTAAGGATGAACTGTAGCACAGGCATAACTGTGAGAGTCATTTTCATCCCCATTGTCATTTTTTTGCCTGTACATGTTATTTTTCGTCAAGAATGCTTCCAGGTTAATGGGGGATTCTGAGAGGCCATGGCAATAATTTTTTTTCCTAAAGGGGCTGCCATGACAAATGAGCAACAGAGCTGTAAAGTCTTATCATAAACAAAACAGTAAAACCTGATTTTTCTGTTAGTTGAAATTATCTCAACTGGCAAACTGCAAAGTTACTAACCTCTAAAACTCCAGTCACTTCCATGAGAGGAATTAGCTCTGCCTTTACACAGTAAGTCAACCTCTTGGTAAGTTCTACCAAAAGGGCTCTATAAACCCAAAACTCCTCAAGTTCCTGTAGGACACAAAGCAATATACAGAATTAAAAGCTGTTTTTTCAAAGTTCCGTTCGTGTGATAAAAGACTCAGAGAGGATGTTCTATTATGTAAGTTCTGAACTTGAATTAAGCCAGAGTGAAAAATGACTCAAGCAAAATTATTATGAGGAAACAACACGGAGACTCTGAGAGGACCAAGTAGTTTAGGGATAAGATTGGAAACTGAAAAATAAGTCAATATGAAAAGTTCTATTCTTTTATCTATTATATATTCTTTTATCTATTCTATTCTCTCTCTATATATTTATATATATCAAAACATCAGGAAAAGCATGCATAGCATTTTTTTTTCAAATGACCAAAAATAATTTCTACCTCTGGGAATTTATCCTGAAGACAACTTATTAAATATGGAGGGATTCAAATGTAAGACGATGTTCTGTGAAACCAATACTTAAAACAAAAATACTGGAAGCCATGAGTTGATAATTATTAATGCTGGTGGTTAAATGGGTATTCATTATATTATTTTGTCTTCTTTTGTGATGGAGATTTTCTATAACAGTATTTTTTAAAATGCCCTTTTAGGCATCATTGTGAGATTATGAGGAGCATACAACAGCATTAGCTGGCATGTTTGTACTCAGTAGGAAAGTCAATACACTAAAGGTGGTTGTAAAAATAACACCTTGAATAGAACTACTACATCAATCAACCCTGAAACTGCCTTACTGCCCGGAGCCGTCCGGAGTATGTGCCGTGTTGCATATGCGTGCCATGAGTTCGCTTTACCGTTTCGCCTTCGGAGAACCACAGGTTTTTCCTGTAAAGCACATGAGACTGGGAGGTACGGGGGGAGGAGCTACGAGGGTATAAGAGGAGAACGCGGGAGAGAGAGGAGAAGAAGAAAAGAGATTTAAGAGGAGAACGCGGGAGAGAGAGGAGAAGAAGAAAAGAGATTTAAGAGGAGAACGCGGGAGAGAGAGGAGAAGAAGAAAAGAGATTTAAGAGGAGAACCACGAGAGAGGAGAGTTACTGCGAGAGGAGCAGAGAGAAGGCCAGGGAAGTAAGAAAGACAGGGAAAAGTAAAAGAGAAGGAAAAGGAAAAATAAAGAAGCAAACGCTAGCGTCAAGTTGTCAAGCCCCTCATTTCAATCCTCAGCCCTTCTCTTTTCGTGCCTCCGAATCCCGCGGGTCGGGACACCTTACCACTGTATCTTTACTGCTATATAAGACTATAATTTTCCCTTGTTGTTCACACTTTTGTGGGTACTTCTATCATTTGTTAAAAATATCGTAACTAATACTATCTTAACTAATACTAATACAATGATGTACATTCTATACCACCTTCATAACTTTTTAGAAAAAAATACTTTAAAATATTGAAAAGACATTTATGAGCACAGAAGTTGTCAGGTAGACTGTTACTAGAACTGACAATCAAAATTATAGTTGTTTTTAAAGTTCAACATATAGATTCTTTTACTTGAACAATTCTCAAATCCTTATAGTCCAAGTAAAATAAAGGTAATGAATATTAGGAAAAGCATCTTTAATTACAAAGACCAACAAACAAAAAATATTTAAGAAAATCATTTTAAAAGCTAATTTCTCCCCTATTATCTATAATTTTTACCTACTGTTTAAGTAGCATGTGATTAAGAAAAATAACCTAATATTAAAAAGTTAGCATAAGCAGCAAGTTTGCTAAAATAGTTATTCAATTCAAACATTATAATAAAATTAATTGCCATGTACATACACAGAATATGTGACTAAGATAGGAAAATGAAGTAGATTTTAAGTAAAAAAAAAATGGAGTAAAATGTTTTCAAAAATTGAGTATAGAAACAAACATGTAAAGAATTTATGATGCCCCCAATAAGAAGAAATTTAAACATAAAAATTGTTTATACATTAATTAAAAAAATTATCTGAGCAGAACAGTCTGGTAATTTTGATTGAAATACTTAAGGAAATTCTGAAAGTTTCTTTTAGCAAAGTCTTAAAAAAAACATCCCAAATGCATTTGGGCAAAATAACATTTTCTTCATGAATATTTTATAAAGTAAAATTTGATGTAGGAATTTAAAGTAAATGTCTGACATTGGAAACAAAAATGGTAAATTACTATGGCAATCAAAAGTACATGATATTAAGTAGTCTCGGGGTACCTGCTGGATATTAGTGATATACTGATCAAACACTTAATGTGATTATCATGTAAGAGAAAGACACACAGAATCTACAATGAAGTGTCCTTAAGAGATGATTCCAAATATCTGAAACAACTAATGGTGGTTGAAAGAGAATGGTTAAACTAGGTGCTTTCTACTTTTTCATTATATATTTTAGTTAATTCTGTCATTTTTGTATCTTTATCATACATTTATGTATTCCTGTAAGTGGATAAAAACACAGATAAAATAAATTCTGAATGCTTTGTAATAACAGAATTAAGTCAGCAATGGGAAAATAATGACTAACTGGTTTTGAGCTTAGTGCAACAGTTAAATAAAAATATGCACAAAGTATACATCAATTACTCAATGGAATTACCTCACAGAAATGTAACAGACATGATGAGAATGCAGCAGCTCCAGTGTGGAGATTTTGTATATATCCTCGAGGCATATTAAATTTTTCAGACACACTCCAAATATTGGTCTCTTTGAGCAAAGTATAAAGAACAAAAGATAGGTATAGTCTGTTGACAATGTCCTTGTCCACCTTCTAGAACGACATAATCAAATGTATTTATGTACCAGACCTGTTAAAAATGTAAAATATTAAAAAAATGTACAATATTTTCAAACTGGACAAAAGATAAAAGTGAAGTTGTATTACCGAAAAGCAAGGACAAAATGATTCCATAGAAATAAAGCTAATTTCGGGCCTCCCTGGTGGCGCAGCGGTTGAGCGCTGGGTTGCGAAGCTGCCCGCAGCCTCTGCAGTGCTGGTTCGATTCCCGGCTGCTCCCTGGCCACCGGAGGAGGGTCCCACATGGGGCGCAGACCTCTCCTGCCGCCCTCTGCTCCCCTCAGCAGTGTACTTCGGTCCTTCTGCCTGCTTTGCTCCCCGCTCTGGCTCTGGTGAATTCTCTCACCCTCCCGCGCTTCTGACTGTACCCAGTGCTTGCATAAATAAATAAATAAATCTTAAAAAAAAAAAAAAAAGAAATAAAGCTAATTTCTAACACATGTATTTTAGATTCATTCAAATTACTATTTTTCTAAGTATAAAAAAAAGAGATGAGTCAAACTGTTTTTGTTTTAAATTAAACTTCTCTCTACAGAGAGATTAGTGGGTTCATTTGTGTTCCTCCTCTCCCTCTGAGAAAAGATATGTTCAAGTCTTAACCCCTGGTACCTGTGAATGTGATCTTATTTAGAAATAGGACCTTTGCAGATGTAATTAGTTAAGGATCCTGAGATTACATCATTCTAGATTTCTAGGTATATGGTGGGTCCTTTAGGGCTCTTTGTTCAACGACTGATGTCTTCATGTTTATAAAAGGAAGAGAGAAATGAAGCAATAGAGAGAACAAAGCAATGTGAAGATGGAGGCAGAGATTGGAGGGATGCATCTATAAGTCAAGGAACACTAGTAACTGCTAGCAGCAACTAGAAAGTAGGAGAGACGCAAGACTCCCCCTTCGTCAGAGCCTCCAGAAGGAACCATTCTTGCCAGCATCTTGATTTCAGACTGCTGGCCCCCTCCTCTGTGAGAGAATACATTTCTGTTGTTTTAAGACACCCAGTTTGTGCTAATTTGTGATGGCTGTACTAGGGAAAAATAGAAAGGGAAGCATTTCATGTACTAGATGGGGAGTTCTTTGAGGACAACAAACAGCAACAAAAACACAAAACTTGTCCCATCTTAGGTTCCCTGATACCAAGTAGAATGTCTAATATACATTTCTGGAAGATGTATTTTTCTCCCTTGAATTGAAATTACTACAGGATTATATATACAATGAAAACATTTTATAAATATTTTACAATTTTTTTATTGTAGTCTAAGAAAGCTTACAGAGGTTTAACTTTTCCCATGATGAAAGTCTTACTTGTCCATGGCTGACATTTCAGAATACAAAGATCTGAAAAAAAGGTCATCACACCAACCAGAATTATTTTTGGTAAATGTATAAGTTTATGGTTCTCAGATATGTTTTATATAGCAGCACGGGCATTATATTAAAGAAAAAAATGAAAATGATCAATTCAACAAAGGAAATAATAAGTTAACAGTATTAATTTTGTTAAATAGATTTAGTTAATTGTTTAGTAAGGAAAAAAAAGACTGGTACCTTCTTGACAACTTGACCTGATGCTTTTTTCACAAGAAAGCTTTCAGAGATGCCAACAAGAGCAGCTACCTTTTGTTCTGCTGGATTGAGTTTGTTGAACTACGTAAAAAGGGTAAATACATGAAAAAATTAAATTGTAACCATAAAAAATTCTGTCATTTGAATCAAACCCAGTACTTCCTTTGATATCTCATTTTCATCAAGAGGAGATGAAAACAACGTAAATGCTTTTTACAAATACTGTAAGCTTAAGAAATATATTATTAAAATATAACATCTGTTAGACTTAGACACACACATGGTCACAAATACGGATTTCCATGGACTTTGTGTTTATGTTTAATATTGGAGATGTTTAGGGAGAAGAGGGAAAGATTTTGAAAGTAACCGCAGTATATAGTTTCAATTAAAAACACTCATGGTAACAACTTAATGATATGACATTAAAAAGAAAGTATTTCCTGCAGTTAAAGCTGTATACCACTCTGTCTAATGTATGTTCATACATCTAGTCTGTTCACAGTTATGTCATGAAAGACTGAACTTCATGTTATATGTACTGTTTTTACAGTAATCCTGACTGAGCAGGAAATAGGTATAAATGAAGTGACTTATGCTATCAATTAAAGCAGCCACTTGTTTATGAAGATACTGACAAACAGATGAGAAGAAAGGATAGACAGACTAGCTGAGGGAGAAGACAAGGTCAAAATAAAATTAATAGGTGGCCCAGATACTATATCTTTGAAAGCAGTATAAGTGTAGTAACTGAATTAAACCATGTGAAATGCTTTGGATTTCATGCCCATGGGTCCTCCTAAGTTTTGGCAACTGTGGCTTGAGGCTTGGTCTACAGAAGCAGCCTTTCCCTCCTGAGAGTTGTCCTTCTACAGAAACTCATCTTAGTGGTTCTTATTTCCTCCCCCTTTTACTGCAAATTAAATTGTATGCTTATATATTATAATGTGAGTTTCCTCCAGTGAATTATAGTGTAATTATATGTGACTGACTGGAATTGTAAGTTAAATCTCTTCACCCAGGTGGAAGTTAGCACGTTGAGATCCAAACTTCATACTGCACTTTACCATTTGGTTTTGTAACAAACAGGGTCAATTGCACCTTGCCACTGCTGATATAATAGATAGTCCTGCTCGGGTACAAACATCACAGCTTTGTGTGGATCTGACAGAGCTGTCATGTAATTAGAATCTCAATCATCAGAAATGGCTCTCACTGTTTTCTTTACATTCTAGGCATTATAAAATGTAGTGGTCACCAAATCATAACAGAAACTGTCAGTGGAAAAACAGAACAAGGAATGATTCTTTTTATCCTGCACCTTTCTTTATTTTTCAATAATAAGTTCATATTTAATAGAAAGATAATATTTATGTTAAATAAAACAAAAATGCAGTTGCCATGTGATTATTTTCAAAAATTGAAAGACAAAGGCAATTTCAATTTTTTCAAATGTTTTTAATAGAGAAAAACAAACTGAATAACTTCTTGATAGAATTCATATCATTATTAATAAACTAAAATAGCTTATATTGCAGAATCTTAAATTCTTACCTGCCTGAAGTATATCATCCAGTCGGGGTCACACTGAGAAGCCATATCATAGGGAGTTGATAGGTAGATTAGATGGAGAAGGTTTTCAAGCACAAGCCCTTCAAGACCTTTCTTCAAGTCTCTGTAGAGAATGTCACAATAAGCCAAATCTATAGTTCCTAAAAGACACACATAAATATTTCATCTTTCAAATTATCAGAGAGGGAAAGAAAGTCTTGGTAGTAGTTATCTAAATACAGCAAAAAGTCTTCAAAAATCTATTATTTTGTGGGTTAGCATAACTATTTTGGAGGTCATTTTGACAATATCCATCTACATTTAATAAGTATATACCTTCTGATCCATGTACTCTATTTTTGGGATTATAATCCAGGAAAATATTTTCATATATACCCAAAAATACATGAATAGAATTGACCATGTAGCCTTGTTTAAAATTGAAAAAAAAAAAACCATTTAATTCAAGTGTCCATTAGTAGGGGGACGATTAAATAAATACTATGGATTACTATAGTATTAGAAAAAAGAGGTATTTAGTGGACTGACATGTGAAGATGCTCATAATATTTTATAAATAAAAACAGCAATTTGCCAAAACCTGTACTCTTTTTTTAATTATTTTTTTATTTTAACATTTAACATTTTTTACATTTTTTTAGACATTATTTGCTTTCCCCCACCCCTTCAGATTGAGTCCCCATAGAATTTCCTTCCCTAAGGTACCCATGCACCATCACCACAGTCCCCAGTGCTTCTCCCTCCCTCCCTCTCACCCCTTTCCCACCTCCTCTTTCCCACTGTCTCTGGTTTATAATTGTCTGTTTTTGTTATGTTATGTTTTGTACTTGTACTCTTATTCCTTCAAAAGGTAAACTACGTGCATATGAAGATACATATTTGTTTATATATATATATGCGTATATATACATATGCTCATACACACACTAATAGAGAGTGGAACTAGGAAAAGAGTATGGGATTACCCTTTCCATAATTCTGAGTTCTTAGAATTTTTTAAAAAGATTTATTTATTTATGCATACAAGAACTAGAGTGTAAGCCAGAGGTGCAGGGTGGTGGTGGTGAGAGTATTCACTAGATAAGAGTGCGGAGCAGAACAGGCAGATGTACTGAAATACATTGCTGAGGGAAATAGCAGGTGATACAGGAGAGGTCTGCTGTGCCATGTGGGTTAGCTCCCTGCCCGGCCTGGGACTGAACTCATGCTGTGGTGGCTGGCAGTAGCTTGATAGCGCTGTCTTTAACCTCTATGCCACCAATGAGGCCCTTCTTAGGATTTGTTTTTAAGACATGAATTATTTTACATTAAATAAATTATGATGCAGCTATCAAAAAAGGAACTATTCACTGTTATGGAACAATCATTCAGGTACCGTATTAAGCAGAAAATGCAAATTCCAAAACAATATAAATGATTGTTTAAAAACAAAAACTTTAAAAATTTTAAAACTGTATATATGTATGTAATATGCATTATAAAAAAATATCAGGAAAGATATACATCAAACTGGTATTCTTAGAGAGATACTCAGATTTGTGTGATTGATGAGGAAGAGGAGTGTGAAAGAAGGATAACATTTTTTTCCTCTGTATATGTCAGTAGTATTCTAAATTACTTAAAATTCAAAACATTTTTCAGCCTTTAAAAGTTGAAGTATTCTAATAACTTTTAAGATTCTTGTTACTCATTATCAAAATGCCCATCCTACCAAAAGCAATTTACAGACTCAATGCTATTCCAATAACAATTTCAATGACATTCTTCAGAGAAATAGAACTAATATTCATGAAATTCATATGGAGCCACCAAAAACCCTGAATAGCCAAAATTCTCCTGAAAAAAAAAAAAAGAAGGGAATGGAGGTATCATACTCCCAGACTTCAAACTACACTACAAAGCCACAATAATCAAAACTGCATAGTATTGGAACAAAAACAAACACATGGGCCAAGGGAATCGAATAGAAAATCCAGAAATAAACCCACAGATTTACGGTCAAGTAAAGGAGCAAAGAATATGCAATGGAGCAAAGAAAGTTTGTTCAATAAATGGTGCTGGGAAAACTGGGTCACTACATGCAAAAGAATGAAGCTTGACTACTACCTCACAACATGCACAAAAACCAACTCAAAATGGATTAAAGAACTTGACTTAAGACCTGACACCATAAAATATATAGAAGGAAATATAGGTGAAACACTACATGACATACACCTCAGTAACATCTTTAAAGACACATCACCAAAAGCAGTGAAAGCAAAGATAAACAGCTGGGACTACATAAAATTAAAGAGCTTTGGCCTCCCCGGTGGCGCAGCGGGTGAGCGCCATGCTGTGAAGCTGTCCGCAGACTCTGCAGTGTGGGTTCGATTCCTGGCTGGCCAGGTAGAAACCCACATGATGTGGCAGACCTCTTTTGTCTCGCTCTTCTGCACCCCTCAGCAGTGTCTTCGGTCTGTCTGCCTGTTCTGCTTCCCACTCAGTCTCTGGTGAATTCTCTCACCCTCCCACGCCTCTGACATGTACCCCAGTTCTTGTATAAATAAATGAATCTTTACAAAAGAAAAAAAATTAAAGTGCTTCCATACAGCAAAAGAGACAGAAACCAAAACAAAGAGACACCCCACCGAATGGGAGAAAATTTTTGCACACAACACTAATGATAAAGTGCTGATCACAAAAATCTACAAAGAGCTGATGAGACTCAACAAAAACAAAGTAAACAACCCAGTCAAAAAATGAGCAGAAGAGCTAAAAAGAAACTTCTCCAAAGAGGAAATGCAAATGGGCAATAGGCATATGAAAAAAATGTTCAACATTACGTGTAATCAGGGAAATGCATATCAAAACTACAATGAGATACCATCTTACACCAGTGAGAATGGCATATATTAAAAAAAACATCAACAACAAATGCTGATGAGGATGTGGAGAAAAAGGAACTCTCCTGCACTGCTGGTGCAAACTGGTCTAACCATTCTGGAGAGCTGTGTGGAGATTCCTCAGTCTGCTAAAGATGGAGCTCCCATATGATCCAGTAATTCCATTCCTAGGTATTTACCCAAAGGACATGGAGACATTAATTCAAAAGGGCACCTGCACCCCTATGTTTATAGCAACACTATTTACAATAAGTAAGCTATGGAAACAACCCAAATGCCCAAAAATAGATGACTGGATCAAGATGTGATACATATACACAATGGAATATTACTCAGCAATCAAAAAAGATAAACTCATGCAATTTGCAGCAACATGAATGGAGCTGGAAGGGATCATGCTCAGTGAAATAAGCCAGAAAGAAAAAGAAAAACACCAGATGGTCTCACTCATAGCAGAAATTTAGAAAACCTAAATAAGGGACCAGGAAAAAGACTAATTATTATAAAGTAAAAATCAAAATCAACAAGCAACTATAAACCAGAGATATACTCTGGGGGTGAGGGGTTGGGGAAGGGAGCAGGATCAAAACAAGTGGGGTGGGAATTGTATGGGGACTATAACCAAGATGATAATGCACTCATTGTGCAAAAATGAAAAATGATGTAAAAAATATATAAAATAAAAGGAAAAAAAAGACTGTTACTAATATGAAATTACAAATCCAAATCAAAGTAACAGACTATTTTCTATTTTTTCCAATGGATTTCACAGATTAATAACAAGATTTAGCTAAGCTCTTACCCTTAAAGGAAGCTTGGCCCAACTTTGTAATATGAAAATTATGTTGAAACTCTTCTTCAGATTGATGAATAGCATCCTTTTGTAGAAATCCCTTTTCTGTCAAAATAGGGTCTTTTTTTAGGAGTCCTTTTTCTGTCAGGTATCTAAGTGATTCTATGGTTATTTCCCAGAGACTTTTTTCTTTCAACAAAATCTTTTGCTGAACACCAAGAAATGTACCACTCATAAAGCGATGTATGTCACCAAGATTTGTTGCAATCTGAAACAATTCAGAACACCAACAGAGTACTTTCTTTAATTCAATACATCATTTTGAATACCTATTAATCAAATGATGACTTATCTCTAGTTCAAAGCTACTGAAAGAAAAAAATTAGTACAAAATCTATACAGTTGCATATATAAAGGTGCAGTAGTCTCTCCTTAATGGTGGTTTTGCTTTTCAGTTTCAGCCACTCCAGGTAGTTGTCCAAAAATATTACCTAAAAGAGTAATAGATAAGATACTCTAAACAAGATTTTTTTTAAAAGATTTATTTATTTATACAAGCACTGGGGTACAAGCCAGAGGCACGGGAGGGTGAGAGAATTTACCAGAGACAGAGCAGGGAGCAGAACAGGCAGAAGGACTGAAATACACTGCTGAGGGGAGCAGTGGGCAAGGCAGGCGAGGTCTGCCACGCCATGTGTCAATCTCCCTGACTGGCTGGGAATCAAAGCAGCAGTGCAGAGACGGTGGACACCTTCACAGCGTGCACTCAACCCGCTGCTCCACAGGGGAGGCCCTGAACAAGATTAATGAAACTTTTTTAACAGTAGATTGTTATAGTTGCTACTGTGCCTAATTTATAAATGAAACTTTATTATAGACTGGTATTCTTAGGTAAAAACAACATATATCAAATTCAGTACTATCCTCAGTTTCAGGTACCCATTGAGAGTCTTGGTACATATACCTTGCAGTTAAGGAAGGACTACTGTAATTTTATTATGGTATTTTAAAATTAATGAGAAAAAAACAAAGGGAAAAGACAGTTACAATATTCATATTTTTTGCTCAAAAACTTTTCATATTTCCCCATTAGAAAGACTGAGTTATAATTTTATTATTATTTTTTAAAGATTTATTTTATTTATTTATGCATATAAGAGCTGGGGTATAGGCCAGAGCTGAAGGGTGGGGGGATGAGAGAATTCACCAGAGACAGAGTGGGGAGCAGAACAGGTAGATTAACTGAAATACACTGCTGAGGGGAGCAGCAGGCAAGACAGGAGAGGTCTGCTGCGCCATGTGGGTTACCTCCCTGGCCATGGATCGAACTCATGCTGCAGTGGCTGCTGATAGCTTCATAGGGCTGAGTCTTAAACCCCTGCACCACTAGGGAGGCCCCATGAGATATAATTAACTTGTGATACTAGTTCCAGGTATACAATATTACTATATGTATATACTGTGAAATGATCATCAAAGTAAGTCTAGTAAACATCCAGCACCACAAAGAGTTACAAATTCTTTTTCTTGTGATGAGAACTTTTAAGTGCTACTCCCTTCTTAAGTTTTTGAATATTTTTTCACAAGGTCTTCAAAGCTGTACTCTTTGTTTATTTCCCAATTGATATTACTAATTCCTGTTCAGTCCCCTTTAGAAACTCTCGCTTCTCACCTCTCCAGCATCCTTTACCTCTAACATTTGCATTAAAAAAAGAAAAACAACCATGTAGAAAACACAACTAAATGAGTCCACTAACACAGGACCAGGCAACACTTTCCTTGACATGCAACCTAAAAATAAATAATAGTTTCCTACCTCTTCTTCTTCTTTTTTTTTTGAAAGGTTTATTTATTATGTATACAAGAATTGGGGTATAGGCCAGAGGTATGGGGGATGAGAGGATTCACCAGAGACAGAGTGGGGAACAGAATAGGCAGATTGACTGAAATACACTGCTGAGGAGAGCAGTGGGCGAGTCAGGAGAGGTCTGCTGTGCCATGTGGGTAGCTCCTGGCCAGGGATCGAACTCGTGCTGCAGTGGCTGCGGATAGCTTCATAGGTTGCGTACCAACCCTTTGTGCCACCAGGGAGGCCCTTCCTCCCTCTTCTTGATGTTCTCTCACTCCCAACTCTTTTTCCTGTGTGTGTGTGTGTGTGTGTGTGTTTGGTGTTGTTACCTTCTTCTTTCCCCATCTTATTGCTATGTAAAATTTATAATGGCAATCAAAAGTAGTATTATTTAAAATTCAATTTGGTGTTCATATGTACAGTTGATTCCAAATTAGAATAATTTTATATGAGCCAATTTCAATGAAATCAGCATGTTACATTTAAATATAGTCAATCAATAAGTACATTTCTTTTAAAATTCTTTCAACTGGAGAACTTTAATTATTTCATATCAAACCATTATAAGGGATAAAAAATACTTATACAGTATAGACATTTTATATTATTCTTTTAATAAAAATCATGCTTAATAAAGTATCCAAATGGGCTAAAACTGCACTTTTAAAATAGTCAAGAACTGGGGCCTCTCTGGTGGTGCAAGGGGTTAAGATTCAGCACTATGAAGCTATCCACAGAGTTCCATACCTGGCAAGGAGCTTCCCACATGGTGCTGCAGACCTCTCTGGTCTCCCCACTGGTCCCCTCAGCAGTGTATTTCATTCAACCTGCCTGTTCTGTTTCCCACTATTTCTGGTGAATCCTCTTACACACACCCCCACATCTCTGGCATGTACCCCAATTTATTTATGCATGTATCATAAATAAATGAATCTTTAAGAAAAATAGTCAAGAACTGATAGTTTGTAGATTATCAACAAACTTATTTTCTGTACTGCTTTCTACTTGGTTGGTTACTGTTAACACTGGAATGTGTGTGACTAAGGAGGCAGAAGGTTTACAAAGCGAACTGCTAGTTATTAGGACAAACCCTTAGAACGATTTTAAGGCTCTTTAGTTTGGGGTTAGGTGCTCACTCAAGCTGAAACTAGTTAAACCAACATGCGCAGAGAAGACCCTTTGTGACCTAATCACCTGAG
The DNA here is from genome assembly GCF_014898055.3 of Talpa occidentalis. Taxonomy (NCBI): domain Eukaryota; kingdom Metazoa; phylum Chordata; class Mammalia; order Eulipotyphla; family Talpidae; genus Talpa; species Talpa occidentalis. Next base: position 50,534,587 of record NW_023604972.1, read on the forward strand.
GTTTATTTACATAATAAAATTTCCACCAAAGGGGGTACTTTGTCACCACTTTCTAAACATGTAACCCATGAAGAAGCCTGATCTGGTTATGAAACTACACTGCAACTGTGCAACCAAGATTCTGAATATTTCATCCTGCCCTCCACCCTGTACAAATACCCAGTATTCTTATAAAAATCCTATCTTCCTTTAGGAAGCTGAGTCTGTACTTTGGGAGTGATCCCTTTCCTTCTTACTCAATTCAAGCAATTAAATTCTTTCTGAACTCATGGATCTATTGGTCAGTATGTTATCCTCTCACCAGTACCACATTATTTTGGCTGGTTACTGAAGCTTTCCAGTAGTAAGTCTGGAAGTCAAGTAGTATGTGAAATAGTGTGAACTCTCTAACTTTATTCTTTTTTTTTTATAGAGGCATGTTTATTTATTTATTTATTTGTTTGTTTGTTTGTTTTGTTTATACATGCACTGGGTACAGTCAGAAGCACGCGAGGGTGAGAGAATTCACCAGAGCCAGAGCGGGGAGCAGAGCAGGCAGAAGGACCGAAGTACACTGCTGAGGGGAGCAGCGGGCGGCAGGAGAGGTCTGCGCGCCATGTGGGACCCTCCTCCTCCGGTGGCCGGGGAGCAGCCGTGGATCGAACCGGCGCTGCAGAGGCCGCGGGCAGCTTCGCAACCCAGCGCTCAACCGCTGCACCACCGGGGAGGCCCTCTCTAACTTTATTCTTTTACAAAACTGTTTTTGGCCATTCTGGTCTTATTTTTTTTTTTTAATAGAGGCATGTTTTATTTATTTATTTGTTTGTTTGTTTTGTTTATACATGCACTGGGTACAGTCAGAAGCGCGGGAGGGTGAGAATTCACCAGAGCCAGAGCAGGGAGCAGAGCAGGCAGAAGGACCGAAGTACACTGCTGAGGGGAGCAGCGGGCGGCAGGAGAGGTCTGCGCGCCATGTGGGACCCTCCTCCAGTGGCCGGGGAGCAGCCGGGGATTGAACCGGCACCGCAGAGGCCGCGGGCAGCTTTGCAATCCAGCGCTCAACCGCTGCACCACCGGGGAGGCCCTCATTCTGTTCTTTTGCCTTTCCAAATACATTCCAGCAGCCTGCAATTTCAACGAAAGAAAAAAAGTCTGCTGGGATTTTGATTAGGATTACATTTAATTTATATATCAATTTAAGAAATAATATTTGAATAACATTGAGTGTTCTAATTCATGAACATGATGTCCTTCTCCATTTATCAGGCCTTCTTTAATTTCTCTCAGCAGTATTTTAGTTTTTAATATATAAAGGTATGACACATATTTGTTGAATTTATCCCTGTTTCATGTTTTTGATGTTATTAAAAATGGGATTGTTTTTTCCATTATTTAAAATATAAAAATACAATTTTATATAAAAATACAATTGAGTTTTATACTTTGGCCCTAAATCCTGTTAAACAGCTAATTAAATTCTAGTTTTCTGTTCATTCCTTTGAATTTCTCTTGAACTCAGTGTCATTAGAAAATAAGATAGCTTTGGGGCCTCCCCAGTGGTGCAGTGGTTGATTGCTGGGTTGCGAAGGTGCCCGCAGCATCTGCAGTACTGATTCAATCCCTGGCCACCAGGTGAGGGTCCCACATGGCGCGCAGACCTCTCTGCCGCCTGCTGCTCCCCTCAGCAGTGTACTTAGTCAGTCTGCCTGTTCTGCTCCCTGCTCTGGCTCTGGTGAATCATCTCACCCTCCTGCGCTTCTGACTGTACCCAGTGCTTGTATAAATAAATAAATTAATTTTAAAAAATCCAAATTTAAAAAAAAAAAGAAAATAAGATAGCTTTACTTTCTCCTTTCCCAATCTCTATGCCTTTATTTTCCTTCCTATCTTATTGTATAGCTACAGCCTGGTGGCATGGAGAAATCAGATATCTTTGCTTTTCCTAATTTTAAGGAGATAAACATTTAGTCTTCACCATGAAGTATGATGTTACCTTCATTGTTTAAAATAAACACCCTTCATCAGGTTGAAGAAGTTCTCTTACTACTTATTTGTTGAGTTTTTATCTAATGATGTGATGAATTATGTCAAATAGAGAATTACACCGAATTTTAAATGCTAAACCAACAGCATTACTGGAATAAATTCTAACTGATCATGGTATATTACTCTGACAATGTATTGCTGAAGTACTAATATTTTGATATTTTTATATCTCTGTTTACCAGAAATGTTGTCCTGTAGTTTTATCTTTCTGCATATCTTTCTCTGGTTTTGTATCAGAATAAAATTAGTCTCATGAAAAGGAGCAGTGTTCTTTCTCCCACCATTTTCTGGAAGAATGTATGATTAGCATTATTTTTTCCTTAAGTGTTTAACAGAATGCATTAGTGAAGTCAGTTGGGACTGGCGTTTTCTTTGTGGGAAGGCATCTAAATTCAATTTACTTAATAGGTATAGAGTTACTTACATTTTTCTAATACATTTTCAATTAATTTTGGAAATTGTGTTGTTCTCCAATGTCCTCCGTTTTGTTTAAGCTGTTGAACTCATATTTTAGGTTCAAAGATAATCCCTTTCATTTTTATTTATTTTTATTTTTTAAAGATTTATTTACTTATGCATACAAGAACTGGGGTACAGTCCAGATGTATGGAGGATTCACCAGAGACAGAGTGGGGAACAGAACAGGCAGATTGGTTGAAAATACACTGCTGAGGGGAGCAGCGAGCAAGTCAGGAGAGGTCTGCTATGCCATGTAGGTTGCTCCCTGGCCAGCAGTGGGAATCGAACTCGTGCTGCAGTGGCTGCGGAGAGCTCCATAGTTTGTGTCTTAACCCCTTGTGCCACCAAGTAGGTCCCCAAAGATAATCCCTTTTATATTTAGGATCTTTAGTAATTTAGGTATTCTCTTTTTCTCCTAATTAATTCAATCAATAATCTTACTGAGCTTTTCAAAGAATCAGCATGTGGCTTCATAATTTTTCCCCTCTTGTTTGTCTATTTTTTTCATTGATTTCTGCTTTTAACTGTATTATGTTCTTTACTTATTTTGTTATTGTTGCTCTTTCTTAAGATGAAACTTAGATTACTGATGTTGGAGCTTTCTTGTATTCTAATAAGCATTTAAAGCTATAAATTTCCCCTTAAACATTTCTTTAGCCAGAGTCCACTAATTTTGATACCTGTTTCATTTTTACTCTATTTAAGACACTTTGTAAGTGCTCTTGTAATTTTTACACTGACCATAGTTCAAAGTATGCTGTTTTGATGCTGTTTTATTTCCAAATATTTGACTATCTTCCTGATATCTTTCTACTTCTGATGAATATTATAATTCTGTTGTATTTAGATACATGCTTTCAATTCTTTTAAGTGTACTGAGACTTGTTTTATGGTCCAGAATACCATCTATCTTGCTGAGTGCTTTATGGGCACTTAACAAATTTTCACATACACAGTGACATCCAGAAAGAATAGAGGCTAGCTAGGAAGACAGAAACCTAAATTATAGCCCATCTAAACTGTAACTCACTGAAGGTGGCTATGTAGTACAATGGATAGCGCACTGGACTGCTATACTGTAATTCACTGAATAACCTTGAACTAATGACTGATTCACTGGGTTGGTCACCTTATCATATATATATATATGCAGTAGCACTTGATGATCTTCATGATCTTTCTTCCTTTTTTTCCTTGGAAACCTTCTTACTGCAGGTTTTTTATCACATTTCACATGGATTACTACAAGTACTTTCAAACTAATCATGCAATATTTCTGCATAATATTATTATCACCCCTGTTTTACAGATAGGACAACTAATTAAGGCTTAAGAGAGATAAGGTAATAAGAAACATAATTGACGTAGAGATCAGGGCATGTTTGCTATCAAACCCCAGTTCTAAATAACCACACCCAACAATTTTACTAATTCTCTACTGAAAACTGACAGTTTCACAATTCTTTAGTTTGATATTTATGCTCTCCCATCTCTTCCAGTCTACAGCAATCTGGCCCCAACTTTTTCCACCTTCCTTTTATTCTTTAGGAACTTTACCCCTCCTCAAGAGCTATAGAGTAGAATCTGGTCTATTGGCTGATACCCCACATCATCTCACACTTTCTCATCTTTCAATCAGTTTTTTTAAGTGCCTTGAATAGCTTATCCCTTTCTTCTGCTTATCTAAAACCTCTCTCTCTTTTAATATACAGCACTCGTTCCTTGTCTTCCTTGCAATTGCTACTCTTCTAAATTGCCAGGGGATATTACATATTGCATCACTCACCTACCTTTTCTCATATCCTTTATTAACCAATCACTTTTTATATTTTCACCTAAGCTGGTCAGGTCAATGAAAGAAGATTGTATAACTGGCTAAGAGCACTGGTTTTACTGTTAGAGAAAGCTGAATTCAAACCTTGGCATTCAAACTTTGTGGATAAGTGACCTTTGGCACAAGGTTAAAATTTATTTAAGAGTAATCCTTAAGAAAAGAGCTAATTTCTAATCTTAGAGAAGAAAGTGCTTTTCTGCTATGTCCTTTTTTTTTTTCTTTTTAAACTTTCTGCTGGTAAAGGCTACACAAATGTTTATTATATCCCAGAATGGTCAGAGTACTACAGGTAAAACTTACTCTGAGCAAGGACAAAGTCTCTAGATTATTTCACATCAGGACCCACATCTGCAGTTCTTTGCTTCCCCCCTAGTAGCCACCAAAATCTCTTACTTGTTATGGATACCAGCTGTGATTGTTAATTTTTCATATTTGTTATAATTCAATGGATTAAAAATGCACATATAAACCTAGGTTCAGAGTTATCATGTCACAGGCTATTTGTCCATATTAGACTAAAGGTTGACATTTTCTCATATTTTACAGTTTTTGTAACTTTTTAACCTCTATTATTTCAGGTGACAGTAATAAGATTTAAAAATATTAAAAAATACCTTTAAACCAATCAAAGAGAGAAACAAAGTTTGGATTCCTCTGGTGACTTCTTGAACAAGACAGCTATAGCAGTTTTCCAGTGGTCTATTTATTAACTCCAATACCTACAAAAGTTAAAATATCATCCACTGTGTTATAAAAAAATGGTGTTTTATATATAAAGATTTTATATTCTGCATAAATTTTATGGTGATAGAGAGAGAAAAAATATAAAGACAGAAGAATAAGAATTTAGAAGGTATTTTGAGAATGGAAGAAAGATAAATAGGGAAAATATATTCTATTAATTAATTTAAAAATAACAATTTCTTCAAGTATTTTGAAGAGAATAGTAACTGAAAAATGATCTCATTAAAGGCTTAAACCAAAAACCAACAAAGAAAGTCAAACCAACCAGCCAGCCAACCAATCAACCTGACTATTACCTGTTGTTTGTCTTTTTCTTGCAATATAAGAATACTCTCCCCAGTAGTATCCATTCCAGCACGGCCAGCTCTGCCAATCATCTGTTGATATTGATTTCTCTTTAAAAATTCCCTAGCAACATAGGGAGCTCTTAAAATGACTCTGTGGAATTAACACAATTAATGAAAATTGACACTCCTTCTACTACAATAGCATCTATTTTTCAAACTCTTAATTTCACTATATCTCTGTGATATGAAATTCAATGACATATGAACTTCAGATAGTAACTACTATTATTTCCAAGAATCTATAATGTCATAGGGTCTTAATGTATATTATCTGTAATTCTCACAAAACTCTTGGCAATAATATATTTTTTAAAAAAATGGGTTAACTGAAGACAAATGGTTTATCTTTAACCACAAAATTAGTAATCACCAAAATCATGACTTGAATTCAAGTATGTCTAGCTGAAAAACTTATGATCAATCCATTATCACAATAATGTCCAAAGCTTTTGGTTTTTAGTGCATAAATGAAAAATTTGACCATGCATTACCAACATATGCATATTTTATGAACATATATTATTGTCAACTATATGCAAATGCAGATTTCAACTATTTTTGGTCTACAACAATGATGATTTCAATCCTATTCACCTATATATTAGTCTACAGTCAGTTTTTCTGTTCAAAGAGAGAAAATCTATGTCATTTATCTATAATAACCAACTGCTTTATTTATAAATCTCAATAGTCAAAAGTAATAAACACTTGAAGAAAATTAGTAACCAAAAAAAAACCAACAGGAACATGCAGAACAAATGTTTGACAAAAGCAAAAAAAACAGGTAACAGAAGAGAATTTTAAAAAATTATAATTAGTATTCATAGCAAATTCTAGAAGGTATTGCATTCAGAATATGAGAGCTGACAATATGAAGAAAGAGTAATAAGAGTTCTTGCAAATTAAGAAAAATATTTAAAGTCATTTGAAAAATTCAAAAGAACAAAATTACGAGTGAAAATAGTAAACAGATATAGTTATAACCTGCTTTTCCTATATAGAAGATAATGTTGAATAAGAACAGAAAAATATGCAAGAAAAGATTGAAAAATGTATTAGAAAAGTTAAAAATTGAAGGCTGAATCTAAGAGGTGTCAACACTGTCTAACAAGTTACAGGAGCAGAGAACAGAGATAATGGAGGGAAATAAAGAATTGAAACAAATTAAGATGAAGAAAGGCATAAAACATCAAATCCAGAGAATTGCCCAAGTGCTAAGCCTTATGAAAAAAAGTAGGTCAGTTAGGATAGTTGGGGTTGTAGAATTAGACTTTCCAAGTGCAAAGGTTGGCTTTGAAACCCATTTGCTGGGCATGAGTCAGGTAAGTTACTTAACTGTTCAGTGCCCCATATTCCTTTCCTCGCAGAGATGCTGTAAGGATCTATTAAGTGAGTACATGTGAAGTTGTTATGACATGGGTGGGGATGGTATAAAGCTGCAGTTATTATTACACACTATAATTAAATTTGAAGGTTAAAGAGAAATGTCTAGACACTTCTGGAGAGGAACAAACAGCAAACCCATGCAAAAAAAAAAAAAAAAAAAGAGCAACACATGCTTCTAGAAAATATGGAGCGACAATAGTACAAAGTCCCCAAAGGAAAAAAATGAAGCTAGAATTCTTTTCATAGCAAGGTGTTAAAGTCTGAGGCCAAATTAAGATGTCTTCAACTATGCAAATACTCAAAATATTTTATATTCACTGCATTAAAAATATTCCTCAGGAATAGCAAAATAAAAAATAAGTCATAGAAAGAAGATGAAGGATACAAGAGGCAGTGGTAAGCACAAAAATAAGTGAAATTCAAAGGTAAGTTTAAATTATTATCAAGTGTAAAATGAAAGAAAATTAAAATTCTCTAAAATACTAGGTAACTGCAACATACATAAGGTAGAGTCAGAGAATATACAAATGTTAACTCTGGTTATCTGCAGGAGAGGTTATAGTCAAAGAGGTTATAGTTATAATTCTGAAGTGATAGAAAAACATTTAATTATAACTGTTAAAATTTTAAGAATAACAATTGAAATAAGAGCAATAGTCTAAATGTAATTTCCATTTTTTTTCTCTATTTGTTAGGAAATGGAAAACTTAATCAGTGACAGTTTAAAAACTAAAGGATGGGGGCCTCCCTGGTGGCGCAGGCGGTTGAGTGCAGCGCTGTGAAGCTGTCCACAGCCTCTGCAGTGCCGGTTCAATCCCTGCCGGCCTCGGAGCAACCCACATGGCAAGCAGACCTCTCCTGTCTTGCCCACTGCTCCCCTCAGCAGTGTATTTTGTCAGTTTCCCTGTTCTGTTCCCCGCTCTGTCTCTGGTGACTCCTCTCACCCTCCCGTGCATCTGGCCTGTACCCCAGTTTTGAATAAATAAAATAAATCTTAAAAAAATAAATAAATAAAAGCATATCCCAAGGTTTAAAAAAATAAAAACTAAAGGATGGGAAAATAATATACTTGGCAAAAAATATAGTTCTAATACTCAAAGTAAAATCACTAAATGAGGAAAACAAGGACCTATTACATTGAGGAAAGGTATAATTCAGAAATAAGATATTTGGAGTAAAATGTTGTTTATCTAAATAGTTTTAAAGCATACAAAGCAAAAACTTCTATAAATGCAAAAAGGTGAAACTGACAACTCCAAGGGAGTTGTCAAGGAGACTAATATAGTTAATTATAAGGGAGACTAATATACTTCTCTGAAATAGACAGATCAAGGAATCACAAAGAAGAAAATATAAGTGCTTTTAATACAATTAATAACTGATCTCATTAATGTATACAAACTGCACACCTAGCAGAAAATACATGTTAATATTTATGCAATATTTCAAAAAATCTCACAAATTATAAAGAACAGAAATCTATTACATGGGCCGGCAACTTTGGTAATAACTGAAAAAGAAATCAAGACTCTACTATGAAAACAGACATTAGAACAATAGAATTGGCATGAAAGAAGTTTCTGGGTAATTAAAATGGTTTATATCTTGAGTGTGATATTGGATTATTTGTCAAAATTCAGTAAAAGAAATGCTTAAAATTTCTAAAAAAATAATTTTTTGGAAATTTTGTGTACTCTTGGGAGAGTTGTCCATTCAAATGTATGTATGTACCTGTGTACATACATAGATATTTATAGAAGTATGAATTCATAGATATTTTGTTTGGATTTTGTTTCATTGTTGGCTCTTGGGAACTTTTTCAGTTGGTTCCTAAGTCCCTGATTTTAACATAAATCATGTTATTCTTAAAAAAATAAAAGATACTAGTACAAGTTTGCTGCTGTTTCAAGGAAACACCAAGGCATTTACAAATGGTGGATAGTTCGCCAACTACTTCTAGACAACTAGCATGATAAACCCTAACATCAAAACCAAAGAGAGAAGGCACAAAGAGAGAAGGAATCTAATACTGGGAAATGTAATTCAATAAAAAATGAATCACAGGAGGAGGAGGATGGATACAAGAGGCAGTGGTAAGCACAAAAACAAGTAAAAAATTAAAGGGAAAAACCCAAACAACCAATTCAGAGAATGGTGAAAAAACACTGGATAAATTCTCACTGACTACTGAAAAGGAGTAAAGTGTCAACAAAACCTTGACAAGATAGGGACTGAAAAGTGTTGAGTCTGGCCCAGAATTTCTTATATCTCACCTTCGCGCTGGTAGGTTAACGCCTGCTGCTAGGGTGGACGTGCAGGTAAAAATGCAGAGAACTCCTGTGGAGTAGGCCTCCTCCAGCACCTTCCTCTCATCACTTGTTAAACCACTGTGGTGATAAGCAACTCCAAATGGGATAGTGTGTTTTAAAACAGGACACAGGTTGCCACTGCTGATATTCCTCAAGTTCTTCATCACCTCCTGTTTTTCTTTCTCCTTGTGTTTCAGATAGTTCCTAGAAAAACCATCTCTTAGAGATTTGAACGCTTGATCTTATAGTGACAAAATGTCTATCATTTTAATTTCAGGTGATGCATGTAAACATTCTATTTTTAAAAATGTGTTATTTCTGCTGATGTAAGTGTATAAAATATTCTTAGAATTTTGATTCTGATTTCATTAACTGTCAGGAAGTCTCCCTCAATGTTTTTTTGTGGATCATAGATTCCTATGAAAATATAAGAAAGCTATGTAAAAAAATATTCACATAAATACAACACTTTGTATATAATTTCAGAGGATTCATGAACTTCATCCTTATATTTCTAAAGAATCCATGAATTACAGGGCCTACGACTAGGCCCCTGCTCTAGATGTTACCAATATTATTTTCATTAGAACATACACCTTTACTGAAGATGATTTTATGCCAGACGTTTTCTTCTCAAGAGGCATTAGCAGCAAGAATCAAAATGACAGCTGACAGTTAAACTTTCAAGGTCACAGTCTTTAGAATCTAGCATAACATCTTACTATAAAGTTTTGCAAGAAGCAATTAGTGCTTGTTGAATAAACAGGAAACACAGCATACATACATCATGACAAAAACTGAACAGTTTGTAAGATCAACATACTTGCTTAAAAATTTGCATATCATTTCAGCAACATTTTCACAGTTCTTCTTAGTGGGACAAAAAACTAAGCAGGAATAATTAGGAATCACTTCTGTCACCAATGCTACCAAGTGATCAGGATCCATCCTTTTCAGAATATCAGAATACTGCATAAAAAGATGTAGGAACAAGTTAGCAATTGTGAAATTCTGTTATTTTATCAGTTTTGAATGGTAGGTAAGCCATCTCTAATTCTGAAATTCTCATTTAATAAATCTAATTACTTAAAAGAAAACATGAAACCTATATTAAATAACAAAATGTTAGGTTCTACTTTTCTCTTAATTAGGGCTTTGTTAAGTATATTTAGTTTTAAAGAAGTGAAAATAGTTAATGTTATTAATAACGACACACATGCCCATGTCCATCAAAGCAAAACAAAGATAACCAGAGAAACTCAGATTGTCCCTAATAATAATCAAAGAACTGCATAAGTAAAATATTCTTCTTATTATTACTAATAGTTTTCAAAAACATTGATTCAGTATACTATAGTATACTACAGCATATATTTTCAGAAATATTTATCAAGCAGACACAGGAAAACAAAAACATGAAGAACCATGTAAAATTACTTAAAATCTCATTCCTTCTACATTAAAAATTAAATTAATTAAAATACAGATTTGAAATATACCTTTATAAAAGAATAAAACTGGTAAAATCCCTTTTCCCCTTTTAATATCTTTCACCTAAGTCATAGCACATTAACTTAGTGAACACTAACATTTCATACATATCTGAACTACAGAACCCAAGATACTTCATTTTATTGTCACTGAATGAATAAAAATTTAAGGGAGAGGTTCCCAAGTTTTCTTGGTTCATGGAGCCCCAAGGTCAAAAGAAATACCTGAACATTTTATTAGGTAGTTAGGTGCCAACAACTTATTAAGTGTGTATTTCCTCACAACTTAGGTGTCATTTGGGCCTCCCCTGTCTGCAGCCTCTGCGGTGCGGGTTTGATCCCGGCCAGCTGGGGAGAAACCCACATGGCGTGGCAGATCTCTCCTGTCTTGCCCGCTGCTCCCCTCAGCAATGTATTTCAGTCAGTCTGCCTGTTCTGTTCCCACTCTGTCTCTGGTGAATCCTCTCACCCTCCCGTGCATCTGGCCTGTACCCCGATTCTTGTATAAATAAATAAATCTTTAAAAAAAATTCTGTTTAAAAAAAAAAAAACTTAGGTGCCATTTGAATAAATAATACACATCAGTTGAATGAATGAAAAGAAACTTATTTCATTTTTAAATAATCCTACGCCCACCAACAGGATGTGCGCACAACTGAGCACAGTTCAAACCTTAGAATCAATTGGATATAGCCACCCTCATTTTCTGTGCTACATTGATCTTTCACAAGTTATCTGCTTATTGTAACAAAAGTAACCCAACTTCACAACAATATAGGATATCACAAAGAGGAATGTAGTGTGATCTCAAGTTGAAACTGAAATTGCATTGAACCAGCAGTTTGTATGGTGTCCAAGAGATGTCAGGCATCAGTTGTTTCTCTCAAAAACCTGAACTCTCCATGGTACCCACATGAATCTTGTGCAGCTCCCCTTGGCATAAAATCTGGAAATCCTGATGTTCAAGAGTGAGTAATATTACCTTATAATTAAGGAGACGTGAAAAAGTCATTCCATTCTCAGCTTTGCTGTCAACCTCGTATATTGAATCACTTATTTTTAGATATTCTTTTAATTCAACCTTGAATTAAAAGGACATTTGCAATTAATACCATATATAATTCCTCTTTACAGTTTTAGGTTTTGTAAATTACGTTGTAAAAAATGATAGCTATATAAAAATCTGAGCTTTCCTAATGTATGTAATGTGTACTTCAACTTAAAAGTTTTTCTTTGTCATTTGTCTCTTTTTCCTTTAAATCAAAATAGTAATTAACATCCTTGAAGAAGTACTTTTGAATTGAATAGTCACATATCTAAAAGGAAATAATACATGTTTATATTTAGTATAAGAAAAAATATAAATGAGTCAAGTGTTCACACTCACATGTTTATTTAGGAGATATTTGTGTTATCCTTCAAAATCTAAAATTTTCTTACTAGTCATCAGTTTCAATTCTAAATATCACCATAATATTTCTAATTTGTAGACAAAAAGTTTATAAATATAAGGAGCTCCCTGGTGGCACAGGGATTAAAGTCTCAGCACTATCAAGCTATCACCAGTCAGTGCTGCATGAGTTCAATCCCCAGCCAGGGAGCTAACGCACATGGAGCAGCAGACCTCTCTGTCTCACTTGCTGCTCCCCTCAGCAGTGTATTTCAGTAGATTCGCCTGTACTGTTCCCCACTCTGTCTCTGGTGAATCCTCTCACCCCCTCCCCGCCTCGCCCCTGCACCTCTGGCCTGTACCCCATTTCTTGCATGCATAAATAAATTTTTAAAAAGTTTATAAACATAGTGCATTGCATTTTTATTTTTTTTTTAAAGATTTATTTATTTATTATTTATACAAACACTGGGTACAGTCAGAAGCGCGGGAGGGTGAGAGAATTCACCAGAGCCAGAGCAGAGAGCAGAACAGGCAGAAGGACCGAAGTACACTGCTGAGGGGAGCAGTGGGCGGCAGGAGAGGTCTGCGCGCCTTGTGGGACCCTCCTCCGGTGGCCGGGGAGCAGCCGGGGTGCTGCAGAGGCTGCGGGCACGTTCGCAACCCAGCGCTCAACCACTGCGCCACCGGGGAGGCCCTGCATTGCATTTTTAAAGAACAGCATCTAATTTGAAAATTAAGGTCAGAAACATCTCTTGAAAAGTCTCATATTTTGTGAAAATTTAAAAACATCAAATTTCAAATAAAAATTATACTTTGAAAACCTGACTAAATACAGAACATGCACACTAGAACTGCACCCAGAGCCCCTTTCAAATAAATGTGAATTAAATTTATGAGCTTTCTTCAAACCCAATAATGCTATTAAATTTAAGTCTTAATTTATTAAAAAAGTGTAACTACCAAAACATATACATTCTAAAACATTTTAACTTTTAGATAATTTTATTTATGTGCTAATAACATGAATCAAATGAAAACAATTGTTTAAAGAATAAGAAGTATAAAAATAAAATGGGTCAGAAAACTTCATTCAATAAATATTCATTGAAGGTCAATGGCTAAACAATATTAAAGGTGCAAGAGATATATTAGTCACCATAGCCAAAGTGACCCCAAATAGTTTAATTTCCTTTTTTAAAAACGATTTATTTATTTATTTTTGCATAGATGAACAAGGGTGTAGGCCAGAGGTGTGGAGGGTGAGAGGATACACCAGAGACAGAGTAGGGAGCAGAACAGGCAGATCTACTGAAATGCACTGCTGAGGCGGGTAGAAGGGGAGACAGGAGAGGTCCGTGAGCACCATGTAGGTTAGCTCCCTGGCTGGGGATCAAACTCAGGCCACTGCAGTGATAGCATTGAGACTTAACCCCTACGTCACTGGGAAAGCCCTAGTTTAATTTTCTTTTTTTTTTTTAAAGTTTTTTTTGTTTGTTTGTTTTTTTAATAGAGGCATGTTTATTTATTTATTTATTTGTTTGTTTGTTTGTTTGTTTATACATGCACTGGGTACAGTCAGAAGCGCGGGAGGGTGAGAGAATTCACCAGAGCCAGAGCGGGGAGCAGAGCAGGCAGAAGGACCGAAGTACACTGCTGAGGGGAGCAGCGGGCGGCAGGAGAGGTCTGCGCGCCATGTGGGACCCTCCTCCAGTGGCCGGGAGCAGCCGAGGATCGAACCGTCGCCGCAGAGGCCGCGGGCAGCTTCGCAACCCAGCGCTCAACCGCTGCGCCACCGGGGAGGCCCACCTAGTTTAATTTTCTTTACAGCCTTGGTGAGTAGAATTAGGCCCCTTCACTATCCCATAGAATTTTTTGATGTAATATGTTTGCTACTTTTCTTTCTAAACAAGATGATACATTACAAATCAGTACAGTGCAAACCTTAGGTACATACTGGTCTAAACTGACTGGTATAATATTCTGCTTGTAGGAACTCTTGGAGATCTTCAACATTGTTCAGTGTTGCACTCATACCAATAACTTGAGTTGTTTCTAAAATAAAACCACAGTATAGAAGAAATATATTCTTTAGTATCTCATAATAGTAATTTTAGCAACCTTTTAGGTTCTGAATTCTTTCTGCTTGATCTGGGAAAGGAGGATGGGGACAGAGTAAGAAAAATATTGATACAAATATATTACCAGAGCAGCATACTCATGAGTGCCATGTGCTAGCCATTGCTCAAACCTTTCCATGTGTTAATGCATGTAAACCTCACAGCAATCCCATCACATCAATGCCATTATTATCTCTAGCTTAGTGATCAAGAAGCAAAAAATGATTGAATCACATGTTAAAACACATACAGTAAGTGAAAGATAATGACAGGACATTCTTAAACGTTAAATCATTGATATTCACAATTACACTCATTCATTCATTCTTCCAATAAAAATTTATAAGCTTACTTTAGAAGTGAAAAACTAAGGCAAAATATATCTAGGTTATATCTATGTAAGAAAGAGGTTAGTCTTTTCTAGGTCTCTGATTTAAAATCAATTAAGCAACCACATTTGAAAAAAATACTTACTGCTAGTGTAGAGGATTTTTGCCAGGGTCATTTCTAGTATAGCCCCACGGCTTCCTTCGCCAATCATGTGCAACTTTGAGATTGAAAAAAAAAAAAGTAAATCTGCATTTAGTACCCATAGAAAACATGCATATATATTTATGACAAGAACTAACCCTTGTTTTATAACTCAAATATTCAATTAGAGAACATATGCATTATTTCACATTGAAGTTATGAGGTTTGGAGTCAACATCGGGACACATCTTGAATTCATAAGTACTCTTAAAAAATATAACACCACACAAATACACTCACACTCAAGAAACACTTAACACAAAACTGAATTTAAGATTACCAAGCATGAAATGTCTATCTCCATTATCTTTATATAGTCTCATAGAGCTACTAAAAAGAGTCACATAATAATGTTAATATAATAAAAATGCTGATAAATTCAAAAGTAGTAACCTACCTCATCAACAACAACTAGACCTAGACAGTTAATCCTTCCAGTTTCAATTAAGGAGTTTACCAGACTATGTCCTTTTTCAATAGTGGCAATATATAATGATTTCTTTTCCCTTCTTTTAATTGGAGGAAATTTTCCTTTGCTTCCAGCATATTCTTCAACAAAGAATCCCAACTCTATACCAAAACTCGACAAACCTGAAATCTAGAATATTAATTAAAATCAACAACAACAACAACAACAACCCCCCAGATAAATAAGAACTCTATTTAATGTTCACAGGGATTTAAAAACAACTGTGAATATTTAATACAGATCAATTGGGAACAAGGCCACAAAGATAAAACATATATATTTAAGAAATGTTATAGTGTGTTGATCTTTGCAAAATAGATGCAACTTTTAAACTACAGAAAGTGAAAATAAATTTCAACTGTCTCCTCTAACATAAAAGGCACCAGAATAATTCATTTATTTTGATAAAACTAGTTTCTGCTTGAAAAACTAGGCTAAATATTAATAGAACATTTAAAGGCATTTAATCCATCAATTTAGAAAAAAAGAAACTGCAACAGATAGAGTTAGATTTTCAGAAAGTACACCAGCTGATATTGCGCACCCTAAAAATATTAGTTCTCCATCATTAATAGAGGTATCTTTTTTTAAAAAAAAAAGATTTATTTTATTTATGCATACAGGAGCTGGGGTATAGGCCAGAGGTGCAGGAGGTGGGGGGAGATGAGAGGATTCACCAGAAACAGAGTGGGGAGCAGACAGGCAGATCTACTGAGATACACTGCTGAGGGGAGCAGTGGAGAGGTCCAGGTATTAAACTCATGCTGCAGTGGCGGCTGATAGCTTCATAGGGCTGAGACTTAGCCCCTTTGCCACCTTGGAGGCCCAACAGAGATATTTTTCTTAATAAATACTTGTTACATCTATACTAGTTTTTATATCCTAATATCAAAATAATATTAGCAAATACCACCTGTTTAAAAAAAAAAATCCAACCTTTTCTTGGACAATTGCTACATATGGTAGGATCATCAGCACATCTTTCCGCCGGCAAAGCAATTCTTGTAGCATTAGTATCTCAGCCACGAGAGTTTTTCCACCACTTGTTGGCAAGGAATATATTAAATTTTTCCTTTCTTTCACAGAATTCAATGTTAAGCAAGTATGTTGCCATTCTGTGGAATTTTAAGAAAAAGAATTATTTTCCTGTTTTGCAATCTCAAGATTTTCTAAGAAGGAATAATCAAATCCCCTTTTAGCAATATTTTCATGATAAATGTATTGATGTATTACATCAATGTTAAATATAAAAAATAACTCCAATTCTGTATGCTGTGCACAATCAGTGAAAGTCTAATTCAGGCCTGGTTAGTGTGTGTAGGCAACTGACCTACCCATTGCCAGCTGCAGGCTCAGGTCTAAGATTCCAGCAGGGCAGACAGGGCATACTGGACAAGGGGCATCTGGGAAGAAGCTCAAGGACATTTCAAAGTCTGTGTGAATTTAAGGCCTTCCTCTTATATCTTACAAGGGCATTGTGTAAGCTTCCCTTCCTCATTCACCCAAACACCACCTTAGAGGGAAATAGGGGGAAAGGAAAAAGAGCTGAACTGAAATTGTTTAAACCACAAAGACTAGGATTATCAACTGGCATATATATGATTTTCATGATCTATTTTTAGGTAAAATTTACAAAAAGGGACCAGATTCAAAATACAGTGTAAAAACCAGTATTAACTACTCCGTAGGGTAATTTGACAATGTGGACTATCCAAAACTTTCAAGATGCACATATTTTATCACTAGAAGAAAAGGCAAAAGATATGATATTTCACAGCAGGGAGAAATGCAAATGGCTAGCAAACACATGAAAAGATGTTCAACTGCTACCTACTATTTTGGTAAATTAACAAATAAAAAACAGGAACCCTTCCCCCCCCAAAAAAAAGCCCAATTATGCAAAATCTAGAGTGGAGACAAACAGGCATTCTTGTGTATTGTTTATGGGAACATAAACTCCTACAATCTTTTTGGAAAGCAGTATAGAAGTATAAAAATAAAACTGCACATTGCCTTTGAGTTGGCAGGATTAGTTTAGGACTAAAAGCGAAAATATATAATGTGTGTGATGTTCATCATAGCCTTGTTTACTAAGCAATGAGGATGGGGGTGAAGGTTGAATGAATTATTATATGATCATGATTATTTGCAACCTAAAAATGGAAGGTGGATTGATTTCTGTATGTTAAATACATAATTAAGTGAAGAGAACAGATAATAAATGTGTTTTGGATAGAAATTACCAATTACTGACAGCCAAGTACCTGGCCTTGACTCAGACTATAACTTGCAAAGCAACTATTATCATTACCATTAAAACCCCTTTTTAATACATCAGGAACTGAAATGAACCCAATTATGCTAGATACTGGAAAAGGATATATGCACAGAAGTTGGCCTTGAATATATTCCATGATTTCAAAATAAAAAGGCCTAACAGGTTGTATTAACAGTGGTATTAAAAAGTTTTATCTGAATGATAAGTTACTTAAATTTATTGTGCTTTGGTAATCCCCAAATATTTTCAAATTACGTACTTTTTTACATCTTGTATAGATACATCTTGGCCATATTCACAATTTACCCAATTCAGATTTTTAAAGTACAAAGTGACCAAAATAACAAATAGTTAGATTATAATTTCTCTTCACACCTTAAAAAAATTACATTAATTTAGTTCTCAGTATTTATATAAAGCACATTAAATATGGAATTCTATGATTATAAGGTAAATATAACAGCGTAAGATTGAGGTTCTATAGCTCAGCGGTTCTCAAACTTTTAGCACATCAGAATTCCTGGGGAGCTTGTTAGGACCATTGTCAGGTCCTACCCCCAGAGGTTCTGAGCCAGTAGGTCTGCAGTGGAGCCTGAGAAAGTGCATTTCAACAAATTCCCAGGTGACACCCTGCATTCCAGAAACTGTACTTTGAGAACCACTGCTTAGCTCAATGAAAAGTAGCACACATATTTATGCATTACATTGGTCATGTTATTAAACTAGATTTATAAGTAAAAGGAGATTTAAAAGTTGTTATTTACTGACATTCTTACTTAGAAGTTACCAATTACTGAGAGCCAAAGTCCAATGTGGCCTGTCCTTGACAAAGAATATAACTGGCAAAGCAACTATTAGTATCATTACTATTAGTACCCCTTTTTAATAGATCAGGAACTAAGGCGCAGAGTGTTAATCTTGTACTTAAGTGACAGGGCCAGAATTCATACTAGGTTGACAACCCCCAGCAGTTGAGAACCTACCAGAGCAGAACAGGTACAGTGCTAGTTACATAAGAAAAAGGTGAATTAAATAGAGCCCTGTCCTCAGGGTACTCATTCTGCCAGGAGATGCAGATTAAGCAAAGAACAAGGTGCTAGAAGAAAAGCAAAAGGGAGAAAATTAATATCTACTTCAAGGGCAAAACACACCATTAGCTCTTAAACAGCCGGTCTCACAATTTGAAATTAGAGTCTTGGAGAGCCTTGTATTAGACGGTTTTCTGTAGTCCTAGTTCTCCAATTTGATTATCTTCTCCCTGAGATGAGAATCCATGTTTTCTTAAGATACTAACTTAAAAGTTTCAGAAACACTATGACCAGCTGATAGGCTGATGTTGTAATAAGGCAGCAACTGTCTCTTCTTTGTCAAAAATGACAAGCATTTACAAGACATGCAAGGACCCAGTATTTTTGAAAAGCATTAGAAGATACATTGTTATTAATACTACTATCTCTTTGCACTTAAATTAACTTTAGCTGTTTTTAAAGATGTTTAGTTCTAATTAGTGGTATTATATAACGATTTCCTTCACTCCAGACATACTCAGAGACATTTTAACAACTAGTTTTCAGCAAGTGGACAGTTAAGGAACCATCAACTAAGAAAACTGAGGAAGAGTTAGGCAGAGAGAAAACTAGGAGTGCAGTATCATAAGTCAAGAAAGTGTAGGTGAACTACTGACAAGACAGGTATGGTGGCTAAAAAATATATTTGGGTTTAGACACCCTATTCATTATATATCTTACAAGAGTATAAAACGCACAGTTGAACTGGAAATGATTTGAAGACAGGAAAGGGAGAAGCAAGGACAACTGGCTTGAGAAGTATAATCATGAAGGGAAGGAAAGAGAGTCAATAGTAGCAAGATAGGGCTGGAAAGCTGAGAAGGGACTGATACTTTGTTTTTAAGATGAGTAATATGGGTATGGAAGCATCTGCTTTCTATGGATTTGCACTAAAATTATGGTTAATGGTGGTAATATATTTTTTTCATGCCAGCAAAAAGCATTACCATATAAATTTTCAATTCCCTTGAACTGAACATAAAGGTCTTTCACTTTGCTGGGTAATGAATAAAAAGGACCAAGGTCATCTGATGATGACTCAATTGTTTTCTTAGCAACATTAATTTCCTCAGATAGGAGAGTCTCTTTGAGTTGTTTAGTCCTAGAAAATAATGGTGTTTGGACCTTCTTGGCATTTCCAGTCATGGCACTTTTTAGATGATCTTTAATACTCTTCCTTCTATTCACATCTGATTTAGTTTTGACTTCAGAAGAGGATTCATCAATTTGCTGGGGTTGCTCTATGATCTCACATGGCAATTCTTCATTCACAGTCTGGTGAGACAATGATTTCCAATCCCTCTCTTTAGTAGTCTGATCACCAAAATTATTTGAAGAGTTCTGCAAATTTTCAAAATATAAAACTTGTGAAGAAGGTATGTCATACAAAATATCAACTCCAGGTTCAGTAGAAACATCTTCATGCTCACTCGGGTTTTTTGTGTGCTCATCCACTTTTAATTCAGTAAAGTTGCCTACACTAGCATTGCTGAGTTTGTTGTGTTTGATGTTTTCTAAACAAAGATCTTCAGTGCTAAGGTCTGTAGTATGTTTTCTATGTTCAGGAAGTTGCATATATTTTTGTTCCACAGCATCAGCTTGAACTAAAAACGAGTTTTCACCAAAGCTGTCATAGTCACCAAACATGTCCTCTTCACTGTCATTAGGCTGGAAAGAAAAAAAAAAGATATATGGCCAATTGTAGCTTCATTAAGAATAAGAGTTTCAGCTTATGATTATACTAGATATATAATTATATGGTCACCATTCACAGACCTAAATATAATCACCTTGTGAAACAGATCTTATCCCTATTTTACAGATGAAGAAGGGAGGCCCACAGAAATTAAGTGACTTGTCTAAATTGCACTCGTAGTATGTGGCAATGCTGGGCTCTAATTCTTACTTCAGTGCTAAATCCTTTAAATGATAGCAAGACTGATACATCTATTGGAATGTTATCTCACTACAAGTTTCTGATAACTGCAGAAACTCTTCCCTTGCCAGAATCGAATTCACAGAAATCGACTTGTAACAAAATCATGCTGTACCAGTGGAAACTCCAGGAATATTCTCTTCCTGGGACATTAGAATTGAGAGGGTCTGTCTACATATGGACTTGGGTTGGTCTACCAAAAAAAAAAAAAAAAAAAAAAGAAATGCGAATTCGGAGGTAACGATACAGTGAATTAAGAACGCAGGACTTGGAGTCAGGAGAGCATTTCTTAAAATTTTTAAGGTCTGATCTGCTGTAAAATCAGATAATATAAACAGCTTAACAGAGTAATCCAACGTATAAGAGATCTGCAAAAAATGGTAGATTTTATTATTACTACGGAAGCAGCAGTCACTTCGAAGTCTAGGTTTGATTCTTAGTCATGACACATATTTGCTGCATGTGTTTCATGTCTCGGGGTGTACGTTTTACATCTACACAAAAATGGAAACAACAGCTAAAGAGGGTTAGCAGATAGAACAATGCATACGAAGGCTAGCAGATTAGTAACTGGTCAAATGTCTGCACCTGAACCGGAATAGCTAAACTTTACAGCTGCCAAGTTCCAAGTGCGGTTTCCCATTCCATTATCCGCAGGAATGCACCGTAGAATATCTGGGTTCGCTTTATCGCCCCCATGGGCTAGGGCTGTGTGTACCTCGGCAGGTTGCGCGCCCACAGTTTTCCGCCGCCGGCTTTCAAACACCATCTCCTTCTCCTCCACCTTCTCTTCATCACCGGGCCTGAGCTCAGCTGCGGTGGGGGCTGCACAAACGCTCCCTAAGCTAGCACGGTTCCTCTTGCGGACAGACACTCGCCGGCGGATGCAAGAACCACCTTCATCCATGGCAGGGGCCAAGGGCCCTGCCCTCCGTCACCCGCCGCGATCCAGCCGCCAACCCCAGCGTGGGGCGTGAGCGGAGGACCGGATGCTGACAGCAACAGTGGAAAACTCGATTCGCCTCTGTCTACCTATGGGAAAGACAGCAGCGTCAACGTCAGGGGTCCCCCAGAAGCAGCGGCAGCAGCCTAAGAGGCCGCCTTGTCTTTCAATCGTACGCGTCGGAATCGCGCCGCGCGTCAGCCTGAGAACGGAAGGTGATGCGCAGGCGCACTGAAAACATCTCCGGCTCCTTTTTTTCTGGTGCAGGGGGTTTGCCCCCGGAACCTTTGAATAGAGTTCCCGGGCCAGGCGGGGAAGAGCACCGGAAGGGACTTGTCAGGACGGTTAGGAAAAGGGAAAGGAAGAGGAGGGGCGAGAAACATGGCGTCTGTGCTTGCTGTTTGTAGTGGTCTAGGGAGGACAAAGTTGACGCACTTTTTAAAGACTACTGTTCGTCTTACACATCCGGGGACTCACACGGGTAAAATGTCTATATCCGCTACTGTATTGTGGCTGTGTAGCCTTTGCCTTACTCTCAATTAGATTGGTAGAATTGATGGGGCCCAGGGGTGCCGGGGGACCCTGGATGTTCTTCTGGGTAGGAAAGAATTCTTGCGGGAGTCAGAACAGATGAGTTAGAAATGAAGCTTTATTGTTGAGTGATAGTACGCACTTAGGAGAGTGAGGGCAAATTCAAGGAAGAATGGCCCTTGGGATCTTAAGGCTGCTGATAGAAATTTGAGGAGATGGGCTCACTGATAGAATCCTGAGCGGGTTCAGACCAGTTTTGTTTAACAAGACTACTGGGCCTTAACATCTTGTTACTGATTTAAGTTAGGAGAAGTTTTACAGCTAGTGGTGTCCAGAGTGAGGTAAGTTTCTAAACTGATAGGGTTTGGGTCACTTTGCTTTGGAATTTGCATACTAGTTTTTTTAGTTATTGGATGGGGAAAGAGGGGGGCGGCAGCTTTTGTGCTAAATTCCTGTTCTACCGCAGACTCGGGACTCCGGCTTCTAGGGGATTAAGCGTTTCTCTAAGACAGGTAGAAATCTGTAATCACCCAAGACTAGTATTTTTAATCTTAAGGGGAGGTAGGATGTCCTTCGTTACACACACACACTCCCCACACTCCCCACCCCACCATAGAAGAGTGATGGGGTGTTATCAAAAAGTCAGGGACTTACCTAAGATCCCCAGGTAAACTTGGTAAAGAATGGACATTTCCAGAGTCATCCAACAGCAGATTCCATGGATATCCCAGATCAGAGCAAAATTGTGACATAGACCCTTGAATCCATCATCTCCATGTTTCCTTATCAATAACTACTCTTTGTAGTAGCCTGTTACTAATTCTTCCGGTGGTAGGACCCACCTTTCTCTTGCTTGTCCCTAAGTATTTGCATTTGAATGTGCCTGCAGTGAAGGGAAAATAAATTTCAAGAAGAGAGCAACTGGAGGTTGTATGGGTGGGGAATAAATGCCCTCTCCCCAAAGTCTGGGAATCAGGCCCATCTGCAGTATTACTCTGCCTCACACCTAAAGGTTATCTTGTCATTGTGAGTGTAATGAATGCGAAATCTTTTACGTTGTATTGATTCATTTTGTCTTAATAAAAAATAAAATCTATCTTTACTTGGCTCAGATAACAACAAAAAATAAACTGGTTTGTTGCCTTTCTGTTTTACTGCAGTGTTTTGGAAAAATTATTCACAGTATCAACAGATAACAAGCAATGAGGACATGGTAAGTTTTTTCTTCCTTTTTATTAGGTATTTGTAAATATGACCAAATTATTGTATTTAGTTAAATGGAGTTCAGCTGGCTGCCAGAACAGTTAATAATCATTACTCATCAATGAATAATCACAAGTGATTTTGAAGTAAGAGAATTCCTGAATTCCTAACAAGAAGCTTGACTTTTGTAATAACATATTTTCTTCCTTGAGCTTGTATTTAGTATATGCTTTGTGAATTTAAAAAAGGTCATCTCCGTATATGGAACAATTACAGGTAATCCAACAAAGGTACTGTACAAAGTTTACCTACTGGTTGCCTCTCTTCCCATTTCAAATTCGATTCTTTTTCCCATTCACCACTTGAGGGAGGAGAGAGCTCTTCTAATAAATGATCAAATTCTGTACCAGGCCAATTAATGTTACTTCCAACCTGTAGATATATTTTTATGGGTTTCAAGTACTAGCACTGAATTTGAGCAGTGTAGGTGTTCTTGCTATAGGCATCATTTTGCACTATTAGAACATATAAAGCATTTAGCACAGTATAGAAAAGGAATATACTCATGACACGTGAGCTGCTTATAAATTAAATTGGAAGAGTTTAAAGAGTTGATTAAACAAAAACTAGTCCCTCTGAGCATCTATCTTGGTGATCTGATTCATCACACCATAGTTCAAGAGAGTAAAGAAAATTATTAGAGTTTCTTTTTAGGTCATAAACCCCACTGAGACCAATGGAAACTATAAACCCCCAGAACAAGGCACAGAGTTTCATTCATTTGAAAGTTTGCATACAACTACAGTGGTTCAAGGACTTCAAAGCCATTTCAAGAGTTAGTAAATCTTTAGAGACTCATTGATTGTAGGCAGGACATTGTGACAGTTGCATGAGATGGTGTAGTGAAGACAGAAAAACCAAAAAGAAGCATTGTCTATTGATAAACACCTGATAGATGCAAAGATAGATTTAGGGACTATACTAAGAACTTAACTGAATATGTTACCTATTTTTATCCTGAATTAAATCTAAGTTAAGAATTTTATGGTCTTCTACAGTGTGGGCAGAACATTTCAAGAGAGTTACTTTACAGTGAAGTAAAAATTCAAATGCATATTTGAACTTTTTTCTCCAAAGATTGTATTTTACCCCAGAATCCTTCCTAACTTAATTCCTTCTTAGCCAAACTAAGACAAAATAAAGTACAAGCCCAACAAAATATTTAAAATGGTGAATCTGTTTCAGAAGTACTTGATTTTTCCTTTACAAGCCAAGTTATTATATTCATCAGTAAGAAGGGTATACGTAATCCTTTGGGGACATCTAAATGTAGTAACCTTGAGTTTGTTTTTTAATTCAAAATTAACACATTAAACCATCATTTTTTTTTTCTCCCTTTACCTAGCCCATTCCAATGGAAAACCCTTATAAGGAGCCTCTTAAAAAATGTATCTTGTGTGGAAAACGTGTAGATTATAAGAATGTACAGGTGAGCTCTCACTTTATTTCATCATGATACTTGATTTAACTTGATTTTGCTCCATTATCAGACCTTTCTAAAGAAAACCAAGTCAGTTTTGTAACAGATTTTGGGTAGAAGTAACTTTTAGCAACTTGATAATTTCAAATCTTTCATGTTTATGTTTAGGCAACTTTTGTTCAAATAAGCACTCTTTGGCTGTGTCTCAATTATTACTTTAGTTCAAAGTTTCTTCCTCACTATAGCAGTGATTTTCAGTTGTTGGAAAAAGCTCATGTGGTGAGGTTGATCTGTGCTTTGCCATCATTATCAAAGTGGCAAATTTGGGGTAGAAAATGGTGCTGCAGTTTAAGTACACTTACGTTAGTTAAAGTGACAATTGCCCTAGAGAAAAACCAAGAAAATTTTAAATGCAAGGTACTAAGAAAATTACTCATAGTGCCAAGAACAGGGCCTGGCACCTGGAAAAGTGTTAAAGAATAATTTGTTAATAAAACATAAAATGAAACAGATGGCTCAATCCACATGAACATATTGATAACTATGCCTGATATTATGTGATACAAGGTCATGATAGGTTAATTATTACCTGTTACAAGTGCTACTTTAGACAAATACCTGTGAAAAAGTTAAAGTAGCTTTAGCACTGAAAGAATATGCTCATTAATCTCTCACATACTTTTTTGACACACTGGACATAAAAGCTGTTAGTTTTAGTAATTGATTTAAAAAGATGACCCAATGGGATGAACATAGTTCAATATTTTAATTCATTTTATGAAGTTTATCTGAAGTTTATTAATAAACCTTTACATAATATGAAGCTGACATAAAATTTTCTTCAATTTATAGTCAAGGTTGAATAACAAATGTATTAACACAACTTTGTTTCTTTTTCCAAATAAACTCAAAACAGCTTTTGTCCCAGTTTATTTCTCCATTTACTGGATGCATTTATGGAAGGCACATAACAGGTATTTGCTTTCTGTTGTTAACAGCTTACATGTGATTAATAATGATATAAATCTGTTATTTATTTATAAATAACTTGTTATTTAATAGAACTCAAAAGATTTTCAAATAGTGCTGTAAATCACCATCAGACCAGATATTACAGGTACTTTGAGAAAGCCACTTCTTAGGCCAAAAGCGTTATTTTGTGTATCTTTATGCTCATAGTTAACCATGCTGACATGTAGAAACTTTGGGCTTAAAAAATTGCCTTGTTATTTTGGAGTATACTATAATTATGCTAGACTAAGTATTTAAATCAGGAGCCTACTGCTCTAGTTACACAGTTTTTGTGGCTGCTTTGTGAGCTATAATAGCGGAGTTAATGGTTAGGAAACAACTGTATGACCTACAAGGCCTAAGATATTTACTATCTGGCTCTTTACAAGTTTTCCAGCCTTTCCTTGATGTATTTAAATAATAATTATTATTGACTAGGAAAGTTTCCTTTTACAGGTCTTTGTGGGAAGAAACAAAAAGAAATCACAAAAGCAATAAAGAGAGCTCAAATAATGGGTAAGTGTGTCTGAAATACTGAATTGGGCTAATCAAAATATTGCTCATCTTTTGTGAAGAACTTTCATTATCTCTTTACAGGATTTATGCCAGTTACATACAAGGATCCTGCATATCTCAAAGACCCTAAAGTTTGTAATATCAAATATAGGGAGTAAATTATGTTATCATCAATAAACTTATTTTACATGAATGGTTGTGTGAGGCTAATAATAATTTAGAGTCTTAAGATTTAATAAACTTTGCATAGAAAGTATACTAAATCTTCTCAAACTAAGTTTTTAACTTAATTTGAAAACTTAGGAAAAAATGTTTCAGGAGTGAAGCTTCCTCTTCATACCAATGAATGTTAAGAAAACATAATTTAAAATGTTATTACTTTGGGGGCCTCTCTGGTGGTGCAGCGGGTTGAGCACAGTGCTATGAAGCTGTCCACAGCCTCTGCAGCGCAGGTTTGATTCCTGGCCAGCCAGGGAGATACCCACATGGCGAGGCAGACCTCTCCTGTCTCGCCCACTGCTCCCCTCAGCAGTGTATTTTGGTCAGTCTGCCTGTTCTGCTCCCTGCTCTGTCTCTGGTGAATCCTCTCACCCTCCCGCGCCTCTGGCCTGTACCCCAGTTCTTGTATAAAAATAAATCTTTTAAAAAATTTTTTTAAAAATGTTACTACTTTTTACATGTATGAATAAAAAAAAAATGGTGCTATAGGATTGTCATTTTTGTCTAGTCCCCAGATAGGCTCATACTATTCATACAATACATACAATACATACAATAGGCTCATACAATACATACAATACATTCATACAATACATACAATAGGCTCATACTATTCATACAATAGTAAACCTCTAGTATGGGGATATAAAACATGGAAGTGATGCTTTATTGAAATTTTATTTTAGGCCCAGATTCTGTCTTATGAGATTTTAGGGACATGGGTGTAGGAAAAATAAAATGCTTGTGTAATAGACCCATCACATGTAACAGGATATGGACTTGAAATTACTCAGGAAGATTTTCTAACTATCATATGTGCCTGGCTAGGACAGTGGGTCTTTGGTTTGTGGAGATGTTACATGGGTCATGAGGATGTATTGTGGTGATATCACAGAACCTGGTATTTACTCCACGACTATTCTATTCCAAATTTGGTAGTGTCCTTTAAATACACTATACAGGCAGTCTGTTACATCACTTTATCTTACTCCAGTAATGCAAATTAATTCCAAAAGATGAGTAACTGGGGGAAAAATGTCCTATAATGGACACTTTTCCTCCTTTTCATTGGATAGCTTGAAAGTTGGGTCATCTAACTCAATTATGGAAACATGGCTGTGTACTGACCTCAGCAAGCTTCTCACTAAATTTATTAGCAGTGCTGTCTTCAAAGGAGACTGGTAATTGTGCAAAAATGAGCTTAATACTTTTGTAGCTTCTCCATAGCAATTTAGCAAACTGAGCTTGTACGAAGACCCATGTAGACTTTTATTTCAGTAAGTAAGCAGTCTTTGAAAAAAAATCTCAATCTTGTCTTCAGAAGACATTTGCGTGTTGGCTTGCTGCTTCTAAGTTCCTAGTCTACTTTGTATATCGTTTTATTAATTTGTTGATTGAATTCAATCATTGTGTTGTGTGATAAGTTCTAGTATGCTCTGGTTGTGTTTGTAATTAAATTAGGGTTTAGACTGACAGCATATTTCCACTCCTTCTGCCCTGCACTACATCACAGTAATCAGTAAATCAATCCCAGCAGAAACTCATTATTTGTACAAATCATCTATAATGCTATGTGGGTTTCAAAAGCACTCCATGGTAATGCATATTTACACAGATAAAAGATGACAGCTTTTGATAGTAGCTATGAATCTATTATTTAGTAACAGATGGAAGTACAATGGTCAGAATGTGTGTTTGCAGTCTCATCCACTGAATGAAATACAAAGGCTTCATGTGATATACATGCTTCATGGAAAATTCTCACAAGTATGGAAAAGACAAACACTAGACAACAAAAGGTCTCTTAGCTGCCACTTCACTAACTCACGGGATTACACTGGGCTTTACATCCTTCCTAAATATCACATTAAAGCCCATGAGCCGTGCATTGTCAAGAGTCAGGTATTTTGTTCTTAGAACTGTGTCAGTTTCATTTGTTATTGTACTGATAAAATGTGAGCAGTAAGTTGTTTTTGCAGTGAATATTAAATGACTTGGAAAAACAAAAGTTGGCTTTTAAAAAATACTTGTTAAATTAGATGTGACTAGAACAACTTAGTAAGACCAAGGGTGGGAGAGTGCTGAGAAATGAAAAAACCCAGTAGCATTTCGTACTGAGGCTGCTTCACAAATTTAAGTTTTTCACTTTAAAGAAACTGGGAATTGCAAAGATTAAATTATGACTGATTTACATAATCACTGAACTTATACTGCGATAAAGTTCCTGGCCTTACAACAGAAAGTTGACAAATGTATACTTTGCTTTATATTCAAAGGAAATCTGATAGGCATTCATATGTAAGTAATATATATTTTTCTGAGTCCCCACTTTAGCATTTTTCAGCTTAATTGACCAAATGCTGTGCCCAAATACACTGCATTACCAAGCTTATTCTGTATTCAAATTTTGGATTCACTCATTTTTGTGTAGCGGACACTAGAGTAGGGATAGATTACCGTTTATGATGCACTATCGTTATGCCATAATTGGAACCTCTAGATTCATCACTAAGGAGTAGGAATTTTAATGACAGGTAAAAATTTCCATGATTTAGATTTTCTATTGTGAAAATAAGGCTAGTCTCTTTTCCAATTCTAATGACGGCTGTATGAATTTAAAAGAAAAGGTGTTCAAGCTTTTTTACATGGGAAAAAAAGGTTTTGGTTTTAAAATAAAAGCATGATATTTTTTAAAATATTTATGAAATAAATGTACTTATCTATGTATGACTTAAAATAACTGAACAGAATCAAAACAATAGCAATATTTAGTTTTATCCTTCAGCCAGTCAAAAATCATTTGGCCTAAAAGAATCAAAAAGTAGGAGACTGTGGATAGTCACCAGAACCCTTCATTTTCTCAATCTCTTCATCTATTTCTGGGCTGCTTGCGGTGGATGCTTTTTCTTGGTTACTACTGTCAGTATCTGTTTTTAATAGTTTGTTTTGTGTCTCTGACAGCCGTGTCCTCTTGAATTGCCAATCATCATCTGTATCTAAAGCTTTACGCTTAGTCACCTGCAGTGCACCACTAGCTGGACTAGCTTCTGGAATGTCGGTGTATTCTACCATTAAGGTCAGGTTGTCTGCCACACTGAGATGGTGGTTGGTTTGACAGGTACTTTTAGAAACATGTCTGTTTTTCAAGGAGATAACACATGAATGAAGAAATTCAGAGTCAGGGAAAAAAGTCCGTAAAGCTTGACAAAGAAAAACGTTCTCCTGAGGCTCTTTTTGCATATTCGTATCTCCTAAACAAAACAAAACAAAACACAATTTAACCTAAAGTTCGTTCTAGGACGTTTTTATCAAATTCGTTAAATCATAGATTTTAAACAATTTTACCAAATTAAAGTGAGAAAAATGACACGTATTACAATAGTCTTAAGAAAAAAACTAAATTATATTCTTTAATAGCAACAATAATAGTATAGTTAGAATTATACCATGTTCTTTGTTCAGTGGGATTTTAAGACTATTAATTACTTTTAATCCTAAGGTGGCTAAATTCATTAGTGCAGCTGGCTCACAAAGTTCAAGTTCAGTGAGACTTTTTAAGCATAGAAAGTAGTGATGTATGAACTTTTTTACTTACGTGCTGCTTGAGTCTGTGCTCTTTTTCTTTTTTTAATTTCTCGTTTTAATCTACTTACATCCTTTAGTAGTTTTTCTACTGCTTGCTCACTGTGTTCTACTTTTTTGCAAATACTCTGCAAAATAGTTTATGGGCAAAGATGAAATTCCAAGTTGTGTACTATAGTCTAGGTTCATAAATAATACCAAATTCTTTGTGGTATATCAAATATTATTTGACTTACAATAATTTTATTTTCTGAAGGAACTCAGTAACAAGTACTTGTATTGTGCTTTATAGATCATAAAATGCTTTCAGATATATTAAACTTCACATTTATATATGGCTTTTCATGAGTTATTTCCTTGATTTAAAAAAATTTAAATCATACTACACTGTTTTGCAATATGTAAGTCATTACATTTAACATTAAGTAAATGACAATTCAATAAAAGACTAAAGTACTTATTTCTAATTATAGGGTAACAGGTTGTTAAAACCAGTTTTGGTGGATACTTTTTAGGATGTCTCAACAGCCTATTTTTCCCTGGTTGTTCCCCATGTTACTAAAGTTCCAAAATATAATTCTACATTCCCTATTTTAGTCTAGATTGTACTTCTAACATAAGAGTTCTAATAACTTAGTTACACGGTGTACTGCCATCAAAAACTAAGAATATGTAGCAACATGAAAAATGCTTAAAATGATATATAAAGATATATATATATATAGACACACACATACACAGACGTGTGTGTGTGTGTGTTAGGGAATAACTGGAGAATATTGCAAAATGAAGGTAGTTATGCTATAATCGTGGGATATTTCTTCAGTTTCTAAAATTGCTATACTATCATTCATACTAAAAATTATGAAATATTAGAGTATAAAATATTTTGACCTCATTTTTCTCAGCTGCTACATTGATGAGTATAGCAGCCATGAAATATACTACTCAGATCTCATTTTGGGAGAGGCAAAGTTGACTGCAGCCCCACCTGCCAGTATTTTGGGTTTTCTATATTTGTGCTAAGGCAGGGCTTTCCCTAAATGTGGTACTTAGCACCTTGGGGATATTAGTACAACTCCATCCTGTAGGATAAAGATTGTCTTGTCAGTTTGGCTGAAGCTTTTCTGACCCTGCAGTCCAAAGTTATTCTTACTGAATGCTCCCTTCCTTGTCTCCCTTCAGGTGTCAGACTTGCATTGCAATTGCAAGTCTTCCTACCTGCCCTTGTTCCCTCTTCTTTATCCTTCTTAGGCTCGCTAAATCTCTTACATATCTATTCCCATCCTGATGTCTACTTTTTAAAGTATCTAAACTGACACAATGAGGTAGAACTTATTTTGCTGTGAATGATTATTTTGTCCCCAAATATTTGCTTCCCTTTTTATCCTATAATAGCATTATAGATCCCTGCCTGTTGCCATCTAATGTACTCTGGTCAATGAAATGTGAATGAATGTGATACTACAGCTCTGCACAGTTTTAAGAGCTATTTTGAATCTCCACCAACTTTCTTTGTCTTTTTCTCTTCTTCCTTTGTCATAAGAGGAACATGTTCCACATAAGAGATGCTGTAACCTGAGATAAAGATATATTTAGAATAGGAGCCAAGCTACAGCTAAAATATAATTGAGGCTAGACTTTGGTTTTTGCAGGCCATGAAGATCCAGATGTTTTTTCCTGAAGCCAAACTAATTAAAAAAAAAAAAAACCTAATCAAATATCAGTTTATTCCTAAAAAATTTCCATGATAATTTTGATATAATTTCTAGAAGTAGTCTTTAAATGTTTGATGTGATGACTTACCTTTAATTCCTCTTGTAAAGAAGCATACATTTCATTTATCTTGTGTACCTCCTTTAAAGATCCATCTTCTTTAAAAAATTCAGGGCTGTAAAAAAATGACCATTTCCTCAAGCAAATGTACATAACTCATTTTAATACAGCGATACAATGAAAAGCTTAGATTTATAGTTAAGGAGCAATGAAAGATTTTTACTGGCTTTTTTAGGGACCATAATTTTGTCAACCTACTGCACACAGCATAACCAACCAGAAACCCCAGTTCACATATCTTATATTAATAATATAACTTCTTAACCTCCTAAGTACTATTGCCAAAACTTAAAAAACAGATTGAGTAAAAATAAACACTGAAGGAGGGAGGGGGAATGAAGGTTCCTTTTTTGATAATGGGGATTGTTAATTTAAAAAAGTTACTGAATTTAAGTCATCATTGATTGAAAAATGCAATATTATTTTATATATGATGAAAAACACATTCTGAGGCATGGCCTATAAAACATTCCAGTTTGAGGTAATGTGAATTTGTCTACTTTAGAAAGAATGAAATGTGAGACACTGCTCAGCACTGTAGGACACAAAGAAAATAGTATCTGTCCCTTATTTCAATAGTTTACACTATATCCCCTTATCGTATCAGTATTATTTCTGACATTAATTTTCCCTTAATGACCATAAAAAATTGATACCTCAACAACCTATTCAATGAGTGAGTCTTGGCTAAATCATCATTTTCTGGCTTTATTTAATATCCAGTCTTATTTCATACCTTTAATCTGAACTACTGCCTTAGAAAAAAGCAGCAGTTATTATTTTGAGGATGACTGTTTATGTTTAGACTAAATATGTTAAAATATGCAGGATATTCAACAACGTCCCTCTCTTGTATTTCATAAATGGACAAGTGCTAGAAGGAAATAGGGAGAAAGTTAAAAAGAGTGTGGTTTACTTGAATAATGTGGTTATTAGTTTTCCTTTCATTTTTTTTCTATTATGCAATATAAGTTAATTTAAAAAAAATGAGTACGAGTAGGTTTACTAGGGAAGCACTTGCAGAATCTCACCTGTGTGTTTTCACTGCTCGATTAAAACCAGCAGACATACAGGAGCCGGACACAGTTTTATAGCCCAGTTGTTCAGACATGCCCAGATTCGCCACAACTAAAGGTATTCTATGAAAAAGTCTGAAGAAATAAAAATTAAAATATAAATTTAGAATAAAGTGAAAAACTAATATCTACCCTTTAGTATAGACTACTTCCTCCTACAAGAATGAAAACCAAACAAACAAACCATTCCCATCAGCTACCCAAGACAGAATTTACTGACTTGAGGCAAATGGCTTTTAAAAGCTGTGAGATGTGCAGTGTGAAAAGATTCTTTAATTGCTATTTCAAACAACTGGCACATATAAAAATAAGGCAGTATTGTTGAGGTCTAGCTTACTTCCATAAATAATAAAATTAACCTTGGTACTCTCAACTTAATTCTTGTGATCCACGAAAATGTGTTTATCACCCGTGGAGGGTCCCTATGAACTCATTTGGTGGATCAAGAACTACCTTGTTTTAGTGCAGAGGTTTTAGAAAAGCTGCTCAGATACCTAGCCATTCTACATTATATCCTTTAGCAGCCATTTTTTTTTGGTCCACTTTATGGTAAATAACTGCAAATCTTTAGTACTAGAAACAAAAGGCATTCTGAAACTGGCTTCTAATTATCTAATTTTCTTTATTTTTCACATCTGTAAAGAACAGATTGTAAGACTGATTTCAGAGGATTATTGTGACATTCTGATGCAATAATATAAGGAAATATTTAGTAATCTGCAAAAGTACAATGAAAATATTGGGTATAATTTTCTATTAGCTAAAGATACCAGCTTAAGATAGCCTGTGACTGGCCAACATTTACCCTTTTTGAGGTTTATATAAGGCATGTTCCAGACGATGAGTAGAGCAGCTTTCAGTTACTATACTTGGTGTTAATAGCAGAAAAACAAGTTCTTGGCTTGAAAGATGCTGCTGTAAGTTTCTGTGAAGCAATCGCTCTCTAAATGTCATGATCTGGTCTGAATGACGTCGGAATTTGTACCAACCAACCACATCCTGAAAGAAAATATAGAAAAAAATACCAAGTGCAGAGTTTAATGGTTATAATTAGTATGCGTTATTGTCATAATTAGGTAATAAAACTGACAGTTTTTAAAATGACTTAGTATTTACTGAGATAAACAAAGCATATAGTTAAGTATACAATTTAGTTACAGTATTATTCAATATACACTAGAGAGAAAAAAATTCTTAATTTTCTCTAGTTTCTTTTAGGCCATTTTTCTTAAAATCTTAATCTGTAGTCAAAATTTAAAAGAAAATGTCAGTGAAACAAGTTTACTTCCTGTGTAGGTAACCTTGTTTGCTAATTAGATAAGGTAAACTGAATCCAGTGGCTTTTTTGTCAAGATTTACTGATTTGCCACTAGTTTACTTAACCATATAATTTTGGGAGGATGTATTCACACCACCACATATGAACGTCTCTCACCCTCCAACAAAGTTCCAGTGCCGCAACCCTGACACTTTCCTACCCCCTGCTCCCATTGCCTCTGGTAACCAGTATATTACTTAGAATCTAGGAATTATTCTTGTTTTGCTAGTTTTTTCTCTTTGGTTATTTATCTTCCACAAATGAGACCATGTATGTAACTGTCTTTCATTTCTGACTTATTTCACCACAATGGTGAAAAAGCAGAAGCTTTTCAGTGATGGAATGCCAGTTGTTCATACTCTCTTTTGTTTTCCTTGCTGTTGGAGAACCCAAAATACATCTCTGAAGCATGTATTACAGAGTGTTTTGCCTATACATAGTGTTGTCGTCTATGTATTTTATGATTTCAGGTCTTACATACAAGTCTTTTATCCATTCTGAGTTAATTTTTGTGTATGTTGGGAGATAATGGTCTAGTTTTATTTTTATCATGTGGCTGTCCAGTTTTCCTAACACCATTTATTAAAGAGGTCTCCTTTCTCCAACATGTATTCTTGCATGTGTTGTAGATTCATTGTCCATGTAAGTATGGGTTTATTCTGGACTCTCAATTCTATTCTATTGGTCAATGTATTTATCCCAGTACCATGATGTTTGATTACTATAGCTTTGTAGCATAGTTTGAAGTTTAGGTCTGTGATACCACTATTCTCCCCACCTTTTTTGGGTCAGGATTGCTTTGGCTATTCAGAATCTTGTGGTTCCATATGAATTTCAGTAATGTTTGTTCTATATCTTTGGACAAGATTGCCATTTTAATAACATTAATTTTTCCTGTCCATCAGCATGGAATATGTTTCCTTTCCTTGCTGGCAATTTATATTTTTAGGTTTTCTATTTCTTCCTGATTTGGTCTTGATTAGTTGTGTTCCTGGGGATTTGTCCATCTTTTCTAGGCTCTTCAACTTATGCTACAAATGTCATAGTAATTTTTTATGATTCTTTGAATTTTTGAGATGTCCTTTTGTAACCTTATTTTTGTTCCCTATTATGAGTTTTCTCCTTTCTTTTTCTGTGAGTCCACTTAATTTGTTAACTTTTTCAAAGTCAGAGCTTTTAGTTTGCTTCATCTTTTGGACTGCCTTTGATTTCTATTTCATTAATTTCTGCTTAGTTTTTATTATGCTCGTCCTTCTACTGGCTTTTGGTTTGTCTGTTCCTCTTTTTCTAGTTTGTTTATAGTGACAATAAGATTATCTGAGCTCTTATTTTTTGATGTGGACCTGTACTGCTATATACTTCCTTCTTAGTACTGCCTCTGTTGTGTCCTGTCAGGTGTGGAAGGTTGTGTCTTCATTTTCATTTGTGTGGAGATACTTTTTAATATCTTTGATTTCCTTAATGTGTTGTTCAATCCCCACACATTAGAGTTCTTTCCTACTTTCTTTCTGTGGTTAATTTCTATACTGTTGTGGTCAAAGATGCTTGGTATGATTTTAATCTTTATGAATCTGATACTTGTTTTGTGGCTGAACATGTGGTCAATCCTGGATAATGTCTTATGTACACTTAAGAAGAATGTGTATTTGTGGCTGTCTTCAGGTATGATGTATACTGAGCCCATGTAGTCTAATTCTGTTTAAGACTATTGTGACCTTGATTGTTTTGTCTGGTTGATCTACTGGTGAAGTGGGATGATAAAGTGCCCAGCCACTGAGCTATTTTTTCCAGTGTCTGTTTTCAGACTTGATAGTATTTGCCCTATAAATTGGATGCTCCTTGTTGAGTATAGACTGATGAGTGTTATATCTTCCTGATGTATTGGTCCCTTAATCAGTATATGGTGTTCATTCCTCTCATTAGCTTTTTAAACCGAAAGTCTGTTAAAAATATGGCTGTCCCTGCTATCCCATTTGCTTGTAGGATTATTTTCTAGCTCTTTACTTCTGAGCCAGTCTTTGTCTTTGGTGCTCATATTTTCTGGACACAGCAGAAAGTTGAATTGTTTTATGATCCAGCCAGCCAATATGTCTTTTAAATGGTTGGTTAGTCTGTTCACCTTTAGGGTGATTATGATAATATGAAAATCTGCTATTGCCTTTTGCCCTTAATTTTGTCATTCTATTTCCTTGCTCAGTTTCTTTTAGATGTTTTTCTCATTGACTTAGATGTGAGAGGTCCTTAAGTATTTGGATCATTTCACTCTATTCTCTCCTTGCTCATGGTTTTTCTTCAGAAAAGTCAGGTGTAAGCCTGATTTTGGTTCCTGTATAGGTTAGCTGCCTCTTCCCCATAGCTAGCTTCAATATTCTTAGTTTTGAATTGCTGAAAATTTCACTGCTGTGTGTCTTGATAGGTCTCAACACATTTATGTAGACAGGCATTCTTTTATTTTCGTGGACTTGTCTACATAGTTCCTTCCCTGCTTGGGAAATTTTCTCATATTATTTCTTTAAATAGGTTCTCTGTTCCTTCTCTTTTCCCCTTCAGAGATGTCCATTATGCTTATATTGCTTTTCCCCATGGAGTCAGGTTAATTCTTAGGCATTTCATTTCTTCCCTTCTTTTACTTCTTCCATCTGGATTCTTTGTGCATTATCATCTTTGAGGCCACTGATTTGATGTTCCATTTGTTCTATTCTACTTCCATAGCTTTCTCTAGAGTTTTTTTTTAATCTCTTCTGTTGAACTTTTACACTTTGCAGCTGTTATTTTCTCATTTAAAGCATCAATTTCTATTTTTGTTCATTAATATTATTTCTCAAGATATTCATTTATTTTTCTGAGTTTTCTTGTACATCTTTGATCGGCTTTTCTGTGTTTTTGAATTTATCATGGCAGTTTTAAATTTTTATCTAATAGGAAGAAAAGATCATCCATGTCTTTGTGGTTGGATTCTGGAGATTAGTTACACCCTGTGGCCTATATTCCCCTGAGGACTCAGGCTGCCGTTTGCTGTATTTTTCCATTTCCCCATTTATTAGTTTTTTATATATTAAGAGTACAGGGTTTCCACTTTTCCAGTAGATGGTGCTGTATGTCAGGAAAACCTAATCTACAGCTGGATATTCTGGGGGATGGGTGACAGTCCTGGAGGGATCCATTGCTGGTCAAAATCGTTTGTGTATGTGCAGCTTGTGCTTGTGGTATAGCTGACAGACCACTCTCTTTGCACTCTGCGGGCTGGGCTTTATGAGCACTCTTCAGCTTTCACAGTATCTGCTTCATCACTAGGCCGCCATTCCTGAGAGAAGTTGGTAAGGGGAGTTTTAACTTTCTCACCTTTGTCTTCCTCGCTGAAGGTTCCTTCACCCTGGCTCATCGTAACACGCTCTTACGTATCTCCCCACTGTTAGATCCACTGTAAGCAGCTCTTTCCTCCCTGGGTGCATGGATGAATTGAGATTTCTGCCTCAACAGATCTGTATCCCCACACACCTTTGTTGCCTAGAGTTAAATTTCCTCAGTGTGTCTTTTTTCTTGTGCAGTTAGCACTGGTCTCTGATGTTTAGGAGGTGCTCTGTGTTTGCCCCTTGCAATCCTCTGAATTCAGTGCCTGAACTACTGTAGTTTATTCTTCCAGGACCAAGGTAGAGAACCAAACTCACTCTTCAGGACACAAACCATGTTGAGCTGGGAGCAGTGAGAGGCAAATCTTAATCCATTTCTTGAATTAAGATTTGTGTATGGAGTTTAATTTTTATTTTTTTCTCATGTGGTTAAGTCTTCCAGCACTATTTTTTGGAGAGTCTTTCCTGTCAATGTATTATCTTGGCTCCTCTGTCAAAAGGATAAACTTCTCCTATCTGAGTGGATTTATTTCTGGACTCTCCAGTCTATTCCATTGTGAACCCAGTAATTTTTAACTGAAATTTACATGGGACTGCTTTACTTGCCCCATAGTGAATGTCAAGATTGAACAAGATTTAATAAACATTTTTGTAAACTAACATGCTAAACCATTAGTGTTAGTATTACTAAACCATTTTTTTAATTATTAGAAAGGAATCTGATTTACTAAAAACTTAGTATTTGTAACAAAGGAAACCATCTCACCTCAGGATCTGTTTGTAACATTTTCAGTAACTTAAGTTTTATATTTGCATATTTAAATTGATGAAATTAAAATTATTTCTCTTCTTTTAAAGCTAAAACATTTTTACAGGTACATTTGAAATAAACCAAATATAACTGGGGCACAGCCCAGTCATTTTCAACAAAAGGTGTTTTTTTTTTCTGATACAGACTTAATATTACTATATCTACTTTCATTCTTAACTCAGGATTTAAAAATCCTTAAAAAAGGATTTAAAAACAAAAATTTTTTTTCCAAAAGTTTTAAGAGGAAGAAGTACATCAAAAATTTGTATTTGGAAAATCTATCTTGATCATTCAACAAGTTTCAACTAACCAACCATGTTGTGGAGGATTCAGATTAGGTGCTGTATAAGAAATTGTCCTTGCTGGATAAAGACTAACCGCAGCTATGTAAAATAATAGTAACAGATTTAAATGCTAGAATAGTAACAGATATAGTAATTGCTATAGTAACAGTAATAGTAACAGAATAATAGTAACAGATTTAAATGCTAGAATAAATTGTACTAGAAAGAGGTATGGTGGAAATATAGAGAGGAAGATCAATGTTACAGTAGTTGAAGGTAAGATGAGAACAAGATTAATACTTTTAATGACTGGTTTTGCTTTCAGAGCAATCTTGGATTTCTGGAAGAACAAGCCTTTCCTTGCCTGTGTTATAGGACATTGTAAAGATAAATGCTGCTTAAAAGTTCTGTTAAGGTATTACACATTTTTAGGACCTGAAAAAAAGAAATATAATACCAAAAAAGAAGATACATCAGATAATACCTTTTTGACACTTGATAATATTTTCTTCAGTGCTTGTTCATTTACTTCACCAGAAGAATTGTAAAAGCTGTAAAAACCAAAGTTAAAGGTATTTCAAATAAACTAAAAATGATTTTATTAGAACTTTCAGATTTAGATATCGCTAATCAAACTATCCAACTACAATCCACATACCTGTGTGCCAGATAAAGTACTAAAATAAATAATAGAGTAAGTTTTCATATGACAAGACAAAGTGGTACAAATATGAGGTCCATGAGCAATGAAAAAATGGAGTAGAAAAACTTTTTTCAATTTTTTTTTGTTAAAACTGCTTAATACAGGTATTTGTAAATTCACAGATCCAGTTTACAATTCCTTCACAATTTTCTTATTAAAATTAAAAAAAAAAAAAGTGATACAGGGGCCTCCCCCGTGGCCCAGCGGTTGAGCTCTGGGCTGCGAAGCAGCCTCTGCAGTGCCGGTTCTGGCCAGGGTCCCACAGGGCGCGCAGACCTCTCGTGCCACTCCCGCTGCTCCCCTCAGAAGTGTGTTTTGTCAGTCTGCCTGTTTCTTCCCTGCTCT
Source organism: Talpa occidentalis (assembly GCF_014898055.3). Classification (NCBI taxonomy): domain Eukaryota; kingdom Metazoa; phylum Chordata; class Mammalia; order Eulipotyphla; family Talpidae; genus Talpa; species Talpa occidentalis. Next base: position 50,574,180 of record NW_023604972.1, read on the forward strand.
GGCTCTGGTGAATTCTCTCTCACCCTCCCGCGCTTCTGACTGTACCCAGTGCTTGTATAAAGAAATAAATAAATCTTTAAAAAAAAAAAAGTGATACAAAAGAATTATTTTTCAAAAAAGATTTATTTCTTTATACAAGCACTGGGTACAGTCAGAAGTGCGGGAGAGTGAGAAGAATCCACCAGAGCCAGAGCAGGGAACAGAATAGGCAGAAGGACCTAAGTACACTGCTGAGGGGACCAGTGGGTGCGGCAGGAGAGGTCTGCGCGCCATGTGGGATCCTCACCCGGAGGCCGGGGATCGAAGGGGAGTTGCAGAGGCTGGGGTAGCCTTGCAGCCCAGGGCTCAACCACTGCACCACCAGGGAGGCCCTGATACAAAAGAATTTTTAAGGGGCTTCCCTGGTGGCTCAAGGGGTTAAGTGTCAACACTATGAAGCTATCCACAGTCACTACAGTATGAGTTCCATCCCTGGCCAGGGAGGTTACCCACATGCCGGAGCAGAACTCTCCTGTCTTGCCAGTGTATTTTGGTCAATCTGCCTGTTCTGCTCCCCACTCTGTTCTGGTGAATCCTCTCACCCCCCTGCACCTCTGATATGCACCCCAGCTCTTATATGTATAAATAAATATTTAAAAAAGAATTTTTTAATCGAAAACTTAGGATACAAAAGAATGTGTAACATGAGTAATGGAATTCAGTAACAAAACATTTTACTCATTGCAAATTTTAAAAGGTATATAAAAAATTAACAGAAGTATTTTAGGTTTTGACTAGATTTTTGGGGAATTATTGAGGAACAGTACTGGTTTAGTTTAGTGATCTTCAATAGTTAGAATGTCACAGATGTAAGGAAAATTGGAAGATAACTCTAAAAGATTCTCAAGTATTTACGTCTAGCTTTCTTTTCCCTCAAGTGATATAGATTACAAGTAATATTTTTCTCTTTAATACTGAGATCAGTATTCTTTTCTATGATGGTGAAATGTTATGCAAAATCCTTTACAAATAATATTAATAGGCTCTTACTGGTAATTCTAATCTAGTTACATAAAACTGAAAAAATCAATTTTAATGGGAAAACTAAGTGTCCTGTCTACCAAAGGGGGATATTCAGCTGATCAAACAAATCCCTCTATGTTACTTTTATTGTTTCTGCTCCATTTTTTCATTGCTCATGGACCACATGAAAAGACTAAATATAAGACTTTACTTCTCTGTTTCTCTAGGTGGCCCACTTTTGAGACTCTCAAACTGGGGCATAAGACAACACACCAGGGCGTATAAAGAACAGCAGGATAACTATGTACATCATCTGTGCAAATACTGATTTTATGTGAAGTTTCTTGGAGAGGAGACATTTTCATACAGAAATAGATGAACTGTGCAACAAAATTCATGTTCAAGTACATAATTTTCTTAAGTGACTAAGTTTTAGTATTCAGTGGGCTATTTTTCAGGTACTTCTCTCAGGTTCCTGGAGTAAGTGAATCAGTGTATTTCAGTGGAAAACACTGAAAAGCAATGTTTAGGGCAGGATTGGCAAACTTTTTCTGTAAAGAATCAAGTAGTTACATATTTTTAGCTTCGCTGGAAATGCATTTTTTTGTTGTTGTTTTACAACCCTTCCTAATAATCACATAAAAATAGGTGGTGAGGCCAAACTTTGCCACTCTCTATTAAAACATAAACCTGGGGCCTCCCCGGTGGCGCAGCGGTTGAGCGCTGGGTTGCGACGCTGCCCGCGGCCTCTGCAGCGCCGGTTCGATCCCCGGCTGCTCCCCGGCCACCAGAGGAGGGTCCCACATGGCGCGCAGACCTCTCCTGCCGCCCGCTGCTCCCCTCAGCAGTGTACTTCGGTCCCTCTGCCTGCTCTGCTCCCCGCTCTGGCTCTAGTGAATTCTCTCACCCTCCCGTGCTTCTGACTGTACCCAGTGCATGTATAAACAAAACAAACAAATAAACAAATAAATAAATAAAACATGCCTCTATTAAAAAAAAAAAAAAAAAACATAAACCTGGCTGTTAAAAGCTTATTGAACTTGGACTCTAAGAAATATGGTATCAGCAGACTGTTTTTAACATGTTCACTTGTATTATTTAAAACAAGGCAGAAACAGCATGGTATGCTGTTGGATTAGAAATCAAAAATCCTGATTCATCTAGTTTTTGTCATACTATTAACCTGTGGCTACCTGATGAACTTTTTAGGCCTGGTATTTTGGAAAATGAAGTAGGCAGTAAATATTTTCAAATAAGCCATTTTGATGGTTTATGACCTCCCTTCCTCATTTAATTTATAAAGCTAAAGTCTGAGGCATGGGCTTCTCATCACTAGATCTGAGGTTCCTTGCTCCAAGACTCAATAAGTTGGTCTGATAATATAAAGTAAGTGCCAAAAAATAATGAATTACTTTGTTTTTCACTCTCCCTTCTTAATACTTTGCTGGTCCAGTATCTGGCAAGGAAGTACTTTTATTAAGTCTCCACCAAGAATCCCCCTCATTCAACAGATATTTTTGTACATTCATTGTATGTAAAACACATAGGAACTATGCCTCTTTCTGGGACAGCAGTTTAAAACCACACTAAGGCTTTATTTCTGTCCTCCCCTCCCATAGTTTTCTCACCTTTACTATATGTTCCACTACAACTCTTACACAACCTTAGAGATAATATACATAATAGTATGACTCTAAGGGATTTTCATCTAAGTTTATATAAATCATAAAGCTGTTTTATTAAAATTACAGTGCTGTGATTACAGGTGTCTGTTTTATGAAAATTCATTTATTAGTGCACTTTTCTATATCTATGTTATACCTCAATAAAAAAGTTTTAAAAAATATCAGTCTATTAGGCCTTAACAACTACTATCGGTAGGACTAACAGTGCAGATTTTCACCCTAGAAAAGCAAGAGGAAGCAGGTTATGTAAAAAAAACTAATTGGTTTGACGGAAAATAACAAGGTACTATATAGATGAAGAAAAAAGATAATAAACTGGAATAAAAGCATATAAAAAAGGGCTGTCATTGATGTATGAGAATTTGTCACTGAGTTTATAATATGCAACAAGGGTATAAGAAGGCGAGAACTCCTCAAGGTAAACAGGTGCCTGGAAGAGTCAGTGCAGACCAGTTAAATTGAGCATATAAATACAGAGAAAAAACTATTCAAGTTAAAACTCATGGGTAATTAAAAGGAAATCTTTTTAAATAGTACCACCATCATAACTATAAGGTACTGGGCCTCCCTAGTGGCACAAGGGGTTAAGTCTCAGCACTATGAAGCTATCAGCAGCCAGTGCAGCACAAGTTCTATCCCCCAGCCAGGGAAGTGGCCCAGGGAAGTGACACACATGGCGTAGCAGACCTCTCCTGTCTTGCCCGCTGCTCCCCTCAGCAGTGTATTTCAGTCAATCTGCCTGTTCTGCTCCCCACTGTGTCTCTGTTTCTGGTGAATCCTCACCAACCCCCCTGTCTCTGGCCTATTCCCCAGTTCTTGTATGTATAAATAAAAATAAATCTTTAAAAAAAAAACAACTATAAGGTTCTGTTAGTTTAAAATATTTTATTTGTAGAGATTAATTTTCACAGGATTCATTTACTTGCTACTCACCTAAAAAGCTGATAGCATGGAATATATTTTTGAATATCTGGGGAAAAAAAAGAATTTTAGTCATGATTACATTATTATCATGGCAATAAACACATTGAACACCTTATTAGGATATACTTCATCATTATTTCCTTTAACCCTCACAATAAACCTGAGAAAGATGTTATTCTTTTCATTTTAAAGGTAGCAGAGAGGTTAAGTGAGTTACCCATTCTCATGGTGATGCCAAAATTCAAACTCAGAGCCTCATTTGTAACCAGAATGCTGCATTCTAAATTTAAATAGGTAACACAAAAGATAAGGTCAAGTTGCTTTATTTTCACTGAGTTCTTAAAAGGTTATGCTCTAATATTACCCAATTTATAAAAAATAGCTATTAGATTATCTTTTGTTCAGCCAAGTAGTCGTTTCATAAAGGGTTCATGAATATAACTAGATTACAGAGAAAAAAATCTAAAGAGTTGAATTTTATTTTCTTGCCAATTCAAGTACCACATTTAAGAGGAAAAGTGATCATCCTCCTTAGACATTTTTCTTCTAGTAAATGTATGGTACCCTCAGATAAATCCCTGTGTCTGAAAAAATACTACACAAGAAAACAGTTTTTGTTAACTGATAGGCAAACACAGTAAGTCCTCATTCAACAGTGTTGATAAACGAAAGTAGATTTTGAGGGCCTCTCTCGTGGCGCAGTGGGTAAAGCACAGCATTGTGAAGCTGCACAGCCTCTGCAGCGCCGGTTCGATTCCCAGCCGGCCAGGGAGATTCCCACATGGAGCGGCAGACCTCTCCTGTCTTCCCGCTGCTCCCCTCAGCAGTGTATTTCAGTCGTCTTCCTGTTCTGCTCCCCGCTCTGTCTCTGGTGAATCCTCTCACCCTCCCACGCCTCTGTCCTGTACCCCAGCACTTGTAATAAAAAACAAAATAAATAAATAAATAAATAAATCTTTAAAAGAAAAAAAAAGTAGATCTTGAATAATGTCATTTCAGTCACCATTGTGGTTATTTTTTCTTATCAATGTTATAATGAAATGATGTTGAATAAAATGACTTTATTCAATGAGCTGCTGTATTCTGATGCAGACAAGCGAAAGTATAAGATTATGGAAATCTCATTAACCAAAACAATGTAGTACTTGTCTTGGATTTTACCTCTTAGCCATCTGTTTTAAAGTAATCCAACATTTTAATATAAATTTGAACAAATAAGTGGTTTTTTTTTTTTTTTAGCATTTGGTCTGGTACCTTAAAGCTTAGCATTGTTCCTAGCACAATGGAGTTGTTCAATAAATAGTTGCATAATTAAACTACTCAAAATATGGTAGATACTTTTAGCAGCATTCCAATTAGGACAAATATGCCCTCAGGGCTTGCTTTTAAAACTGAAATGTCTGAGCAGAAAAAAATAATACTACTGAAATAAAATCACAAACTATATAAATGTATGTAACATGAAAAAAGGCCAACTTCCTTAAGTTATAGTATAGTATTATAGTGCAGTAAGAAAAAACAAAATAGCCTAATAGGAATATAGTCAAGATACAGAAAACATACTTCACCTTAAAAAAGTCAAATAAGTAATACTCTCATTAATAATTAAGAGATGCAAAACATCACTTTTTAACTTACCATTTGACAAAGATACAAAGATTTGTTAATATTTAATGTTGGCAAAAGTATGGACACCCAGGCAATTTTACATAAGATAGAAGAGTCTTAAAATGTGTAAGTTTTCCAAAAAGCAATTGTCTACCTCTAGGAATTTGACTTTCAGAGATACTCAAAGATGTATGCACTATAATGTATTAGTTGTAATATTCTGTATTAACAAAAAGAAAGTTATTCACAGCTGCTTAAATAAGTTATGGTACATCCATACAATGGGAGTACACAACCATTAGAAAAGAATGGCAAACTATTTTGCATCAATGACATCTTGGAGGTATTTATACATGTATATTATGATCCCATTTGTGTAAATAAAAATACATACACATTTATGTATGTGTTATGTGTATTGCTAAGGAGTTAAAATAAAAAAATACCCCTGAAACTAGCAGTGGTTGGCACAGAGGACTCTAACCAGAGTTTAAATGCACTTTACACCTGTTTATTTATTTTATATTTATATATTACATATATATATATATATACACACACACACACACGCACACACACTCTTCTTGATATACAGTGTTATTTGGTTGTCAGAAGAGTCATGACGTATTTTTTCTGTGTTTTTCAAGCAAAATGTGTAATGACTTTTCCGACAGCCCAGCAGTATAAACTGATATATTTCTGAACAGCAAGTTGCTAGTACAGATGAGGAACCTTAAAAATATTCAGATCAGGGCCTCCTGTGGCCTAGGGGTTAAGTCTCAGCACTATCACCTCTGCAGTCTGAGTTCCATCTGGCCAGGGAGCTAACCCATATATGATGAAGCAGACCTCTCTTGTCTTGCCTACTGCTCCCCTTAGCAGTGTATTTCAGTTAAATCCACCTGTTCTGCTCCTTACTCTGTCTCTGGTGAATCCTCTCACCCCCTGTACCACCTCTGGACTACACCCCAGTTCTTCTACTAAAAATATAAATCTTTTATTTTTTTATTTTTAAGATTTATTTATTTATTTATACAAACACTGGGTACAGTCAGAATCGCGGGAAGGTGAGAGAATTCACCAGAGCCAGAGCAGGGAACAGAACAGGCAGACCAATGAAGTACACTGCTGAGGGGAGCAGCGGGTGGCAGGAGAGGTCTGCGTGCCATGTGGGACTCTTCCCCGCGGCTGGGGATCGAACCGGCGCTGCAGAGGCTGCGGGCAGCTTCGCAACCCTGCGCTCAACCACTGCACCACAGGGGAGGCCCTAAAAATATAAATCTTTTAAAAAAGAAAATATTCATATCCTTTTACATTATAATACCATTTCTAGGTTTCTAGTTATAATAGTTGTAGAAAATACTTATGACAAAGATGTTCAGTATAATAAAAAATTAATAAACATTATTTAAAGGTCTGCTGAAATGACAGTCATAAAAGGTCATAGAGAACACAATGCAGTTATTAAAAAATGATATATTACTTAACATGGGAAAATGTTGATGAAACAGTATGTCATGATGACTTTTTAATATACCACCAATTTTAACCTATATACGCACTTAAAAAACTTCCATTTCTCTTTTTTTCCTGAAAGAATGACTGCCACCACCTGCAGCTCCTTCACACTTCATACCATTCCTCAAACCCTTTGCAGTCTATCCTTTTTGCTGTAACACTCAAGAGTTACTTAATGTTTTCAATGATCTAATCACCGAGGTTTCTTTTTGCTGGATCATCCTTCTGCCATTCAAATATATGCAAGAACTGTGTCATCCTTTTCCCCACTGTAATCTTACCTGCTTCCCATGTCTTATACTGCTTCTTCCTTTAGGTCAGTGCATTGTCCTAATTTTAATTGAGAAATGAGTGCAATGTATCCTTTCAAAATTTACTTTTAAAACTTGGTACCTATTTTTTAACAATTAAAAAAATTATGCTTATCCCTTTCAGCATAAACTATCAATAGGAGACAAATAAGTGACTCACCAATTGTATAAATAACTTCAACATCATCCATCTGGGAATCCGTTATACTATTTTTGGCTTCACCTTTCACTTCCCCAAGGAGAAAACCTTCCTATGAGGATAAAAATAAGTAGTATATGGAAAACAGAGATAAAATAACCAGTCATTTAATTAAATAATATTTCTTAAGTATATTAGGATGTACACAAATGAGTGCTACCTATTGGGGGGCACATAGAAGATGCACTTGCAGTTTAGATGGGAAACATGACCAGTTAGATAAAAAGAGTAGGAGAGATTATAAATACCATTGTCATTTTAGCATAAACGGCTTAAAACAATCCCCCCCCCCAAAAAAAAAAACAAAAAACTTGAGCATACAAAGATGTTTGAGGGAGGAGGAACAGAGCAATTCTTAAAACAGAAGACTCATTTGTGAGTAAGGAAATCATACAGACAGGATTAGCACCAATAAAAACCCTGAATGTCTAGCCATGGACTCTGCACATCCATCTAGGAGCCAGTGGAGGATTCTGAATTATGAAATGACATAATGATCAGTGTTTTTAAAATAAAAATCATGCAAAATATTCAAGATTTGGAATTCAGTGTCAGAATCTGCTTTCTAAAAGGGGAACTTTGATCCCTGGTTCTTTTAAAAACACTGGCATTTTGCCCCAACCATGGTGATATCTTTAAATTTCGGAAAATTAACACATTTAAAATACCAATGTGCTTGACAGACAGTGATTTGGTCATCTTTGTAATTAGCTGAGTGTCCTCCCCCGCTTTATTAAAAGGGATGCCTCCACAATGTGAATGAATCTTTATCAGAAACCAGGGGAAACAATCTAGAAATGTACATTCCAGTGTTAATTTTGATACTTCCAAGGAGAAACCCTGGGAAAAGAAGCAACGAAAAATGCAAGTACGACTATCTAAAAAACCATCCTTTAGACTTAAGAGTTTAGGGAAAAGATCTAAGAAACAAGGGCCTCTCTAACACCGTACTTTTCGAGCGCTAGTCCTTTAAGATTATGGGCAGATGGGACCAATTCTGTTGTTTACATTAATACATTGCAATACATACATTTTAAGTTGTCATATATCGCTCTTGGTAGGTGTCCATCTACAAGGCTAAATTGTATACACTAAAGATATCAAGTCCAACTTTAGAATTATGCCCCAAGAAACTTTTTATAACGCAGACCTTCCATTTTAAAAGGGCAGAAATTCCTAGACTTTGGCTTTATGGTATTCTCTAAACTGTATTAGCAAGTACTAAGCCCTTAAGACGCTACGTTGGCTCAAAGTTTTAACAGTGCCGTGTTTTAAAATTTCATAAAAATAAAGTTTTAGAAAATAAGCATTTTTTTTAAAAAAACCTTCACTACTCAACTTCACCAGGTTTTAAATCTTGACAGAAATATGAAACATTTAAGTATTTGAAGATAAAACTAAGTTTAAATTGTAACTGGAAGCGTCAGAAAAGGAACTAGCTGAGTTCCTTACAGCAAATTTACATCATAATGCAAACAAGATATCCGATATACCAGAAAAGCTTTTTCATTCACTAAGATCTAAAAACTTTTATTGGATGTAACACCTATTATCCCCTTACCAGTCTACCACTTCAACAAACATGCACGGTAGGTACACTGCATGAAAAAAATTAGTTTGTCTTTGAAAACGACTGTAGGTAGTTTGGAGAAAAGGTAAGTTAACCGGTAGTCTCCCTGGCGGGAGCGGGAAATCACTGCGTGAACTTTCCATCCTCTTACAACCAAGTTTAGCAAGAAAAAAGGGGGGCTGTTGAAAGAGAGTAATGGGGGTGTGGGGCCTTCGTGCCGGGCATGGAATAAACTGGTTAGAAGAGGACTAATCCTGGAAAAGCCCGAGCGGGCGGGGCACGTCGAAGACGGCCCGGGTGCGGGAGAAGGCAGAGACCCGCGGGCAGAGGGCGATGCAGCGTCGAGGGGCTCGCGGGCGAGCTCCGGCGCGGCGGCGGGGAGGGTGCCCGCGCGCAGGCCCGCTTCCCGAGCGCCGCCGCAGCCCGTCCCGCCCCACGGCTCACCGTGTCCGAGTCGGTGTTAAGGTGCTGGAATGCGAGCGCGCCGAGCACAAAGCCCGAGAGCACCGCCGACGTACTCTCGCCCTCCATACTTCCGCCGCCGCAGCGCCGCGCGCGACGGCGGGGGCGGGGCACGCTGGGCCTGGGGCCGCGGGCGGCGCGGCGGAGAGAGCGGCAGGGCGGGGCCGGTGAGGCGCGGCGGGGCGCGGCGGGGCGGGGCGCGGCGGGGGCGGGGCCTGCGCCGGCGCACAGGCGACGGCGCTTTTCGGGGAGGTGACGGGCGGCGGAGGCGCGGGCACCCTGCTTGGGGGGTGGACGCGGCCAGGCGGGCGCTCTTCCCCCGCTGCGCGCTGGGGGTCGCTCGGACGCCTTCGACTGACGACTTCACCCTGAAGGCGCTGGGTGTTGGGGCGCTGGGTGTTGGGCCCCTGTGCGGGGAGCCGCGAACTTTCGCCTGCCAGAGGCCGCTGAGGGCTTATATGCAAAACTGTAAAAAACTGCTGACGGTGTAAACGCGTTACTTAGCGACGTATTGTTATAACATCGCGGTGGATCTGCCACGTTAATTGTTTCTGAAGTGTAATAGACGAGCATGGGGAGTTCTAGAACGCGCGGTTCAGGGGTTGTGACGTCTAGAACGCTGCGGCGACGTTCCATGGGGGGGGGAAGATGGAGGAGCGAAAGGTTTCATTCAGTCTTTGCGTTTATAAAATTAAGGATTGGGGTTAATTTAAAGAATACTTAGATTTTAAACATTGTCTAGTAGTGTAATTGGCATAATCATACTATCTTGGATAGTTTGATACAACTGGTAAGAGGAGTGCAAAGACCAGGGCTTGCAGTTTTTAACCCATGATATATATGTAAAGGTTTTTAAATGACTGGAAAATCAGCAAAGTGTCAGCTTGCGGACTTGAATTCGCATTGAACGTCTCTGGGATTTTTTTGTGGCAGACATGTCTGTGTAGCATGTTAACAACACAGTTATAGAAATAATTGTGTTTATTCCCTAAAATTACACTTCTTTTTTTCTTGTTGGTATCTACATCTAATGAGTAAAAATGAGTAGCAACAACTGAATCACTAGTACCTTTGTGACGTCTGTATAAACATTTTGTATTGCTTTAGAGTTTCCCAGTAGACACAGACCGGAATCTAAATCAAATTTAGAGAAAGCCTTTATTAGCCAGCCAGGGAGGTGACTGTCCCTCTGGTAGGGAGCAGCCCCGAGCAGGGGGTGATAAGGGTTTTTAAAGCCAAAAACCACAACCGGTAGTTTGCAGTTACCACAGCAAGTAGGGTACAGAAGCCAAACTGTGCTGTTGGAAGCAGCAGAGCGCTTCACCACATCCCATGTTTTAGGTACAAAGGGTCCATACATCTTATTTTTGATGGGAACCGGGCCGCTATTGTTTTGACTTGGAATTTTCCCACAGCCCAAACTGTCCTCCTGCGCGAACTCAAGCTTAGACCTTGCGTGGTCTGCTACATTTCACAATGCCGCCATTTCACAGTACCTGAATTTCAATGTGAATACAGTCTCCTCATGGAACCAACACAGTGTAAGTCTTTCTTTGTGCATTTCTTTATACTCGTTTTTCACTCATTTGAGAATAAATTTTTTTATTTAAGATTTATTTATGCATACAAGAGCTGGGGTACAGGCCAGAGATGCCGGGTTGGGGGTGGGGGAGGATTCACCAGAGACAGAGTGGGGAGCAGAACAGGCAGACTTATGAAATACACTGCTGAGGGGAGCAGCGGGCGAGACAGGAGAGGTCTGCTGCGCCGTGTGGGATTCTCCCTGGCCGGTTGGGCATGGAACTCGTACTGCAGAGGCTGCGGATTGCTTCACAGTACAGTACTAAACCCCTTGCACCACCAGGGAGGCCCAAGAATAAAAAAAAAAAATTGATAATAAAAGAAAGCACAACCCAATAATTGTCACCCTTGCCCCTCCCAACTACCACCTTTCCCCCTTTGGTAACCTCAGTTCTGTTGTTCAAGTTCATTGGTTTATTTTTATTTTGTTTTGTCACTTGATCTACTTTGTTTCCTTATATTCTGCAGATATTTGTCTTTTGCCCTCTGTTTTATTTCACTTAAAAAAAACTCTTGAGTTTCTTCCATTTGCTGCAAATGGTGAATTTTCATGTGTTCTTACATCTGAATTGTCTTCTATTGTGTGTTTGTACCTTATCTTTATCCTATCATCCATTAATGCACGGTTAGATTGTTTCTATATATTGGCTGTTGTAAAAAGTGCTGCAGGGGCCTTCCCTGGCGGCACAGTGGTTGAGCGCTGGGCTGCGAAGCTGCCCGCATCCCCTGCAGTGCTGGGCAAGGGTCCCACGTGGCGCACAGACCTCTCCTGCCGCCCGCTGCTCCCCTCAGCAGTGTATTTCGTCAGTCTGCCTGTTCTGTTCCCCCGCTCTGGCGCTGGTGAATTCTCACACCCTCCCGCGCTTCCGACTGTACCCAGTGCTGTATAAATAAATAAATCTTAAAAAAAAAAAAAAGTGCTGCAGTGTGCATGGACGGGCATTTAACTCTTCGAGAGTTAGAGTTAATAATTTTCTAACATAGATACCCAGAAGTGAGATTGCTGGGTCATATGGTAGCACTATTTTTAGTTACTTGAGGAAGCTCTCTGCTGTTTTCCAAAATAATTGCACTAGTTAATAGTCCCACCAACAGTGTATGATGGTTCCCTTTTTTTTTTTTTTGCACACCCTTGCAAACACTTGTTATACTCCTTTTGATGTAAGTCACTATAATAGTTGTGAAATGATATCTTATTGTGCTTTCTATTTCATATCCCTGATAAAAAGAGATAAGCATTTTTTCAGATGTTAGCCATCTTTATGTCCTCTTTGGAGAAGTGTCTATTCAGATCTTCTGACCATTTTTTAACTGGATTGTTTATTTTTTTTGTTGTATCAATAGTTCTGTTGTCCAAGTTCACCTGGACATGTGATGTGCAAATATTTTCTCCCCTTCAGTAGGCTGTATTTTACTGCTGAACATTTATTTTGCTATACAGAAGCATTTTCTTTGGTATAGTCCCATTTGTTTATTTTTGCTTTTGTTTCCTTTACCGATGGGGTCAAGTCCCCAAAGACATCTCTAATTGTTATCATGGAGTGTATTACTTGTCTATTTCTATGTATTTTATAGTTTTGAATATTATGTCCAAGTCTTTAATACATTTTGAATTTATTTTTGTGTGAGTTAGAGAGTGATCAAGTTTCATTCCTTTGCATGTGGCTGTCCAATTTTTCCAATACCATTTGTTGAAGAGATTTTCCTTTTTATGGGAGTAGATGTTATATATGACTGGAAGACACTTTCTTTATCCAAATGATAAAACCAAAATTTATTAAGGCTTTTAATTCATATAATCAAATTGTCTAAAATAAAGCTCTTCTGATTTATAATTTTTGCCAATGTTATGGGTCAAAAACTTTCTTTTAGGTAGTTTCAAGTGGTAAAGTTGGTATTTTTGCTTCGTCATGAAGCTGAGATGTGGTTTTTTGTCATTTGTATTTGCTCTCTTGTGACTCACATTGTGAGAAGTAACGTCACCTGTCTGAACCCCAGAAACTGAATACAACAGGAAATGAAACTTGATTGAATGTCCTGTAGGGTGGATACTAGCCCATATGCCAGCACACCAAAGAACATTTTTATTCAGTTTATATACTCTAGTGTGCAAGTCCCTTCCCCCTTTTCTCATTGGCTGAGTACCTAGGGGCTTACAATCTTCCTGTACATTGCCTAAATTCCTTTCCATAATGGTAATATACGTTGAAAACCCCTGTTGTTCCTTTTGAGGTCATCTGGCCTGTTTTATGTTATCAGTGTACATTTGCTTGGTTTTAAAATTTCATTTTACTCCGAAATATCAGATATACAATGGGGCTCTGCATTCCTTGCGGTTACCGCATCTGCAGTTAGCATATGGAGGGGGCAAGAGTCAGTACTTTTCCATTTTACCCGAAAATAGAAAACTGACTAAGCAGCATTTCTTTCAACATCAGTAAATATTTCCCCTTTTATACTGCTACTTATATCTTAATTTATAAGTGTTTATATATTAAAGCCATTAATCTTTTTTTCTGTTTTATATTGAAAGTATTTTTCCCCAGATGGTTTTTAACTTGTAGTTGTGTTTAAGGTAATTATTTTTAATACAAAAGCTTTATAACTTTTGTAACAGGGTGGTCCCCAGGGAAAGGGGAGGTTCCAGGTTCCCTGCCCCACCCAAGGAAGGGTGGAGCTGAGCAAGAAGGAGGAGAAGATGGAGGGAGGAAGAAGGATGGAGAGCCAGAAAGAGACACATGGAGCAGAGACATGTGAAGAAGCTGCACTTGCTTCTTGCTCTTGGACTGGTTGAACCAGATGTAGGTGGGAGACCCGTGGGGAGGTTATCAACTGCAATTTTAACTTGATTTTATTTTTGTTCCTTCAGGCCCAGACATGCTAAGCCTCTTCGGCCCCTTTCCTATGGGTCCCCACCAGGAGGTGCCTTAGACTTGTGGTGGGATTTCCGGGCCTCAGTGGTCCTGCTTTGGGCCAACCCAGTTTTTGGCTGGACATTTACCCATGAGGGGATGGATAACTTAGGGTGCTTGATTTGGAAACTATATTCTTTGTCACACACTCATTGTATTAAAGTTCTTCATTACTAAAGGTCTTACTCACTAGAGTGTATTTGTCTTGATGCAGCGATTGGCAGAACCTATTTAGATTGGCAAGTTTGGGGGTCCTGGGGTGCCCTTCACCCTGCCCTGTAACACTTTCTATTGAAAACTTAAGCTCATATCCTTTATCTTTTCGTCTAAGCTATCACATTTAGTAAGACTTTTCTTGCCTTGTGATTAATAACTAGAAATAGGAGTAAAGAAATACAGACCTAAAATGGAATAATTTATGTCAGCCTACACCAAGACTTAACACCTAACCTAACTCAGTTTCAACTTCTCCCCAAAATGGAATTTTAAATGAATCAAACTGGCATTTCCTGGTCAGTACTGCTAAAGTGATCTACACGAAAGACTCCCCTCCCTACTCCTGAGGGAAGGTGGCTTTGCCTGAAATAATGTAAATTAATCTTTCTCTTTTTTCTAATAACCTGTTTCATTCTCTTTCTGATCTGACTATACAAGTCTCCATTTCGTGAACTCCTCATAGAGCCGTTCTCCTTTCTAGATGGGATGCTGCCTGGTTTAATAAGGCCAATTCGATCTTGAAATTTACTCCATTGAATTGTTTTTTAATGGAGACACTTACTGCTTAAGACTTATAGACTAATTCCATGAGCTGAATGAAACCATAATAGAGATCATTTACCAAAAGTATAAATGTTAGACCTATACAAATAATAGAATTATTAAAAAATGTTTAGTGATAATTTGTTCCTTACCTCACTAAAAGAAAAAAAAGACTGATCTCAAAGGCTGGACAGAGAAAATTTTACAGGGCAGGGTGAGGACCCCCAAACCTGTCTGCTCTAAATAGGTTCTGCGATACGTCACATCAAGACAAAACATTCTCTAGTGCATAAGACCTTCAGCAGAAAGGAACTTTAACATAACTAGTGTGCAATAAAAAGAAAAAGAGAATGAGTATAATTAAACTAGTTTCCTCACAAAACCCCCAAAGTTACCCATCTTCTCGTGGGCAAATGCCCAACCAAACATGTCATGGGGGAGAACTGGATGTAGACCAGAGGCACGGGGTGAAGGAATTCACCAGAGACTGAGTGGAGAACAGAACAGGTGGATTTGTTGAAATACACTGCTAAAAGAAGCAGTGGGAGAGACAGGAGGGATCTGCTGTGCAGACAGGGAGGATCCCAAGGCTTTATACTCCAGGGATCATTGACTGGTTATGGTGACTAGTTTTGAGTGTGATCTGAATTAGTTTTGAGTGTGATCTGAATTAGCATAAAGGATCGTCAGCTTAATGTTCAGATATCTATGGCAGTTCCATCTATTCCCTTTATCCATTTAAGCCTCCCAAACTTGCCTGCTTGGTAAGGAATGGAGGCTTGGATTTTTAAATTTAGCAATGATCCTCAACAAACAGTGTTGGCTCAAAAGCTTGCTGCAAGTCTAAGTCACCTTACAGTGGGGACTCATAAGAAAGGGGCAGAAGGGACCAGAAAAGTGTGGAAGGAAAAGAACAAAATCAAAACCCAAGTCAATACAAAGGCTGCCATTGTCATAGTAGTAATCAGTAATAAATTTATTTTCCCACTAGGAAAATAAACAAGTAATGAAACATGATCTCATTTTATGTTTGGAATTCCTATGAAAGTCAGTAGGTGCTTTATCTGAATAAGAGAAAAAGATTTATGCCCACTACAGTACAACTTTGTGAATAATATAGCTCATTGACCTAGTAGTCCAATAAAACCAGAATAAAGAAGACTAACTGCCAAAACATGGAAAACACTTAGCTGCTTTATCACAATAATGTTAGCTGTAGGTTTGATTACTTCAGAGGGCTGTGTTAGTCCAATAATACTCATTTCTATTAGGTATTTGTGACATTTTAAATATGGAGTTTACTGCAAACAAATTTCAAGGAAAAACTGCACACTTACCTCTCTATTTGCATTTTATGTATTTTTCATCATTAAATGGATCATAATGTGAATACAGGAAACAATGATTGCATTATTGGAACCAAGGCTAAATTGTTAAATTGGCTCACACCCCTAAAGAGCACAAAAGAAAAAAACTTATTTAAACAAGTACAAGTCTCTTTGAGGCTTGTACTTACAGATGCAGTTTATCTGATATCTGAGCAAGCAGAAACAACCTTGAGCTGAGCTCCAAGATCAGTTGGGAACTGAGAAGGCAGAAAAAGGAGGGGCTAACCGGAGGAGGAGGTGCACATCAATAGAAATTCCAAATTGCAGTTTTCTGAAGAAAAGACTCTTCATGTTTCCCTGTGATTGGCCAATAAACTTCAGCCAAGTCCATATTTCTTTGCCCCAGCCCACTTTTCAGTTTCTTTTGATAGTTGGACTGTTACCTGAATTACTTCATTCCCTCTGTCTCTAAAAGGTGGGGACATTTAACTTCCAAATAATTGTAACTTAATTAGAAAAAAAAAAAAGTTGGTATTAGAATCCAGTGACAAGCAGTCAGTCCTCAAGTGAGCTAGGGAAAGATTCTGCTCTCTGTGAACCCCCAAACCTCTGTCCTTATTCACAGGAAGTAGTTTTAGAAGATGGACTTCTGCCCATTGTCTCTCAAAAATAAGGACTGGGGCCCTTCCTGGTGGCCTAGGAGTTAAGTCTCTGGCTATCACTGCTATGGCCTGAGTTCAATCACCCACTAGGGAGCTAACCCACAGATGGCTCATTAGACCTTTCCTGTCTCATGCGCTGCTCCCCTCAGCAGTGTATTTCAGTAAATCTGCCTGTTCTGCTCCCCACTCTATCTCTGGTAAATCCTCTCCCCACTCCTGACCCCCTACACTTCTGGCTTACACCCCAGTTCTTCTATGGAAAATTAAATAATAATGAATAAATAAGGACAGGATATGGACAGAAGAGGAAATTGTCATTGGTCTAGTAATCATGATTTCCTCGTCCTTGCTCTGCTTTCATTCATTTAATGACATACCAAATTTTGAACAAATATGCATAGAAATAAATGAATAGCAGAAAGGAAAATAAGTTCTTTTTTTACAACTTATTAATTTTGCCATTTCTTCAAAATGAATGGAGTGCAATGGCCATGGATGTGCTCACTCAGTTCTCCTTCAGGAAAACCCATGGGGGTTGGGGAGTGGGGAAGCAAATAGAGAGGTCGCTGCCTGCAGCCCCTGTGAAGGTCATGGTCATACTTCCCCAGTCCTATCTCAACAGCTCATAGTCAGTCAGCAGAATGGAGTACTAACACAGGCCCAGTCTTCTGAGATACCAGCTTCCTTTGGCAGGGCCTTTTGGCTCAAGGACTCCCTACCAGCCTGCCAGAGATCTTCTTGTCTTGCATTGCACTTCAGTTTGACAGTCCTCTTACACAATCCTCTCATTTTCTCTTTCTCCTTTTTTCAGGAGTCACATGCATGGCATTCTGAAGCCTCGGCCTGCTTATTCTCACTCTCTCCCTTTATCTTTCACAGGTATTTCCCCCAGGATGTCTCTTGCACATCTAATCCTGGCTTTGTATCTGCTTGTCAGAGGATACAAGTGGACAGAGTACTTGCTTTTCACATCACCCAAACACTTTTTGAAACATAAAGATCACATTCTCAAATTTGTGCCATTTTAAACTTACCTTGAGTGATCCAACATGAATATTCATGTTGACTATTATACAGTCATAACAAAGTCATTCTTTTTTTTCTCCCCAGCTTATTGAGGTATAATTGAAAAATGAAACTGTTGTAGAGCAACCCCGATACAAAACGGGGTGCCTAACTGTGGGTTCTCACCCGCGCGCTTAAAAGGACTTATCAATGCTCTACTGCAGGCACACGCGAAAGGTTAATAAAGGTTTATTTACAAGGAAAGGGGAAATGAGGAAATGTACAGCTCAGGGAGAAAAGTGGGAGACAAAGTTTTAAATGAGTCCTACCCGATCCGCCAATCAGGAATCCCAAAATGGCGCTCTGAGAGCTGGCCGCGAGCCAGGAGCTGTGTAGCCAGGAGGCGAGCGATAGCGAACCATCCCAAGGCCCATGTGTTTGGTTTTTATATCCAACCTGGCTGCCCAATTCCACCCTCAGGTCCCAGTCACCCTCCCTTTGGTGGTGAGGGGGATTTGTCTTTCCCAATGTCTTGATGGCTTTAGTCTGGAGTGGGGGTGGAGTCCACAAAGCCTGTATGGGATTAGTTCAGGACATCATTTCCCCCTAACAAAAGTAATTAATTAATTTAAGGTATATAATGTTTTGATTTCATATATATATACATAGATAATTACTGCAAAGTTAGTTAACACAACCATCACCTCATATAGTGTCCTTTTTTTTTTTTTTTCTAGTCAGAACAGCTAAGATCTTCTCTCAGGAAATTTAAAATATATAAAACAATATTGTTACCTATAGTCACCATGCTGTACATCAGACCCCCAGAATTTAGTCATCTTCTAATTGGAAGTTTGTGCATATTGACAATTATCTCCCCACTTCCCCCATGCTCTCGTCCCAACAACGACCATTTTATTCTCTGCTTCTGTGAGTTCAAATTTTTTAGATTCCACATGTGAGATAATAACACTATTTGTCTTTCTCTGTCTACTTAGTTAGCTTAGCATAATTCCCTCAAGGTTTATTCATGTTGCTGCAAGTGGCAGAATTTCCTTTTTTTGTTTTTTGGTGGGAACCTTGCCCGCGGCCAGGGAACGAACTGGCACTGCAGACGCTGCGGGCAGCCTCGCAACCCAGCGCTCAACCGCTGCGCCACCAGGGGAGGCCCTCCTTTTTTTTAATGGCTGAATAAGATTCTATTATATTTGTATATAACCATATTTTCTTAAATAAACTTATTTTAATGTTTATAGCTCATAGTCATATAATATGCATATAATATGGTGTTATATATAAATATTTATAAAATCTCTAAAAATGAAATCAGAAAAGATTTTTCTATCATTTACAAGTGTGTAGTGTTATTAGCTTATAAGACATTGTTTAGTTTTACTCATAAGGACAAAAAAATTCTTCCATGGTTTATGCTATTTTCTATGTCTGGTTCCCAAAATTGCTTTTTTTTTAGGATTTACTTTATTTGTGCATACAAGAACTGGGGTATAGGCCAGAGGTGCCGGGGGTGAGAGGATTCACCAGAGACAAAGTGGGGAGCAGAACAGGCAGACTGACAGAAATACACTGCTGAGGGGAGCAGTGGGCTAGACAGGAGACGTCTGTGGTGCCGAGTGGGTAGCTTCCTGGGTGGCTAGGGGATCGAACTCTGCTGCAGTGGCCACCAGTAGCTTGATAGTGCTGTCTTTAACCCCTCTGCCACCAGGGAGACCCTGGTTCCCAAAATTTCTAAATGTTCAGTACTTACCATATTACTTAGCTAGGACTTCCTTAAGTACTACAGACTGGGTGTTTTAAATATTAGAAATATATTTCCTCACAATTTTGGAGACTAGGAGTTCAAGAGCAAGGTGTTGGCAAGATTGGTTACACCTGAGACATCTCCCTTTGGCTTGCAGATTGGATTCTCTTCTCTTCCTTATGTTCTCTCTGTTCTGCATGTGGTTCTTCCCCTTTGTGTATCTGAGGACTAATTTCCTTTTCTTGTAAGGACACCAGTCATATTGAATTAGGATTTATCCTTATGACCTTGTTTAATATTAATTATCTCTTTCAATCCTTATCTCCAAATATAGTCACTTTCTGAAATATTGGAGGATAGGACTTCAATGTATGAATTTGGAGGACACAATTCTGTCCTTAATCTTTACTTATATATATACAGAAAGAACACACCCCTCATTGTGTTTCTCACTTATGCTCACACTATTACTAGATAATACTTCTGTCACAGATATGTGGATTTTTCTCACATCGAGCAATTCTTCACTGCCACGTAGATGCTTGCGATTAAATTCACCCGTGGGGCCTTCCTGGTGGCACAGGGGTTAAAGGCAGTGCTATCCAGCTATCGCCAGCCACTGCAGCATGAGTTCGATGCCCCGGCTGGCCAGGGAGGTGACCCACATGGCGTAGCAGACCTCTCCTGTCTTGCCCACTGCCCCCCTCAGCAGTATATTTCAGTAGATCTGCCTGTTCTGCTCCCCACTCTGTCTCTGGTGAATCCTCTCACCCCCTCCTTGCAAATCTGACCTACACCCGAGCTTTTGTATGCATAAATTAATTAATTAAAAAAATAAATTCAGCCTTGACACTTGTTACTAGCAATAAAATATAATTGCTAGCCCTGTGCACAGGTGTTTGAGGGAGGCTCGATTCCGTGGGATTCAATGACCACACCGTTTTAAAAGAGAAAGGATTTATTGTGAGCAACATAGGCGATGTGTGAGCAAAATTATAAACAGTGCCCCAAGCCCAACCAAACTGATAAACATGCATACATACTGTACAGTTTCCTCAGAAATCAGCATCACGGAGGCAAAGAGTCAACGCTCCGGAAAACAGCATCACGAAGGCAAAAAGTCAGCACTCTGGAGAATAGCACGGGAGACTTATCCAAGTCCAGCAGCTGCGAGCAGCAGCAGCTAGGCGACCACTGTGTGTGTGTGTGTTTTTTTTTTTTTTAATAGAGGCATGTTTATTTATTTATTTGTTTGTTTGTTTGTTTTGTTTATACATGCACTGGGTACAGTCAGAAGTGCGGGAGGGTGAGAGAATTCACCAGAGCCAGAGCGGGGAGCAGAGCAGGCAGAAGGACCGCAGTACACTGCTGAGGGGAGCAGCGGGCGGCAGGAGAGGTCTGCGCGCCATGTGGGACCCTCCTCTGGTGGCTGGGGAGCAGCCGGGGATCGAACCGGCGGCGCAGAGGCCACGGGCAGCTTCGCAACCCAGGGCTCAACCGCTGCACCACCGGGGAGGCCCGCGACCACTGTGTTTTTATCTCCCAAGGTCGGATATGGCCAGTATCCAAGCCCAGGGATTCATGGTGAGCTGGTCACGTTTCTGCGCACAATGCCCCGGAGTTACATAACCAGCCATATTTCTTGGTGGTTCCGGACATCGTGAACAGTTACATAACCAGCCCTATCTTTTGGCTCCTGGTCGGGGCGCTGGCCAGGCTCCCGAATCAGGGGCCCAAAAGGTGGTCGCATGTCTTCCAATGTCCCCGGCAAAATGACATTAACACTTTATTTTCCTACTACAACACTGTATACCTAAAGTTAATTTCAGTCATTTTCACCTCTTAGCACATCACTACTCCTACTTCTGTGGAAGCCAAAGGTTCATGTGTTCCAGGCTCAACTTGCACACACTTGCAGAAGCCAGGATGGAAAAATGATATTCCATGCAAATATTAACCAAAAGAGGGCAGATCCCCGGTGGCGCAGCGGTTGAGCGCTGGGTTGCGAAGCTGCCCGCGGACTCTGCGGCGCCGGTTCGATCCCCGGTTGCTCCCCGGCCACCAGAGGAGGGTCCCACATGGCGCGCAGACCTCTCCTGCCGCCCGCTGCTCCCCTCAGCAGTGCGCTTCGGTCCTTCTGCCTGCTCTGCTCCCCGCTCTGGCTCTGGTGAATTCTCTCACCCTCCCGTGCTTCTGACTGTACCCAGTGCATGTATAAACAAAAAACACAAACAAAAAACAAACAAACAAAAAAAAAAAGAAAACATGCCTCTATAAAAAAAAAAAAAAAAAAAAATAAAGCATGAAAAAAAAAAAAAGAGGGCAGAAATGGCTATACAAATGTAAGACAAAATAGACTTTAAATCAGAAAAAGGTTACAGGAAGCAAAGGATATTGTCTGTTAATAAGAAGTGCAACACACTAAGAAGATATGACAGTTATATACATCTATATACACAAAACCAGATAATCAAAATATGTAAAACAGGGCCTCCCTGGTAGCACAAGGGGTTGAGCGCTGCACTATGAAGCAATCCGCAGCCTCTGCAGCACAGGTTCGATTTCATGGCGCAGCGAACCTCTCCTGTCTGGTCTGCTGCTCCCCTCAGCAGTGTACTTCGGTCTATCTGCCTGTTCTGTTCCCCACTCTGTCCCAGGTGAATCCTCTCACCCCCCACATCTCTGGCCTGTATCCCAGTGTTTGTATGCAGAGATAAATGAATCTTTAAAAAAAAAATATGTAAAGCAAAAACTTACAGAAATGAGGGGAGAAATAGACAATTTTGTAATAGTTGAAGGCTTCAAGATCCCACACTCACATAATGGAAAGGGCAGCCAGACAGGATTTTTTTTTTTAAAGATTTATTTATTTATTCATATAAGCACTGGGTACAGTCAGAAGTGCGGGAGGGTGAGAGAATTCACCAGAGCCAGACTGGAGAGCAGAACAGGCAGACTGACGAAGTACACTGCTGAGGGGAGCAGTGTGCGAGGCAGGAGAGGTCTGTCGCGCCATGTGGGATACTCACAAGTGGCCGGGGATCGAACCGGTGCTGCAGAGGCTGTGGGCAGCTTCACAGCCCAGTGCTCAACTGCTGTGCCACTGGGGAGGCCCCAGACAGGATTTAAGTAAGGAAATAGAGGACTTAAATAACACAGTAAACCAGCTAGATCTAATAAACATGTACAGAACACTCAATAATGAAAGCATATTCATTCTTCTCAAAATCACATAGGGCATTTTCTAGCATAGACCCATATGTTAGGCTACAATTAAGTCTCATTAGTTTTAAAAAGATAGATATACAGGTATCTTCTCCAACCATGTGGGAAATAGTTAGAAATCAATAACAGAAGGAAAACTGGAAAATTCACAAACTTGGAGAAATTAGACATTGTATTTTTAAATAATGGAGAAATCACAAAGGAAACTTGAAAATAAGTAGAGATGAATGAAAAGGAAAACACAACATTAAATGTAAACATGTCAAAAGTGTTGCTAACGGAGACATTTATACCAATAGGTAATTATATTAAAAAAACAAGAAAGAACTCAAATCTATAACCTAACTTTGCAATTTAAGGAACTGGAGGAAGAACCCATTAAACCCAAAGCTTGTACAAAGAAGGATGTAATAAAGATTTAAGCAGAGATAAATGAAGTTAAAAATAGAAAAACAATAGAGAGAAATCAATGAAACCCAAAGTTGTCTCTCTTTCTGATGAAGGGCAGGAATCTTTTATATGGGAAATTCTATGACCTGTTTTTTTTTTATATAAAGGAGGAGGTCAGAGTGTTCTTCCTGAATTTGTGATTTTTCAAATGTCAGTTCAAATTAAGTGATGTGACAAAGCAGCATATTTTGAGGTGGCATGTTCTGAACCCTTTCACATTCATTCTATGCTAAAAGTAGATTTACTAAACATTTGCCCTGGTTACAGGCATCCAATAATAAGAGTTAAAGGGAATCTTGGAAATTATGTGACACATCCTTTTCATTTTACTGATGCAGAAATTGAAGCCCAGAACAATTAATTAAACCATCCAACTTTGAAATTATAATTCTTTAAAATTATTTTGTAGGCATATCTCAGAGATATCAGAGATTCAGGTCCCTATCCATAAAGAGATATTGGACTAAAGTGAGTCACAAAAATTTTTTAGTTTTCCAGTGTCTATAAAATTGTTTATTCTGTAGTCTATTAAGTACACAATAGCATTACATGTCAAAAATATATATACATATCTTAATCTAAAAATACATTATTGCTGAGAAATACTAACCACCATCTGAGCCTTGAGTGAGTTGTTTTGCTTGTGGAATATCTTTCTTCCACGCTGATGGCTGCTGACTGATCAGAGTGGTTGCTGAAGTTGGGGTGGCTGTGGCAATTTCTAGATTAAGACAATAACAAAGTCTGTTGCATTGATTGACTCTTCCTTTTACAAAAAATTTCTCTGTAGCACTTGATATAGTTTGATAGCATTTTACCTACATAGAACTTCTTTCAAAATTGGCGTTCTTGGGCCTCCCCGGTGGCGCAGCGGTTGAGCGCTGGGTTGCGAAGCTGCCCGCGGCCTCGGCGGCGCCGGTTCGATCCCCGGCTGCTCCCCGGCCACCGGAGGAGGATCCACATGGTGCGCAGATCTTCCTGCCACCCGCCGCTCCTCAGCAGTGTACTTAGTCCTTCTGCCTGCTCTGCTCCCACTTCTGGCTCTGGTGAATTCTCTCACCTTCCGCGCTTCTGACTGTACCCATGCATGT
The DNA here is from genome assembly GCF_014898055.3 of Talpa occidentalis. Taxonomy (NCBI): domain Eukaryota; kingdom Metazoa; phylum Chordata; class Mammalia; order Eulipotyphla; family Talpidae; genus Talpa; species Talpa occidentalis. The sequence continues at coordinate 50,598,231 of NW_023604972.1, forward strand.
ATAAACAAAAAAAAAAAAAAAAAAAAAAAAAAAAACAAAATTGGCGTTCTTTCAAATCCTGTACTGTTTTTATCTGCTAAGTTTATGTGCTATTCTAAACACTTTGTTGTCATGCCAATGTTCAGGAGGAGTAGATTCAATATCAAGAATCCACTTTCTTCTCTCATCTATAAGAAGCGATTTCTCATCCATTTAAATTTTACCATGCGTTGCAGCAATTCAGTAACATCTTCAGACTCTGCTTCTAATTCTAGTTATCTTGCTCTGTCTACCACATCTATAGTTACATCCTTCACCAAAAACTTGAATCCCTAAAGTCAACCTTGAGGATTAAAATCAATTTCTTCTGAACTCCTGCTAATGTTGATATTTTGATCTTATCCTATGAATTACAAATGTTCTTAATCACAAAATCCTTAATGGACATTTAGGTCATTTCCATATCTTGGCTATTGTGAATAATGTTGAATGTACTGTACATATTAATTTGAAGCAGAGTCAGAGGTAGAAATCTGGGGTCATTATTTCTACAACTCTATAGTATCCACTAGACCAAAAAGAATAGAGATGCCAGAGAGACAGTCACATATATAAGGCCAATAAGCTTGGGAAATCCTCTGAAATGCCAAGAAGCCTGGTCATAACAGGTCTACCAAAGGAGTTAAGACCTCAAGTGCAGGGCCTCTCTGGTGGCTCAAGGGGTTAAGATGCAACCTATGAAGCTATCTGCAGCCACTGCAGCACGAGTTCGATCCCCGGCCAGGGAGCTACCAACATGACACAGCAGACCTCTCCTGACTCGCCCACTGCTCCCCCCAGCAGTGTATTTCAGTCTGCCTCTTCTGTTCCTCACTCTGTCTCTGGTGAATCCTCTCACCCCCCCCACACACACCTCTTGCCTGTACCCCAATAAAGAGCTGTATACATAAATAAAGAAATAAATCTTAAAAAAAAAAAGACCTCAAGTGCAATTCCTGAGAAGCCTACCTACAGATGGTTCCCAATTTATGATTGGTTTGGTTTACAATTTTCAACTTTTTGGTGGTGTCATAGCAACATGTATTCTGTAGAACCCATGTAACCATTCTGCTTTTCTTTTTTTTTTTTTGATGTAATTTAAATTTTATTTTTATATTCCCCATACAATTACAACCCCCTTATTTTGACCCCAATCCCTCCTTTTCCCGCCCCCCACCCCTATAGAGTGTCTCTGGTTCATAGTTGTTTGTTGATTTTGATATTTTCTTTCTTATAGTTATTCTTTTTCCTGGTCCTTTATTTAAGTTTTCTAGATTCCTGCTAGGAGTGAGACCATCCGGTATTTTTCTTTTTCTTTCTGGCTTATTTCGCTGAGCATGATCCCTTCCAGCTCCATCCATGTTGCTGCAAATTGCATGTGTTTATCTTTTTTGAATGCTGAGTAATATTCCATGGTGTATATGTACCACATCTTCTTGATCCAGTCATCTATTTTTGGACATTTGGGTTGTTTCCAAAGCTTAGCTATTGTAAACAGTGCTGCTATAAATATAGGGGTGCTGGTGCTCTTTGGAATTGATGTTTCTGTGTCCTTTGGGTAAATACCTAGGAGTGGAATTGCTGGATCATATGGAAGCTCTATGTTTAGTAGGTCAAGAAATCTCCACACAGCTCTCCATAGTGGTTGGACCAGTTTGCACTCCCACCAACAGTGCAGGAGAGTTCCTTTTTCTCTACAACCTCGCCAACATTTGTTGTTGCTAGTTTTTTTAATATGTGCCATTCTCACTGATGTAAGATGGTATCTCATGGTAGTTTTGATTTGTATTTCCCTGATTACAAATGATGTTGAACATTTTTTCATGTGCCTGTTGGCCATTTGCATTTCCTCTTCAGATAAGTTTCTTTTTAGCTCTTCTGCCCATTTTTTGACTGGATTATTTTCTTTGTTGTTGTTGAGTCTCATCAGCTCTTTGCAGATTTTTGTGATCAGTCCTTTATCATTAGTGTTGTGTGCAAAAATGTTCTCCCAGTTGGTGGGGTTTCTCTTTGTTTTTGTTATTGTCTCTTTTGCTGTGCAGAAGCTCTTTAATTTGATGTAGTCCCAGCTGTTTATCTTTCCTTCACTATCACTGCTTTGGGTGATGTGTCTGTAAAGATGTCTTTGATGTGCATATTCTGCTTTCCTTTTTCAGTAGTGTATTCATTAAATTATGAGGTATTTTAACACTATTCTGAAATAGGCTTGTACAAGATGATTTTACCCAAATGTCGGCTAATGTAAGTGTTGAGAGCACATTTAAGGTAGGCTAGACTAAGCTATGATGTTCATTTAGTAAGTTAGGTATATTAAATGCATTTTCAACCTATGGTATTTTTATTTCACTTAAGATGGTTTTAACAGGTTTTAATCCCATTGTAAGTCTAGGGAGGTCTGCAAGTCTTTGTGAGAACCTATACTATTTTGCATTAGTAAACATTAGTAAGCATTCTTTTAATTCTTAACTTACAGATGAACCTTTCACTTCTGACTTAATTAGTTCTTGGTGGTCAAAAGTTAGAGATAGGGGCCTCCCTGGTGGCAGCAGACCTTTCCTGTCTGCCCACTGCTCCCCTCAGCAGTGTATCTCAGTAGATCCACCTGTTCTGCCCAGGCATTTAACGTTCTTAATTTATATTTTTATCAAATTTTATTGATTTTCCCTTCATTTACATAATTATATAATTTGGAGATACAACTTTACTCCTCCTCCCCCAATGTTCCCTGTCCCAATATACTCTCCTGTTACCCGCCCCCTACCTATCCTCTTCTCCCTCACTTCTTCCCTCCTAGAGTTATCTTTGTTGTGTTTTCCTTTGGTTATTTATAGTTCACAAATTAATGAAATCATCTGGTAATTGTCTTTCACTTTGACTAATTTCACTTAGCATAATCATGTCAAGCTCTACCCATTTTGTCCCAAAAGACACTATTATATTTTAAAAAGCTGAGTAGTATTCCATTGGGTATATATTCATAATTTCTTTATCCATTTGTCTGTTGATGGGCATTTCTTTTGGTTCCATGATGTGGTTTTAGTGACTAATACTGCTATGAACATAGGTGTGCATCAGTCTTTTAATTTTAGAGTATTCACATTCTTTGGTAAATACCTAGGAGTGGTGTTGCTGAGTCACATGGCGGTTCCATTTTTAGTCTTTAAGGAACCTCCATGCCATTTTCCATATATGCTGTACCAGCTTACATTCCCACCATCAAAGAAAAATTACCTTTTCTCCACATTTTCACCAATTTTTGTAGTTACCAATTTTTTTTAATGTAGAGGTCATTTTTTTAAGGGTGAGATTGATATTTCACTGTGGTTCTGATTTGCATTTCTTTAATAATAAGTGGTATTGAGCATTTTATTGTGCCTGGGGGCCATATATGTGTCTTCTTAAGAGCAGTGTCTATTTAGGTCTTTTGCCCATTTTTTGATTGGATTGTTTTTTGTTGTTGAGTTGTTTGAACACTGTATGAATATTTTGGAAATTAACCCCTTGTTGTGCATGTGATGTGCAAGTATCTTCTCCCAGTCCATAAGTTGTCATTTTGCTTTTGTGGTGGTTTCTTTTGAGGTACAACAGCTTCATAGTTTAACTTAATGACTGGGCATTTTTTTTTATTTAAAAAAAATTTTTTTTAAGATTAATTTATTTTATTTACTTATTTATACAAGCACTGGGTACAGTCAGAAGCGGGAGAGGTTGAGAGAATTCACCAGAGTCAGAGCTGGGAACAGAACAGGCAGAAGGACCGAAATACACTGCTGTGGGGGGCAGTGGGCAGCAGGAGAGGTCTGCACACCATGCAGGACCCTCCTCCAGTGGCTGGGGAGCAGCCGGGGATTGAACCAGCGCCGCAGAGGCTTCAGGCAGCTTCGCAACCCAGTGCTCAACCGCTGCACCACCTGCAAGGCCCATGACTGGACATTTTAAAGGGAGGATAAAGGAGTAGGGAGGGAGAGAGCAGGGACTCAAGTATTGGCAAGGAAGTAAAATATTACAAAGTGTTGGTTGCTATAAAGGATATTAAGCCTACCCAGTGTGTTTCTGGAAGTTATCCAAAGTTAGGATTCTGTTTTCCCACAAAGACTGGGAGACAGAGGCCTTAACCTTCCTAGTGATTACATTTCAGAGCAATGGTTTTCAGGTCCTTAAGAAAGACATTTTTGAATTATAGGAGATACAAACACAACTCAAAGGTACAGAGGAAGGATTTACAGCTGTAACCCCCTTTTAGCTAATGTTCTAGCATTGGCTAGACCAAACAGAAAATTCTTTTTGTAGCCTTGAACTATTTCCAGACAGCAGCTCTACTGGGGCCTGGAGTATTCTACAGAGTGGCCTTAGTCCATAGAAGTTGTGTTCAAGTTTGATCAAGTTTTCTACTGAAGAGGTTTGCACATAGTGCTTCTACCAAAAGTTTTTGCAGTTCTCAGAGGTTTGAATCAACCAAATCCTTTTTTCCTAAAGGTGCAGTGTCATACATTGGATTTTCACTCCTAGCAACTCATTTCATACTACAAATATGTCAAAACTGTTGAGTAAGTGAAGTAGGAAAAAAATGCAAATGTGTGCTTTTATAAACATGAATTAACTAAATACAATGTATAATTCACAACCATAGGACATTTTTGAAGCACATAGTATGTGAGGGATGGTGCTAAGTGGTTTCCTAATGACAATTTTAGGAATCACCTAAGATTTATATTAATTTTATTTTATTTACATTTTATTTATTATTTTAAATAAATGCATACCATCTTATAATATAAATTTTAGAAGTTAAATAAGCAGTGACATTTCTCCTTACTATTTCATTCCTCAAGGACCTGAAAGATCCTAGAACATCCTATAAAAATTGTTTCCTAGGTTTCAGGAGGGATAATGAGTCAGAAACATCAGAGATGATGCTTGTAGACATTGGCATTTTTGAAAAGGTGATTCTGATAGTCTTTATATTGGTAAGTGCTTTTATTATCCAAATTTTAGAGAGGAGAAAACTGATGTTACCTCATAGCCTGGAGAGTGAGCTTGGGCAGATCTTATCTACTTACAACAATAGTGAGGAGTCAGTTGTGTGTGTGTGTGTGTGTGTGTGTGTGTGTGTGTATTGGGGACGTGGGGGTGGGAGACAAGACCAATAGGGAAAGAGTCGACCCTCCACCCTCTTTTGCCTCTGAAGTGGTTTCTGTCTCAGTAGTCTAACAATTTCCCTAGCAGGTGTGCCCATTCAGTGAAGAACCAAGAGAATTCTTTCAACTCTTTATTTCATACTTTCCCTGTATCACTCACTCATCTATTTGGAAAGTTCCTTGGGTTTCAAAGGGTGCACCTTGCCTGGCTCTCCTCCCTGAGAGACGTGTTTTGCCTTGACTCAGAAGGGTAGGTAAACACCTTCTCAGATGTGCATCACCATAACCCACCTATCAGAGCACCCATACCCCATATTCCTCCCTCCCACTCACTCTAGTGGCCTCAATTCTGCAGTCATTTTTAGGCTTTGTTTTGATGTAGTGTTATCAGTTCCTTTGTTTTGTATCTTTGTATTTCACATATGAATGAAATCATTCAGTATTTATCTTTTTTTGGTTTATTTCACTTAGCATACTCCCTTCTGATTCCACCCCTGTTGTCACAAATGGCAAGAGTTCACCCTTTTTTTAGCTGAATAGTATTCTACTGTGTATATGTACCATGTCTTCTTAATCCTATTACTGGGTCATAATATATATATATATATATATATATATATAGTCTATGAAGATCTGGGGGTGGAGTTCATTGAGGACATCATTCATAACTCAGAGTTTTCTCCTTACTCCAATATGATGATATAATTGAAATTCTGATAAACACTTTGTAGGAAAAATATAAAAATCCAGAAGGATCACTAAGGAACTCCCCTACTTCTCTCAGTGTTGGGATCAGGGAAGCATTCTTAAGAACCTAAAGTTTCAGAGATAGAAAGTGGCCAATCAAAGGAACATCAAAGGAAGCCCTAACCAAACCGGTGGAAAGAGTTACTTGAGGTGGGAGAGAAAACTAATAAATATTTTTAGAATCTTATTGAGTCAACTATGAATTGTTTCTTTGTTCTGAGAAGTCACTTGAATGGATCCTTTAATTACACAAATGTAAAACAAGTACTTACCATTTGTTTTCTCTTTGTTTCAGAAAACTGAAAAACTAACAAACCCAAAACAAGAATGTAGGTTTTTGAGACATAAGTCTAAATCAGTGCTATGTTTGGACTCTTAAATAGTTGCATATTGTTGAATCATAACCATATACTTGGCTCATTTGCCTGTGTGTTAAGATATGTTATTTTATTTACAAGCACAGATACTACAGGTTCAATTCCAGACCACCACAGTAAAGTGATAACACAATAAAAAGGATTACAAGAATTTTTTGGTTTCCCAGTGCATATAAGAGTTATGTTTACACTCTGTACTGTATTCTATTGTATGTGCAACAGCATTATGTTTAAAAAAAAAAAAAAGACCAATGTAGATCCCTTAATAAATAGGATGCAGATACATGAAGTGAGCACATGCTATTGGAAAAATGATGTCAACTGACCTGCTCCATGCGGGGTTGCCACAAACCTTCAATTTGTAAAAAATTAATATCTATAAAACTCAATAAACCAAAATACAATACAACGAGAAGCCTCTGCGTACCTAGAGTTCATGGTATAACAAAGGAAACATACCTTTGGGGAGTGGGTACAAGAACTGTTTACAGGAAATCGAGAGCCAAGGATGCAGAGTCTTCACCTTTTATTAAAAGAGACACCTTTTATTAGTGAGGGCCTCCACTGGTGGCGCAGCGGTTGAGCGCTGGGCTGCGAAGCTGCCTGCAGCCTCTGCAGCGCCGGTTCGATCCCCGGGCCACCTGCAAGGGTCCCGCATGGCGCACAGACCTCTCCTGCTGCCCACTGCTCCCCCCAGCAGCGTATTTCGTCAGTCTGCCTGTTCTGTTACCTGCTGTGGCTCTGATGAATTCTCTCACCCTCCCGCGCTTCTGACTGTGCCCAGTGCTTGTATAAAAAAATAAATGAATCTTAAAAAAAAAAAAAAAAAAAGGAGACAATAGTGAGAACCAGTCTGGGTTTGGCATAATGCAATCTGTGGTGAATGTTGATATCTTACACATGACCATAAAGCTGAATAATCCAAAACACATTGACACTTGCTTGCTTTTAGAACTACTGCTAAAATAGGGGGAGGGAGAAAGAATTGGAAGGGGCAAAAGTAGGTCATTATTATTATAGGTCATTCTGTATTTATGGATCTCCTTCATTTCTTTTCCACTAGACCATTTTATTCTTCTTTAAACCTCCAGGTTTTTGATAATATCTGGTATATGTACCCAGTATACCTTCCATATTTGCCTGTTGAGTGAATTGAACTTTTTATTAGGAAGTAGAGTATTTAAAAATGTATTTATATAGAATATGAAGTTAAACATTCCGGATCACCAGAATTTGGAATGTCCAAATGAAAATAATGTATGTGTTTATTTCTTTGCTCATCATTTTTTCCTTGATTACTAACTCTCATATTTTTTCAACAATGATTTAGAGAGAATGAATGAAACCAGATAATGAGTCATTTGTTGTGATAAGCCAAAAGAAAAAGACTGGTAAGTGTTATAAAGAGATTTATTTATTTATGCACATAAGAGCTGGGGTATAGGCCAGAGATGTGGGTGTGAGAGGATTCACCAGACAGAGTGGGGAACAGAACAGGCAGATTGACTGAAATACACTGCTGAGGGGAGCAGCAGGTGAGACAGGAGAGGCCTGCTGTGCCATGTAGGTAGCTCCCTGGCTGGGGATCAAACTCATGTGGATTGCTTCATAGTGCTGAGACTTAACTCCTTGCTCTACCAGGGAGGCCCCTGATTTGGTCAGTTTTGTGACTAGTTCATTATAATCAAATTCACAGGTGACTGAGCTGTGACTCAGAATGCCAAGTGCCATGTATGATCCTGAATACATTTTCCCAGTAAACAGAACATTTTCTTTTTTATACCATAAATTTATTTATTTTTTTTAACATATTCTTTTTTTTAAAGATTTATTTATTTATTTATACAAGAACTGGGGTACGGGCCAGATGTGTGGGAGGGTTAGAGGATTCACCAGAGACAGAGCGGGACAGAACAGGCAGACTGACAAAATACACTGCTGAGGGGAGCAGTGGGCGTGACAGGAGAGGTCTGCTGTGCCATGTGGGACCCTCGCCGGCTGGCTGGGATCGAACCCATGCTGCAGAGTCTGTGGACAGCTTCACAGTGTGGTGCTCAATCGCCTGTGCCACCAGGGGAAGCCCAATGCCATAAATTTATTTACAAGTTCAAGAGTTTCCTTTTTCAAAGAGATTGTAATACAACCTTTTTAGATCTGCTTCATAGATGAACTAAAACTTCCTTATTTCCTAAGTAGCTGGTGTCTTACTCTAAAGGTGCAACAAATCCAGAATCAAGCACACAGACATCATACTTAGTAGCAGTCACTTGTTTTTCAGTGAAAATGGCAAATTCTTCCCAGGGCCCTCCTCATAGACGTTTCTGCAGACCACAGAGGGTGTAAGTCTCTAGATGTTCTGTCCCATCATAGTGCAGTTGGAAACTCTGGAAAAGACTCAGACACAGAGGGCTGAGGAAATGGCTGCAGCACAATAAATCAACCATTACATTTTCTTTTCTTTTAAAGATTTTTACTTATTTTTATACAAGAACCGGGGTACAGGCCAGATGTGTGGGAGGGTGAGAGGATTCACCAGAGACAGAGCGGGAACAGAACAGGCAGACTGACAAAATACACTGCTGAGGGGAGCAGTGGGCATGACAGGAGCGGTCTGCAGCGCCATGTGGGATTCTCGCTGGCTGGCTGGAATCGAAACCGTGCTGCGGAGGCTGTAGACAGCTTCACAGTGCGGCGCTCAACCACCTGCACCACCAGGGAGGCCCCAAGCATTACATTTTCAAAAGAATGCCTACTCTAGCTTTAAGCTCATCAATTTCAGAACCATATCACCATTTTCCTGGGATGATTGAACCAGAATTTTTCGTATCTCTAAGAAGATGCTTGTATACTCTAATTTAAGAATTATTGAATTTAAAGATTGGATGGCCACTACTTATTCAGAGAGGACTTACAGACCCAAGAATATGTCTAGGTTTCCCAGCAGGTTCTAGAGACTTAATTATGAAAAACAAGGGGTAGAAAATTGTCCTCACCTTTTTATTTACTCATGGATGAGCTGGATTATTAATTTTCTTTGCATCTATTTTGAGATCTTGCTAAGAATTTTGCTAATTTTCTTCTAGTGAGACCATTTGTTAAAATAATCATAAGAATAGTGGAAATAATGAAATCATAGAAATCATCCTGGGAATAGCTTGGCATCTGTACTGGTTTGATGAGGGGAGTATTTTTTTTTCCTCTCAGGACTCCAGAAAAGAGAAGGCAGGGGAGGACAAGTAAAGAGTAATGGGTGAAACATTATAAATAGTAACAGCTATCATGGTAGTTGAAGCTATTTTATTTTTAACAGAGACCAGAGTACACTGAAGATACTAATTAGTCAGCAGGTTGTTTTCTTCTTAGTTATTTTGTCAGCTGGTTTTTCTCTGCTCAAAATGCAGAATTGAACTTTAACACTAGATGTTACAAGATGGTGCTGATGGCACTCCATTAATTAAAGGAAGCCCTCAAGATTTGAACAGGTTTTTCACTAGTAAACTTACAGATTCTGAAACTAATTCTGGGATAAATCTATTTATTTTTATTTTGCTTTATCATTGAAAGGTGCATTTGGTCTTTTAAATTTTTTATTTTTAAGTTTTTTATGTTCCCTGAAATGTAAATACATATTGAAATTCGGGACTCCCCTGGTGGCACAGTGGTTGAGCGCTGGGCTGTGAGGCTGCCCACAGCCTCTGCAGCACCGGTTCGTTCCCTGGCCGCCGGCGAGTGTCCCACAAAAAAAAAAAAAAAAAAGATTGAAATTCATTCTTTATTTTCTAATCACATGTGTTTTTCAGTGTGTGACTGATTATTCCACTAAAGGATAATAAATCATGCCTGGATGACCAAAGCATAGACACCTTATTACATGTATATATGTGTATGCGTGCACATGTGGTGTGTATATTGACATGGTGCAATATACACATTCTCTAGAGAAAATACTCTTTCTCTAGAGATCTGAGTACTTTACCCACTCTCAAGTAAGTTCAGAAGGTTAGGTATAGCATCAGCATCTGAGCGAAATGTCACTATTATGCATAAAAGTTGAATATAAACTCAATTTCAAAATCTGTTAATGGTTTTAGTGGTTATTACAAAGATGTTATGATTATTGGAGAAATATTTTGAGAGGATTAGTTTTTTTAAAGATTCATTTATTTATGCATACAAGAATTGGGGTACTGGCCAGAGGTGCTGGGGGTGAGAAGATTCACTAGAGACAGAAAGGGGAGCAAAACAGGCAGACTGACTGAAATACACTGCTGAGGGGAGCAGTGGAGGAGACAAGAGAGGTCTGCTGTGCCATGTGGGTAGCTCCTTGGCTGGCCAGGGATCAAACTCGGGTTGCAGAGGCTGTGGATTGCTTCATAGTGCGGTGCTTAACCCCTTGCACCACCAGGAAGTCCTGGGTTGTTAAGTTATATATAATTACTGGGGATAAAATGCTTAAAACTGCCCAAGGAAGAAAAGATTCTTCCTAGTGAGTGGATTTTTAATGGAAACATTGTAACATATTATCTTCCAATTTTGTTTTCCTTTGTCACAATTTCTCTTCCCTTCCCCTAAGGTGCTAACCTATGGGGTCTACTGTCTTAGTATTGTCTTTCCTAGGAGCCTATGGCACTTGACCATCAAAATGTTTCTCTAAAGACACATACACACACAGATTCTCTTATCTTTCTGACAAAAAAAGTAAGGAAGATAGAAGGAAGAAAATCATCTTAGGGATTCTGAAAATCCAAAGCTGATGAGGTGGGTAATAGAAGTCACAGTGGAAGAAATTCTAACTAAATGGGGACAGCTGGGGCATGTCTACATTCAAATTCTAATACCTTCTGAGAGAGATTGGGCAGGTAATAAAAAGGAGGAAGAAAGTTGGAGTGAAGAGAAATTTTGATAAGTACTTAGGTACAAAGCCCGTGTCTTTTTTCTCTTAGGTGTATGTCATGGTGTTGACAAAAATTCATGAGTACAACAGAAAAAGTGTTCACTAGAGAATTTTTTGCACTATAGAAATTTGGGCTTTGTGTTGTCTGATTTAGGAGAACCCAGAAATTCTAATTTTATTTTAGTGTGAATATTTTAATGTAGACATCAACTCAAATCTTCTCTAAAATGTGAAGGACCTTGTAAAGGGATTCTAGTTTCTCACTGCTGTAAAAATGCATCAGGAAGAGAAAAGGGCTTTCTGGTAAGAGGTGCCCTTTTCCCCAGTGGACACACTCTTTGTAGCTGTGTTATTGGCCATTTTGGGAATTACTGTTCAATTTAGAAAGAGTGCAGTGAGGATGTCACTATAACACGTTGTGCTGGGATAAAAAAATTTTATCACTAATTCTCACTATTGCTTTTGGAGACTTTATAGAGTAGGTTCAGATATCAGGTGCTTCCCAGTCAGTGTTGATTAGAATCTGTGGGATCATATCATAGTTCCAAGAGTTAGGGTCTTTGCATACTCATAAAGAAAAAGTTGGATGTGTCAAAATCATCCTTGAAAAAGACCCTGGTAATGCTCCATTATGGATACTGTTATAGAGCAACCCCGATATTAAACGGGTTCCTGGCTGTGGGTCCTCACCCGCGCGCTTTAAAGGGACTTATGAATACTCTACTACAGACACACACAAAAAGGTTAATAAAAAGTTTATTTACAAGAGGAAAGGAAATAAGGAAAATGTACAACTCAGGGAGAAAATAGGGAAATAAAGTCTTTAATGCGTCCTACCCGATCCGACGACCTGGAAACCCAAAGTCACTCTCAGAGCTGGCCGGACGCTGCGAGCAGGTGGAAAGCCAAAATGGGGTCCCCCAAAGCCCACGTGTCTGCCTTTTATATCCACCTGGCTGCTTAACCCCACCCTCAGGTCCCAGCCACCTTCCCTTTGGTGGTGATGGGATTTGGAGTTCCCAGTGTCTTTGGCTTTGACCTGGGGTGGGGGTGGAGTCCACAAATCCTATATGGAATTTGCTTTGGGACATCCTTTTCCCCCTAACAATACCAGTCTCTCACCTTGTCAGTATCCCTCCAATATTGAAACAGATTCATTACCTCTTGGATAGGGCATCGATGGAAGTGTTATTTGGCTTTTAAGGCTAAGCAGTTTAGAAAACATGCACTCTAGCTTTATTTTTTTTTTTAAAGATTTATTTATTTATGCATACAAGAACTGGGGTGTAGACCAAAGGTGCAGGGGTGGAGGTGAGAGGATTCACTAGAGTGGGGAGCGGAAAAGGCAGATGTAGTGAAGTACACTGCTGAGGGGAGCAGCGGCTATGTGGGTTGCTCCCTGGCCAGGGATTGAACTTGTGCTGCAGTGGCTGGTGATAGCTTGATAGCACTGTGTCTTTAACTCCTGTGCCACCAGGGAGGCCCTGCACTCTAGCTTTAAATGCCAATTCACACTAGGTAGGGGAAATCACACTTTGAGAGTTGCCCAGGAACTAAAACCTCTAGAAGAAAAGGAGATTTATGTTGCCGATCAAAAAATGCTACCTGAGTGGAATGGCCGCTATTCCTTTTTGCTCTTTTCACTTTATAATATGTATAATTTAATTAATATGAGTTAAATGAGATAAGAGGTATTAGGTAACTCCACTATAAATAATGAGCCCCCATGCAGTATTACTTTTTTGTACTTTTATATAAGTCAGCATTTCTCAAAGTATAGCCCAGACATGCCTGGAAGTTTTGAGATTCTTTTAGGGTATGCTTGTAGTCAAAATTATTTTTATTATATTACCAAGACATTATATTCTTTTCTACCCCTATTTTGTCATATGTGTGATTGATGGTCTTTTTGATATATCCACAGGCTATCATCCTCAGTTACTCAAACACTAACCTAGGTGTTTGTATGAAGGTATTTTATAGATATAATTAAAGTACATGGTTGTAATATGAAGTTCAAATCTCAAAAGTGTTGCCTCTTGTCAGAGTAGGGAGGTTTCCCTTACTACTCAGGTCAATTGCATATAATCATGATATAATTTTATTGGGGAGAATCTACGTTCAACACTGTAAGCATACAATTCAATTGGCAGAAAAGCAAGAAAGGGATACGAACTTCTAAGATAAGGAAACTGCGTGAACTCACTGGGAGGGAATGTTGCTTCTCTGGGCAGAATCTCTGGCAGCAGATGCCAAATCTGGAGAAAGTTTTGGAGACCTCACAGGCATGGAGTTCAAAGTGTCTCCAATTGGCTTTATTTAGCTCCCATATTTATATAGCTCTCAGGGGTGTGTTATTGAATCCACCTATTATTTTTAATTTGACTTGGCATGGCTAAGCGTTTATCTTTCCTTGCCTCCAGTATGTCTGTCTATTATTGCCTTATGAACAAGTGATTGCTTTTCACTGATAACTTAAGTCATTGTATTTCAGTAGTCTCAGTGATCAGGCAATTGCAATTCATCAGTAGCAATACATGTAACATTCAGTAAGAGAGATTATTTTATGAAACTTTTACGGGCCTCCCTGGTGGCGCAGTGGTTGAGCGCTGGGTTGCGAAGCTGCCAGCGACCTCTGCGGCGCTGGTTCGATCCCCAGCTGCTCCCCTGCCACTGGAGGAGGGTCCCACATGGTGCGCAGACCTCTCCTGCCGCCCACTGCTCCCCTCAGCAGTGTACTTCGGTCCTTCTGCCTGCTCTGCTCCCTGCTCTGGTGAATTCTCTCACCCTCCCACGCTTCTGACTGTACCCAGTGCATGTATAAACAAACAAACAAACAAACAAACAAAAAAAAAGAATGGAAATAAAATCAATGTTTCAATAAAATTGGTACAAAGAAACTAGAAAGAAGCAACAAAACTTTAAAAAAAAAAAAAAAAGAGAGAGATTATTTTAGATAAACTGGCAGGCCTGAGGTCAATCAGTCTCCAAACATTAAACACAGAGCTGTGACTTCTCTGAAGAAATTCCACCTCTGGACTGTAGTTTCTTATGCCTTTGAATTCTATCCTACTTTCCTGATAGCCTGTCTTATGGATTTCAGATTTGCCTAGCCAGCACCTCCTATCACATAAGCAATTCTTTTTTTTTTTTTTTTAGATTTATGTATTTATGCAAACAAGAACTGGGGTACAGGCCAGAAGTGTGGGGGGTAAGAGGACTCACCAAGGACAGAGTGGGGAACAGAACAGGCAGGTCTACTGAAATACACTGCTGAGGGGAACAGCAGACGAGTCAGGAGAGGTCTGCTGCGCCATGTGGGTAGCTCCCTGGCTGGCTGGGGTCGAACTTGTGCTGCAGTGGCTGCTGATAGTTTCATAGGTTGTGTCTTAAGCTCTTGCGCCACCAGGGAGGCCTAACATAAGCAATTCTTAAAGGTAAAATCTTAATATATATCTCCTACTGTTCTGCTTCTTTTCTTTAACTGTAACTAATTGAGGTGGTGATGAAGGAACAAAACCTGAAGACAGTTTTCTGGCATTAGTTTTTTAATCTAATTAGATTTAAAGGCACTAAGTCTCTGTTTTTAGTCATAAAGAGGACACTGGTAGTCCTTGTTATAATATAGTAAGAAATATGCAAAATATGGCCATTGAATATTCCTTATCAATACAGAAGTGAAGGTTTTGGTTGATCATATATTTGCTATTTTAGAATATTTTAGAAAAATTAACAAATATAATGGTTAGTGTCATAGGGGAGAATTGGGTGTAGACCAGAGGCACGGGGTGAGGGAATTCACCAGAGACTGAGTGGAGAACATAACAGGTGGATTTATTGAAATACAGTGCTAAGAGAAGCAGCAGGTGAGACAGGAGGGGTCTGCTGTGCAGAGTGAGGGTCCCAAGGTTCTAAACTCCAGGCATCATTTACTGGTTAAGGTGACTAGTCTTGAGTGTGTCCTGACTGATGATTGAATTAGCATAAAGGATCATCAGCTCTTTGGATCATCAGCTTAATGTCCATGTTCCCATGGCAATTCCATCTATTCCCTTTATCCATTCAAGCCTCCCAAACTTGCCTGCTGGGCAAGGTGTGGGGGATTGGGTTTTTAAATTTTGCAATGATACCAGAACAGTTAAGGCTTTAAGGAGTCACTTCCCATACCCTTCTTAGTTCTTGGAGGCTGGCAAACCAAACAAGCATCATACAGATATATAAGAGGAAAAGAAATAAAGAAATTTAGTAAGAGTATGCATACCTCCTGTATACATCAGAGATCCAGTAACACCAAGGAACTCAACCACAAGGTTTTGGTCACTACCTTAAAATAACCTCAGCTATGACCCACCAATTCTACTCCTGGGAATCAATCCAAAGGACCCAAAAACATTAATTCAAAAGGATACCTGCACCCCAATGTTTATTGCAGAACTATTTATAATAAATAAGATATGGAAACAACACAAATGCCCAAAAATAGATGACTGGATCAAGAAGATGTGGTTTATATACACAATGGAATACTATTCAGCAATCAAAAAAGATAAACTCATGGGCCTTCCTTGTGGCCAAGGAGTTAAGATGCAACCTATCAAGCTGTCCACAGCCACACAGCATGAGTTTGATCCCCAGCCAGGGAGTTACCCACATGGCGCAGCAGACCTCTCCTGTTTCACCTGTTCCTCCCCTCAGCAGTGTATTTCGGTCAGTCTGCCTGTTCTATTCCCCACTCTGTCTCTGGTGGATCCTCTGACCTCCCACACCTCTGGCCTATACTCCAGTTCTGTATGCATAAATAAATGAATCTTTAAAAAAAAAATAAACTCATGCCATTCACAAGGACATGGATGGAGCTAGAAGGGATTATGCTCAGAAAATAAACCAGAAGGAAAAAGAAAAATATCAGATGGCTTCACTTATAGGAGAAATATAGGGGAACCAAATAAGGGATCAGGGAAAAAATAACAATAAAAACAAAATTAACAGAGACTATAAATCAGAGACACTGTGCAAGGGAGGGGAGGGAGAGAGATCAAAACAGGGGAGGGAAGAACACAAGAGACTATGGTGATGGTGCAGGGGTGAATTGGTGGTGTGAATTCTATGGGGACTACACCTTAGAGGAGAAAGCAATCATTTTACAAAAATGAACAGTGACATAAAATATATCTATAAATATATATCTATAAATAATATATCTATAAAAATATATCTATAAATAAATTTGACAAAAATTAAAAAAAAAAAAACAAACACCTCAGCTAAGACAAAGACTTTGGGTGTTGGGGCAGGAAGATCAACTAGGAGAAGTCTCCAGGAAAGGTGCAGAAGTAAAGGAATGGCCATTATGTAGATTCGAGTTCTGGCTTAGCTGTCAAGGTCAAGAATTAAAGGGATTATGACTTCATAAAATGGTAAGAGAATCCTTTTTTAGAGATTTTTGTAAATGTCTCTTAACTAGGGCAAACTCCACCCATGCTTATAACCCCCTCCATGAAATAATCCTTTTGCCAATGGTCATATTTTGGTGGAGGCAGATTTTTGCTCCCCTACAAATGAATTGACTGGTAGCTCCTAACTAGATTCCAGTTGTAGGGAAAGGAAAAGAAATGCTCAGTGCTTCAAATCTTAGGTCAAGTTCTGTACAGATGGCTTGAAGGTTTCTATATCTGTCCTGAAACAAACAAACAAACAAAACTTTTATCTCCATACGGCCATGGGGCCAAGATTTTGAAAACCAATCCCAGACACTTATCTTCTGAGTGGTTGAATTACAACACAAGAGTAAGGGTGTTAAATGGCAAGGAACAAGATCCTGTATATCTTGATGAAGATGGGGACAGCCAACCCCCAAATTATGCTGAGTCTACTTTGCCAGTAGAAACTTCTTTCCATTTTTTTTTTTTAAAGATTTATTTATTTATACAAGAACTGGGTACAGGCCAGAGGTGTGGGAGGGTGAGAAGATTCACCAGAGACAGAGGAGGGAGCAGAACAGGCAGACGAGCTGAAAACACTGCTGAGGGGAGCAGTGGGCAAGACAAGAGAGGCCTGCTGCGCCATGTGGGTTTCTCCCTGACCAGTTGGGAATCAAACCGGCACTGCAGAGGCTGCAGACGGCTTCACAGTGCTGAGCTCAACCTGCTGAGTCACCGGGGAGGCCCTCTTTCCATTTTTGCTTGAGGAAGTTGAAAGGTCCATGCAGGAGGCCTGAATGCAAAAACCCACCAGGAAGCCCACCTGGGAACAGGAATGCGGAAGCCTGCCTAAAGAATTCAGATAATGATCCCACCCCTACAAATCTTTTCTCAGACAAAGAAACTCCCCCCACCCTACAAATCTTTTTGTGCCCTATAAACCCAGTCTCCCACCCGACCTCTGCTCACCCTATAAAAGCCTGCTTCCCCCTGACAACGTGCGTGGCTTCATGGACCCCCACCTTGGGTCCGCGAGGTCCGCCCGGGGCACAATAAATTTTCCCTTCCTTTGAGAAATTTATCCTGGCTCTCCTTTTCTTTACCACTCCGAACCTTTCAGAAGTTAGCCTGCCTTTGTCTGAAGACCTCTAAGTTTCTCCCCTGAAATATTTGCTTTAAGATGCTGAGTTGCCTCAGGATGAGCCTCTATGACTGCACCAGATTGGGAACTAAACTTTAAGCCCAGCAGGCTCTCAAAAGATGTACAAAGTGTGACCCATGAGCAGTTGCTCTGTGTTTCAAAAGAACAGCAAGAGGGCCTCCCTGGTGGCGCAGGCAGTTGAGCGCAGCACTGTGAAGCTGTCTGCAGACTTTGCAGTGCCGTTTCAATCCCCGCCGGCCTCGGAGCAACCCACAGGGTGAGCAGACCTCTCCTGCCTCACCGGCTGCTCCCCTCAGCAGTGTATTTCGTCAGTCTGCCTGTTCTGTTCACCACTCTGTCTCTGGTGAATCCTCACACCCTCCCGTGCATCTAGCCTGTACCCCGGCTCTTGTATAAATAAAATAAATCTTTAAAAAAAAAACAGCAAGATTTTTTCCAGTTTTTACAGATAGAAATTTGGGGGCTACGTGTGCAAATGGATATTAAAGGTGTGGAATTGTTAGGGGGAAAGGATGTTCTGAACTAATCCCATACAGGCTTTGTGGACTCCACCCCCACTCTGTACCACAGCCATCAAGACATTGGGAAAGACAAATCCGGTTACCACCAAAGGGAAGGTGGCTGGGACCTGAGGGTGGAGTTAGCAGCCAGGTTGGGTATAAAAACCAGACACGTGGGCCTTGGGGTCTCTCGCTCTGTCGCTAGCCTCCTGGATTCATGGCTCCTGGCTTGCGGCCATCTCTCAGAGTGCCATTTGGGATTCCAGATTGGCAGATCGGGTAGGATGCATTTAAAACTTTGTCTCCCATTTTTCTCCCTGAGCTGTACATTTCCTCATTTGCCCTTCCCTTGTAAATAAACCTTTTATTAACCTTTCGTGTGTGCCTGCAGTAGAGCATTGATAAGTCCTTTCAAGTGCGTGGGTGAGGACCCATAGTCAGGCACCCCGTTTTGTATCGGGGCTACCCTATAACAGAACCATGGTGGAAGGAACATAAAGTTGGATCAGGTGAAATTTATTGAGATAGGCCCAATAAGCAGAAATTTTGGATTTAGTGTTTTAGCTTGCTACAAATCTAGGAGGCAATTGAAAAGAGATGGCACATTTATTTAGAATCAAAGAATTGCAATTTATGATACAGATTCAGGTAGAAAACCTAAATTGTACCCCAGGCTGATATTTTTTGGGAGAAGAGGAAGAGGTGGTTAGTGGTTTAAAAAGAGTTGATTAGTGTTAGCTTAAACTATTCTTGGCTATACTTAATAGGTTACTGATTCTATCCTTCAGCTGAAATCCATAATCATCAGTCTAATGATTGAGATTGTAACAGAGTAATCTAAAAAGTGGAGGTTCTAGGTCCCCTGCCCATCTAATGAAGGGTGGAGCTGAGCAGAGAGGAAAGGCTGAAGACTTGGAAGAGGGTACTTAGAGAAGATATATGGAGTAGGCATGTGAAGGAGGGTGTCCTTGCCTCTTTGCCTTGGATTTGCACCAGGGACTTGGGGGACATGGAAGGAGACACTTGAAAGAGACAGAGATGTGGGTGACAGATCCGTGGGGAGGCTGACAGTGGCAGCCTTTGTCTTGACTTGGGTTTATATTTTGCTCTTTCCCTTCCAGACTTGCCTGGCCCCTTCTGACACTTTCCTATGGGTCCCTACTGGAAGGTGCCTTAGATCTGTGGCAAGCTTTTGAGCCTTAGTGGTCTTGCTTTGGACCAACTGTTATAGGACAGGGAGAGGGGCAGCCCAAACCCCGCAAACCTGCCTATTCTAAATGGGTTCTGCCATGCGCCGCATCAACACAAAACATATGAGACTTTAGTGGGAAGGAACTTTAATAAAACTAGGAAACAATACAGGTAAGGCAAAGAGTCTAGTTTCTAAATGAAGCACCCAAAGTTACCCATCCCCTCGTGGGTAAAAGTCCATCCATATGGGATTGGCCCAGAGCAAGGCCCCGAAGCCTGCCACAAGTCTAAAGCATCTTCCAGTGGGGACCCACAGAAAAGGGTCAGAAACAACCAGACAAGCCCGGAAGGAAAAGAGCAAAATCAACATCAAGATAAAGGCTGCCATTGTCACCTCCCAATGGATCTCACCCACATCTGTGTCACCCAGTCCACGACCAAAAGACAAGCACAGTTTCTTCACGTGTCTCTAGGCTCCATGTGCCTCCTCCAGGTCTCCTTCTGGCTCCATCCTGTTTCCTTCCTTCCTCAGTCTCTTCTGCAGCTTCTCCTCTTCCTGCTCAGCTCCACCCTCCCTTGGGTGGGACAGGGAACCTGGAACCTCCCCCTTTCCTGGGGACCACCCTGTTACAATCCCCCCTTTTAGTTTTTATTCCACCATGTCTATGGTGGCACAGATCTCAGGGTGTAGTCTTAGGAGACAGTCTTTTTTTAGGGTTACAATGTGTGTAAGAGAAGTAACAATTAGTCAGCAGCATTGTCCATGAATGTCCAGTATGACAGTTTTTCATTACTTGAAAATAGTTCATTATCCAAGCCAAAAGAAAAAAAAATTTGGAGCATTGGCTAAAACAAGATAGCAAATATATCAAAATTACAGGAAAAAATGTTAAAATGGCTCAACTTATGCAAAAATGAATTCTCTCAACCTTGATCCCAAACTTTAACAGCATAGCAAAAGTTTGCAAATTAAATTTACTTTTAAACCATTTTTCCTATTTTTGCATAAAATCACAGGGCAGAAAATAACTAACAGCAATTTTTAGCTGGCTTTGTTGAAATACTCCATATAGGATCAGAGCGAACCGGTGGCATCCAGTCGATGTAGGCTTCAGGTACAAAGTTGGTCTCATCAGACGCCACCTGGGCTTCCTCTTCTCGAGGGTACCAGGGCTTTTTCGTTGACCGGGTTGTCTAGTCCTGCCAATGGAGGCAAGCTTCCTCACCTTGTTTGGAGGTCTCTGGAACCCTACAAACAAGGCAAACAGGTTCTCCTCTTCTTGGTTTAGCTCTTTTTCAACTTTCTGGAAGAACTTCACACAAAGCCACACAAACTCACGTCCAATTTTTGTTTAAGCAGACAAAATCCCTATGGAAGTTATGCAAAAACAGACTTTGAGATACGTAGTAAAAATTACTACCACTATTTGTATGCTGTGTTGGTATCAAGGGGAGAGAAAATGTGACAAGTTAGCTTTGCTGGAAAAAAAAATTGCAACCTTGCTGCAGATCCTGGTTACTCAAAACAAAACAAAAAACAAAACAAAAACAAAAACTTTGTGGATTCAGGACAGAATGCATAAAAAATTACCAGTGTCATGTCAAAGAAAACTTAGTAAATGTCAGGTGTATTTCCAGGTCTATTCAGTCCTTTGTAGGAAAGTTTTTTTTTTTTTTACTCTCAACAGTTCCATCAATAGGAATCTGTTGAGACCTTTTCTCCCTATATTTCCAGAAACAATTTTTGTAGATATGAAACAATTGAATTACACAATATTACAAGGTGACAATCATCATTGACAATTTACATCCATATCAGGTCAAGGTGTTTGAAAGGTCCATGCAGGGGGCCGGAATGCAGGAGCCAACCAGGAAGCCCACCTGGGGGGCAGGAATGCGGATACCTGCCTGGAGGATTCAGGCGGTGCGCCTCCCCTCTTCCCCCACGAGTCTCTTCTCAGACAAAAAACTCCTACCTGCCCCACGAACCTTTTCGCGCCCTACAAACTTTTCCTGCTGAACGAGCCCACCTGACCTCTCCTCACCCTATAAAACCCTGCTTTCCCCTGACAACGTGCGCGACTCCACTGACCCCTGCCTTGGGTCTGTGAGGTCCGCCCGGGAGCAATAAACTTTCCCTTCCCCCCCAAGGAAACTTGGCCTGGCTCTTCTTTACCACGCTGAACCTTTCAGTGTTATTACCCGTTTTCCCAAGTGACAATGCTTCCCTTCTAGTTTTACTCTACTAGGTGAGCCAAATAGAACAAATTTATCTAATGCCTTTCCCAGGAGGAAAGGGAGAAACTTCGTGGAGTGTCTCAGGAGCTCTACTGAGGTTCCACAAAATTTCCTTGCATCAGCCAAATGACAGGCTACCAAATTTGTACTTGAATTTAGATTTCTGGAAAGCTTTGCTATAAGTATCAGAAAAATTAACAGAAACAACAATATTCAATCTCTATGAAGGCACCGGCTTAGTTCAGTAGCACAATGTTGACAATCAAACAATAACCTTTGTGTTTCCTCATAACTGGAGACTCTTTTTTTTTTTCAACATTTATGGGCACCATGTATACCAATTTTAACCTCTAGAGGCCAAGACAGTTAGACACAAGGACATACAGACATACAACATGTAGACAAAGACAGTTTTTTTTTTTTAGTTATGCCACGTGGAATATGTTAGGTAACTGCAGTTTTACTCCATAGGCTCAGAAAAAAAATGTCAAAGTCCAAAAAAAATGTGGAGTGTTGCTGGCAGAAAAATTTCCAGTTGTCATCCTACAAACCTAAGACTTTGGAAATAGGAAGGAAAAGTTTTATTAATCACAAGAGTTACATGACCTTGTTTATCACCTTAGTGTTTTCAGTGTTGAAGACTTTTTATTAGAAGTCAATCCTGGGGTATTCTGTACAGCAACTGAAAGAATAAAAGTTAACTTTTAAGCAAAAGGAGTCATCTCTTGTTAGCCACCAAGTAGGCACTCCTTGGGTTTCCTGGAATAGAACCTGAAAAAGCAAAATCAAAATATCAGTTAATTAACTTTCAATTAAAAGGAGTCATCTCCTTACTTCTGTTAGCCACTCTGGGACAGAAGCTGAAAGAGCAGATTAAACATCTAAGCACAGATTACACCTCCCCCACACTAGGGAGGGACAACAACAACACAGGTATGAAAACCTGGTACAGTTACATGATGCACCCTAAAAAGTGCTTTCCATAACGGACCTTCCTCAGTAGGAAGCAGAAACTTAGAATCTTGTCTTGCACCAGCAATTGAACAAATCCAGTATTCAAAATGGCAAACATGCCCAAAACAAATTGTGTAAACAAAATTCACAGCAGCAAATCCTTTCAGACTCAGACAAAATCTTATTAATTTTTCTGATCCAGACTTTGCAAAAATTCAAGTTATCTCCAAGAATCCATCAATTACCAGTTACTGCTTAAGGCTACTCTTTTCTTAACACCCAGGCATACATTTGCTAATTTAAACACCACTACTCCACAATTGGCTTGCAAAATCCATCAGGCAGAGAGCAGGAAGTAGCCAAAGACAAAGCAACATACCACTGAAGAACCATTATTGCCTTTAGAAATGCTAATGAGACAGCAGAGATTACAAAAAGAAAGAAAAAAAAAGTTCCAAAGTCCTAGCAACAAGAACCTCTGAATTTTACAAGAGCCCGCCAAGTGGCCTCAGACGCCATTTTTGATCTGGCCACATGGTCCAATGTACTGCCTAATCTTTTGAGTAAAACTGGCACAGAACAATTTCCACAAATTAAAATCTCTTAGCAAGTCACTACAAACAAATTACACACACACAGAATCTTCACAAAGCCCAAGCCAGTTTTTCAACAGCAAATCAACATATGAAACAAACACACTGGAGAAACCAAAAATCACATTTGCGCTTATGGTAGCCAGTGCCATAGGGAAGCCCAATTTCCCCATGGGGCTGACTAACCACGGATGGCTCTGTCCTAAATCCCTTCGTGGTTGCCAAATCTGTTATAGGGCAGGGAGAGGGGCAGCCCAAACCCCGCAAACCTGCCTATTCTAAATGGGTTCTGCCATGCGCCGCATCAACACAAAACATATGAGACTTTAATGGGAAGGAACTTTAATAAAACTAGGAAACAATACAGGTAAGGCAAAGAGTCTAGTTTCTAAATGAAGCACCCAAAGTTACCCATCCCCTCGTGGGTAAAAGTCCATCCATATGGGATTGGCCCAGAGCAAGGCCCCGAAGCCTGCCACAAGTCTAAAGCATCTTCCAGTGGGGACCCACAGAAAGGGGCCAGAAACAACCAGACAAGCCCGGAAGGAAAAGAGCAAAATCAACATCAAGATAAAGGCTGCCATTGTCACCTCCCAATGGATCTCACCCACATCTGTGTCACCCAGTCCACGACCAAAAGACAAGCACAGTTTCTTCACGTGTCTCTAGGCTCCATGCGCCTCCTCTAGGTCTCCTGGCTCCATCCTGTTTCCTTCCTTCCTCAGTCTCTTCTGCAGCTTCTCCTCTTCCTGCTCAGCTCCACCCTCCCTTGGGTGGGGCAGGGAACCTGGAACCTCCCCCTTTCCTGGGGACCACCCTGTTACATAACCTTGTTTGGCTGGGTCTTTACCCATGAGGAAATGGGTAACTTTGGTTGTTTCGTGGGGAAACTAGTTTAATCATACTCTTTCTCTTCTCTTTATTGACACTAATTATATTAAAATTCCCTTCCATTGAAGGTCTAATACGCACTAGAATATGTTTCGTCTTGATGGGGAAGATGGCAGAACCCACTTATAGTAGGCAGGTTTGGGGTCCTGGGTTGCCCCTCACCCTGCCTTGTAACAGAACCATCCCAAGATCTTTAGCTGGGTTCACATTGTAACAGGGTGGTCCCCAGGAAAGGGGGAGGTTCCCTGCCCCTCCCAAGGGAGGGTGGAGCTGAGCAGGAAGAGGAGAAGCTGGAGAAGAGACTGAGGAAGGAAGCAGGATGGAGCCAGAAGGAGACCTGGAGGAGGCGCATGGAGCCTAGAGACACGTAAAGAAACTGTGCTTGTCTTTTGGTTGTGGACTGGGTGACACAGATGTGGGTGAGACCCGTGGGGAGGTGACCATGGCAGCTTTTATCTTGATGTTGATTTTGCTCTTTTCCTTCCGGGCTTGTCCGGTTGTTTGTGACCCTTTGCTGTGGGTCCCCACTGGAAGATGCTTTAGACTTGTAGCAGGCTTTGGGGCCTTGTTCTGGGCCGATCCCATATGGATGGAGTTTTACCCACGAGGGGACGGGTAACTTTGGGTGCTTCATTTAGAAACTAGACTCTTTGCCTTACCTGTATTGTTTCCTAGTTTTATTAAAGTTCCTTTTCATTAAAGTCTCCTATGTTTTGTGTTGATGCGGCGGATGGCAGAACCCATTTAGAATAGGCAGGTTTGCGGGGTTTGGGCTGACCCTTTTCCCTGTCCTATAACAACATGAGACAGATAATGCAATTTCTCTGTGATGACTTCCCTCATCCTTCCACATCACTGTGAAGGTGAGACTTAATTCCTTTTGGGAACATATGTGGGCTCTTCCATGTTTTAGCCAAGAAAAAGATGGAGAGCTTTTGCACTCACACCAACTTGCCATTCTCCTTTATCTCCCTTTTTAAACCAAGCTGCCTGCCATCTGATATCTGCACAGATCTTTGTCTTAACAAAGTAATTTTGGGCCTCCCAGGTTGCTCAAGGGGTTTAGATGCAACCTATGAAGCTATTCACAGCCACTGCAGCACGAGTTCGATCCCCAGGCAGGGAACTACCCACATGGCACAGCAGACTCTCCTGACTAGCCTGCTGTTCCCCTCAGCAATGTATTTCAGTCATTCTGTTGTAGAGCAACCCCGATACAAAACGGGGTGCCTGACTGTGGGTCCTCACCCGCGCGCTTAAAAGGACTTATCAATGCTCTACTGCAGGCACACGCGAAAGGTTCATAAAAGGTTTATTTACATGGGAATGGGAAATGAGGAAATGTACAGCTCAGGGAGAAAAGTGAGAGACAAAATTTTAAATGAGTCCTACCCGATCCGCCGATCAGGAATCCCAAAATGGCGCTCTGAGAGCTGGCTGCCAGCCAGGAGCGGTGAAGCCAGGAGGCGAGCAATAGCGAGCCCCCTCAAGGCCCACGTGTTTGGTTTTTATATCCAACCTGGCTGCTCAACTCCACCCTCAGGTCCCAGCTACCCTCCTTTTGGTGGTGATGAGATTTGTCTTTCCCAATGTCCTGATGGCTTTATTCTGAAGTGGGGGTGGGGTCCACAAAGCCTGTATGGGATTAGCTAGGGACATCCTTTCCCCCTAACAATTCTGCCTGTTCTGCTCCCCACTCTGTCTCTGGTGAATCCTCTCACCACCACCCCCCGCACCACACCTCTGGCCTGCACCCCACTTCTTGTATGCATAAAAAAATAAATCTTTAAAAAAAAAAGACAAGTAGGGCCTCCCCGGTGGCGCAGCGGTTGAGCGCTG
This sequence comes from Talpa occidentalis, assembly GCF_014898055.3. Lineage (NCBI taxonomy): Eukaryota > Metazoa > Chordata > Mammalia > Eulipotyphla > Talpidae > Talpa > Talpa occidentalis. The sequence continues at coordinate 50,624,193 of NW_023604972.1, forward strand.
GGTTGCGAAGCTGCCCGCAGCGTCTGCGGCGCCGGTTCGATCCCCCGGCTGCTCCCCGGCCACGGGAGGAGGGTCCCACATGGCGCGCAGACCTCTCCTGCCGCCCGCTGCTCCCCTCAGCAGTGTACTTCGGTCCTTCTGCCTGCTCTGCTCCCCGCTCTGGCTCTGGTGAATTCTCTCACCCTCCCGTGCTTCTGACTGTACCCAGTGCTTGTATAAACAAACAAAAAAAAAAGACAAGTAATTTCAAATTCAGTCACTATCTAACCCTAAAAAGAATGCTTTTTGCTGATGACAGACATGATGCATGAAGGACAAGGAATCACTCAAACTTTTAATGCTTTGGCTGGAGTCAGTGTAACACTCCAAATTCCATATTGCTACCACCCCATTATTCTCTGTGGGACAGTGATTCTGCCCCACTAGTCAATAAACCAAACCCAAAAAACCCATATCAATTCATGGAGTTTGATGATGAGTATCAGAGATCATTGGACAATGTGGACACTTACTACCTGTTTTTGGTGGGATAGAGAGGCGGGCCCTTACCTGAAGTTACCTGCACTGGGACTTTGTTGGGTAAACTTTGGCACACTTAGCCTTTCTTAATCAGCTTCCTTGAGGGGGAAAAGAAAAAGGAAGGATAAGAATCTTGCCCAGACACACAGTGTTAAATGAGTCAATACAACCTTTGAGGTTTGTGCTAAATCGAAGTTTTTTTTTTTTTTTTTGTAAGGACTGAGAACAGTTTTCAGTGGCTGCCTTTTCCTTATCTTGGAAACTGGCAGACCATAAAGGGGTTTGAGACTCAAGCTCCTGAGACTCCTTCATAACATAAATTTCCCCCTTCTTAGTGGATTTATAATACCTATTTAGCAGAGGCATAGAGGACAAACATATTCTTTGCAGGGGGTGCTTCTCAAATCCTTTTTGCTCCCATTTTCTTTATACTTTGGGCAGGGGTAACTTTCTTTGCAGTATTTGCTGTCAACACTATTTCAATTCAGTTGACTGGCCCTCCCATTTTTTTCCAGCTTGAAATAACACTGGAAAGAGACCTGTATAATATTTTGGCCCCATTCAGTGATGATCTGGAAATCCTGGGTAAAAGCAGATTTGCTTTTCTCCTGCAGTCTCAACATCCCTTTTAAGCTCATTTTAAAAAACAGATCAGGGGTCTTCCCTGGTGGCGCAAGGGGTTAAGTCTCAGCACTGTGAAGCTATCAGCAGCCGCTGGAGCACAAGTTTGATACCCAACCAGTCCAGGGAGCTAACCCACAAGGCACAGCAGACCTCTCCTGTCTCGCCTGCTGCTCCCCTCCCCTCAGCAGTGTATTTCAGTCAATTCGCCAGTTCTGCTCCCCATTCTGTCTCTGGTGAATACCACTTCCCCCCTCTGGCCTACACCCCAGCTCTTATATGCATAAATAAATAAAATAAATCTTTAAAAAATAAAAAGTAAAAAAATAGATCAGGTCTGTGAGAAACCTGAACTGCAGTAAGTAAATACCCATATAGTTTTGTCCCCCTAGATCTATCAAAGCTGGCGGGGCAGAAGCGCAAGTCCGCTTGAGGAAAGGCTTGCAAAAACCTGGTCTTTCTTTCTGCAGTGACTGCGGACCACAGGGGAAGCTGTGGTTGGAATCTCCCCCCGGGAAGAGAGCGACCCTCAGCTAAAGGATTTGTCTGCCAGGGAGACGGCGGATACGTGCAGTACGCCACCCACTCGTGAAAAGAGATTCCCACTCTCTAGATAAGCAAGACCTAGCCCTACAGCTGCGTGTGGAACGGAAGGGAAGAGCGAGACCTGGACGCGGCGTAGAAGACAGCTAAGTCGTGCTCTTTGCATTTCCCTCTCCTCGAAAACCTTCCCGAGAGGCCCTTTTACACTCGCACGAGCAAGACTCTCTCAGGCGCCCCCCGACACATCAATAGCTCACGTCGGGCGTGAAGAAAATGCCAACATTCTGCAGATGAAAACTCTGCTCTCCAAAGGACCATTGCTGAGAGTTCTGGGGGAGGCGGGGCGCAGCGGAGGGAGGCCGCCCAGGAAGCTGCAGCGCCCTCCGTGCGGATCCCGTTCGGGGGCATCCCGTTGGTTGACGGAGGAGGTGGGGCGAGGGCAGAGCGCAGAAATAGGGCTCGGGGCTCGCAGACAGCCAGCCACGAGCACGGCCCTCGGCCCGGCGCCAGCCCCGCCAGCGGCCGGTGTGCGGCGGTGCGCGGCTCCCGCAGAGATCCGCGCGCTGGGAGGGCCCCCGTGAGTCACTGTGAGTCGTCGCAAACGCCGAGAGGAAATCGGCGCAGGGTGGGGCGCGTTCCAGGCTGAGCTCGAGCGCTCCGCTCGCGCCGCGGTGTCCCTGCGCTCACCCCGGCTCCGGTCCTCCGGCCGGTGCCACCTGGTCTGCGCCCTTGGCGGTGGCTTCCGCGCTCGCCGGGGCCTCCAGCCGAGAGAGTTAACCCGCCGCGGTTAGGAGGAGCCCGGAGAGGAAGGAAGAACCTCGCCGTCGTTCTTAAAGTTTTTTTCCTTCCCCTCTTCCCTGCAGTGAGTTCGGGGAGGCGGCGGCGCTGACTGCCCGGAGCCGGGGCTCCGCGCCTCTGCTGCCCGAGCTGCCGCCCGGCTGCCGGGGCGTAGGGACAGCTGTCACGCTCCCCCTCTCCGTGGACTCTTTCCGAGAGGGTGTCCCGAGCCATGGAGGGCGCAGAGCTGGTCGGGAAGATCCTGTCCACCTGGCTAACGCTGGTGCTCGGCCTCATCCTCCTGCCTTCCGCCTTCGGGGTGTCTCTGGGCATCTCCGAGATCTACATGAAGATCCTGGTGAAAACTTTAGAGGTAAGTGTCCCCGCTCCTCCGAGGGTTTCGAGAGAGCCTGGGCGGCGGGGGTCGAGGGTAGAGTTGTGAGAGCCGAGTTGACGCGAGGGCACCAGTGGGCAAGGTCAGTGGGCGCGAGGGGCGAGCGTTTCGGTTTGTCCTGCGCGGCGTGGCGGAGCCTGCATCCCGGCCCCCGCGCGCGCCGGCAGCTCCGCGGAGACCTCTGGCTTCTCAGTGAGTGACCTTAGGGAAGTCACCTATTTCTTGTGCCTCATTTTCCTCATGTAGAAGTACCATTAACATTTATTTCCATAGGGTTGTTTGAGTTAAAATGCCATATTAGAAGTTTGCCTGTTACAGGGTAGATGCTATGTAAGGCAAAGAGCCCGGCTCCCTGGCTCAGTTATTTTTATTGATGGGAATAATAACTGTACCGCCTTTTAAATCAGCGGATGTCTTTTCATCCACTGTACGGTACGACTGTCGCTCTCTCCTCATCTTAGTTTTTGGGGTCCCGGGTTTCAGAGGTCCTTTCGGGTGCTGAGGCATCCTGTCCAGAAAGTCGTACTGTTCCTTATACTCAAGATAAGAAACCAAGTACTCGTTGGTAGAAAGAAATCTGATTATATTATAATGGAGTCACGGATATTTTGTCTAACTAGTGGCACGTGAAATGTCATTGAAAATGTGTATTCTTTGACCTCTCCTCGCTCTCCTGTTTCCAGATTCTGCAAAGCAAGGAGTGGAAGGGGGAAGTAGGAGCTGTGTAAGGAAAGCTGTAGCTTCTCATCATGGAAGGCCAAGGCCTTCCCTTTCCCCTCTCATTAGATGGCCCCAAAGCCTTGGGCAGTGGGGAAGGCAAGTGTTGTCCCTCTTGTAGAGTTACGGGAACTGAGATTCACAGAAACTCAGTGTTTTGCTTGAATTATGTGGCAAATTAGGGAGTCTTCGCTGAGGACCACACTGTGGTCTAGTGGTTAGGCGAACAAATCTATCAGGATTTGTGTTTGCTTAGACCAAAACACAGCTCTGTGCTTCTCAGTGTGTGACCTTGGGGAAGTCACCTATTTCTTGTTCCTCATTTTTTTTTTTAAAGATTTATTTATTTTTTATTTATTTATACAAGCACTGGGTACAGTCAGAAGCGTGGGAGGGTGAGAGAATTCACCAGAGCCAGAGCAGGGAGCAGAGCAGGCAGAAGGACAGAGGCACACTGCTGAGGGGAGCAGCGGGCGGTAGGAGAGGTCTGCGCCATGTGGGACCCTCCTCCCGGGGCCGGGGAGCAGCCGGGGATCGAACCTCTTGTGCCTCATTTTCCTCATTTAGAAGTACCATTAACATTTATTTCCACAGGGTTGTTTAAGTGAGTTAAAATGTCATATTGGAAGTTTGCCTGTTACAGGTTAGGTGCTATATAGGTATTTGCTGCTCTTAAAAGAATGCTTAGTTTTTAGCATCCTTGTTTCTCTAAATTCCAGAGGGACTTCTAACACAGGTTCTAGTTTTACTACCCTTATTTTTGTCTGCCTCGGCCCAGGAATTGATGTGCTCTTCTCCCTCAGCTAGTGGGGTTAGCCGTCTTTAACCTGCTGTTCTCCTGTTGGAGATTACCTGCTAATTCCACCTGATGATCTGTTAATTCTTCTACCTGCTAGTTACAGATTTTTGTTGGATTTTGTGCCTATTTTTTGGTCTAGTCTTTGACTTGTATTTAATTCTTCAACCTCAGCCCTCTTGTTTTTAAAGTTTTGCTGTTTCTTCTTGGGAAATAATTTCAATTTTGAACTTTTGTTCCTAACTTTACACTCTGAACTTGGTCGTATACTATGTCTTAGCTGCGTCTGACTGGTGCACCCTCTGAGCATACTCTTCTCATAGTAGATTAGCTCCTTCAGGTGGTTACTCTTTCTCAGAACTCTGACATGACTGGACTTTTGTCCCATACAGCAATGTCTTTTGGAATTTGTATCCAAGTGAGAGTGGAGTGAAGGTAAATCGTGCCCACTGGCTTCCAGGCGTGGACTCCTACATGTCTTGCTTTAGGGATTCAAGGTACAGTTAAAGAGATGTCACGGAGAGAGGCCAGCTGGGTGCTGTTAGTCTGGCAAAGAATCCTATGATACTTTGAAGGGATATTCCAGAATCTTATTTTCGATTTGACAGTGTCTCAGGTTTTAATTTTTTCTTCACCTGGAGTTTCAGAGATGTACTCCTTGTTAATCGAAGTCTTGAGATTGCCTGTTCTCTAAATGTAGTGGGAGATATACCCCTTAGCTTGCAAGCCAGTTAGATGGAAGTGTAAAGAACTATCCTCTGTGCTAAGGCTAAGTTACAATAAGAGATCAGAGAGACACTTGGCATATATGAAAATGGAATGGGGATTCATTTCATGAATCAACTCTGGTGGTAGCTCTCGGCTGATATTGGGGAAAGGTTGGATTCATCAGGCAAGAGCTGGCTGGGATCCCACAGTTGATGTCTGTTTTAAGCACAGGAGGGGTAAATAGCAGGCCAGGGTTTGTCATTCTTCAACTAGGACAGGATTGTTTCAAAGTCTTTTTTTTTTTTTTTTTTTAGGCTGAAGTTAGTATATTGCTTCCTCTAACTATAGGGGTAATTTTCTTAAAAAATGGTGCTGGTTGTTTAGTATTGAATATATTTAGTTCTGGAGAAATACCTTGCTTTTCTGTAGATTCCATTCAAGGCCCTGCCCTCCTGTTACACATTATTGGTTAGTTCTTAATTTTGGTTTTCTTTTGTGTTCTAGTCCCAAGAATATTCTTTGGGCTCTTTGATTGCACTAAGAAGTTTCTCCTAACCAACTTTCCTTGGTTATGATTTGCATACTATTTTATTTTTTTTTAATTTTTTAAAAAATATTTATTTATTTATGCATACAAGAACTGGGGTACAGGCCAGAGGTGTGGGAGGTGAGAGGATTCACCAGAGACAGAGTGGGGAACAGAACAAGTGGATTGACTGAAATACACTGCTGAGGGGAGCAGCAGGCGAGACAGAAGAGGTCTGCTGTGCCATGTGGGTTGCTCCCTGGCTGGGAATTGAACTTGTGCTATACAGGCTTTGGATTGCTTCATAGGTTGTGTCTTAACCCCCTGTGCCACGAGGAAGGCCCTGCATACTATTTTAAAAGGTCATTTAGATTAGTACATTCTGTGTATACTTTTATAAGTGCTTTTTCATGGCCATAAACTGAAATTTTGGAAGCTGAAATGTGTGCAGGATACCTTCTGAATAGCTGACTGTGGTAATAGCTGACTGTGTTAACCACCCAGCTCTATGGTCTCCTCAGCTTACCAGTTCAGGTAATAATTATTTATTGCAAGCTGCCTACTGCATTGCTGCAATACAGCCATCTCTAGATGTGTGTATAAGTCCCTGAGTGGCAAGCCATTTGAGGACAAGTTTTGCATTCTTAGCTTAAAGTAAGTTTTGTGATTCTCTAAACCAGTGAGTCTCAAGATATGTCAGTATTATAATTTTGTATTGGGAAAATTGTTTTAGGAATATAAGTTATGAAAAGTAAAACAATTGAGAGGATAGAGAGAGGGTAGTTCATCTGGATGGTGAGGGTGTATGTATTAGAATCTCTGGGAGAGTGTGTGTGAAGGTTTTATGTTGACCAAATAGGAGCATGGATTAAAGGTTGGAAAATGCCTTTCTTAAACATGAAAGTTGATGGGGTTGGGAGTGGTGAGCAATTGCTATTCCTTGACCTAAGGCTCATGATTAGAGGATAATAAAAGTAGAAAGAGAATATTATCTGCCTACTGCTTGCATTATCTGGTGAGGAATGCTATGCGAATTATCTCATCTCACCAGATAATGCAGGCAATGGGCAGATAATAAATGTTCATGGGCCAACGATTCCCTCAACTTTTGAAGAATAAACCAGAAGCGTAAATAGTTTCCTCCAAATGTCTGACCTTGGTTTCTACAGAGGTTCATAGGAAACTACCTTTTAAAGTCTTGGTGCAGATAAGTGAGGAGAAATACATGAAAGCACTTGATATATAGTAGGAGCTCAACTCTTAGTGGGAGTTGGAGTTCAAACACTCATCCCCCACGCCCCCCCTCCATGTGGCTAAGATTTAATTTATCTTCAGATCTTTGACAGGTTAACTCACAAGGAACAAATAATTCCTGCCTTTTTTTTTTAAATTATTCTTTCCTTAACCCTTTCCTCCATTCACCAGTTAGCTTTCCATCTTTTAAAAAAAATGTGTCAATAATTCTCAGATGTTTATAACACCTTGTTTTTATAATAATCAGGTATTAACCCTTGTGTTGGAAATTCAATAAATGTGCAGGCAGGCCATGACTGCTTATGACAGAATGTCATAATAAAGAAAAGCTACAGGGCCTCCCTGGTGGCGCAAGTGGTTAAGATGCAACCTTATGAAGCTATCCACAGCCACTGCAGCACAAATTCAATCCCGGGCCAGGGAGCTACCCACATGGTGCAGCAGAACTCTCCTGACTCTCCTGCTGCTCCCCTCAGCAGTGTATTTCAGTCAGTCTGCCTTTTATGTTCCCCTCTCTGTCTCTGGTGAATCCTCTCACCGCCCCACACCTGGCCTGTACCCCAGTTCTTGTATGCATAAATCTTAAAAAAAAAAAGAAAAGCTACAAAGGGAACATACTTTTCACTTAAATTAGTTCCAAAACAACTCTCTGAGACAGGACCTATTATTACTCCCCGTGCTAGATTGAGGAATGACAGTTCAGAGAGGTCATTTTTCTGAGCAGTGACACACAGCTGTCCTAGTCTATGGCAATTACCATTTACATAAAATCACACGTATGCAATAAAAGAATTAAGCTCTCAGATGAGCAATGATTACAAGATTTTATTTTCACTGTATCTTTGATCTTCTTACAAATGGCAATAGGTGCCAAAACATTAAAGTGAAAAACTATGGGAATAAACCTTTACCGCTTCAGGAAAGATGGGAGGTATAAGTCAGAGTTTAAGAACTGCTCCAAATCACCAAGGAAGAGAAAAGGACTCAACCAGATTAAGAGTGAGTATTATTAGCATTTGCGACTTGCCATTTGAAGCCCAGAAGATTAGACTACTATGTATAGACTATTCTCTACATGCAAATAGCTTATTCCTACTTGACTCTGAGATGTTGTGCAGAATTCCACATGTAGTTGGATCATGCCTTACATTTGACCTTTGCGTACATCTTTTAGGTTATTTGTTCTTATCAGTTATTTTCTTATTTATTTGATTTTTTTTTTTTTTGCCTCTTTGAGGTTTTTGCCTTGAAAAATATTCCATTTGCAGGGAGCTTAAATCCTAATTATAATTATTATGATGGCTTTTACCTTTTACTTGCTTTTTCTACCCTTTCCCCGGGTCAATCAATTTAGACATTGTTAGCTTTTGGAATTATAATCATTGGAACAATATTTTAATTGCTTCTTTTCTAAACTAGAAAAAATAGCCTTTATAATTTTCTCAAATGCCATCAAAATAGTTCACTTGCAGCAATTTTTGAACTATGATGTTAATGGTAGATAATTTTAGAAATGCCCAAGAAAGTATAAAGACAAGAATAAAATTGCTTCTTGGTATGTTTCCTTATCTTCCTATGACTATTCAAAACAAACTGGGAGTTGGTGTTTCCTCTTCTTAAGATTGCTCACACCTGTGGTTCCTCATAATCATAACATTTTCTCTACACGTCACAGTAGGTAAGCGACCTGCAGGCAGGTGATCTCTGTAATTAGACATTTATTTCTCCCATTGCTATCTAGCTCTCACACTGCCCCTTTCTGCCACCTTATTCCTGATTCAGGCAATTTGGCCTCTTCGAGTGTGTCTTATTGTTGAATGTGTAATTTATTATGAAATTATCTAATAGTTACTTTGTGGTCCTGTGTTTAGGTCTTTATATGTGTCAATCTTTTTTTTTTTTTTAAAGATTTTTATACAAGAGCTGGGGTACAGGCCAGAGGCATGGGAGGGTGAGCAGATTCACCAGAGACAGAGTGGGGAGCAGAACAGGCAGACGGACCGAAGGCACTGCTGAGGGGAGCAGCGGGCGAGACAGGAGAGGTCTGCCGTGCCATGTGGGTATCTCCCCAGCTGGCCGGGAATTGAACCTGCGCTGCAGAAGGTGCAGACAGCTTCACAACGCTGCGCTCAACCCTCTGTGCCACTGGGGAGGCCCTATGTGTCAATCTCTTTAATCCTCATAGCAATCCTATGGGATAGGAACTATTATCCTCATTTTACAGATGAGGAAATTAAAGCCCAAAAGGATTACATAACTTTAAACCCAGACTGTCTCAATGCCATAACTTTTGCTTTTTTTTAAAAAAAAAAAAAAAGATTTATTTATTTATACAAGAACTAGGGTACAGGTCAGATGTGTGGGAGGGTGAGACGATTCATCAGAGACAGAGCGGGAAACAGAACAGGCAGACTGAAATACACTGCTGAGGAGAGCAGGGTGTGAGACAGTAGAGGTCTGCTGCGCCATGTGGGTATCTTGCCAGCTGGCCAGGATTGGACTGGCACTGCAGACAGAGGCTGTAGGCAGCTTCACAGTGTGGTGCTCAACCACCTGTGCAACCAGGGAAGGGCCCCCCCCCTTTTTTAAGATTTATTTATTTATTTATTTATTTATTTATTTATACAAGCACTGGATACAGTCAGAAGCACGGGAGGGTGAGAGAATTCACCAGAGCCAGAGTGGAGAGCAGAACAGGCAGACTGACGAAGCACACTGCTGAGGGGAGCAGCTGGCGGCAGGAGAGGTCTGCGTGCCATGTGGGACCCTTGCAGGTGGCCGGGGATCGAACCGGCACTGCAGAGACTGCGGGCAGCTTTGCAACCCAGCGCTCAACTGCTGCGCCACCGGGGAGGCCCTCTTTTTTTTTAAATAATATTTTTTTAAGTTTTTTTTAAAGATTTATTTATGCATGCAAGAACTGGCGTACAGGCTAGAGGTGTGGGGAATGAGAGGATTCACCAGAGACAGAGTGGGGAACAGACCAGGCACATTGACCAAAGTACACTGCTGAGGGGAGCAGTGGGTGAGTCAGGAGAGGTCTGTTGTGCAATATGGGTTAGCTCCTTGGCCGGGGATCGAACTCATGCTGCAGTGGTTGCAGACAGCTTCATAGGTTGACGTCTTAACCCCTTGCGCCACCTGGGAGGCCCCACAACTTGTGCTCTTGACTCATATTTTTCATGCCCTTTTCAGGGAATAATTTATTGAGGGTACCAGGTGTGTGAGGGGGTTTAAATAGCATTAACATGATCTTTTGCTCATTTTATTGGGGCACTGTCAATAACTATAATAACAGTGTTCTTGGGACTTGGAGTATTTCTGCATCAGAGATTTCCCTGGCATCTCTTTAATTCAAATAGTGCAGAGATTAATGGTTAATTTCACTACTGCATGAGCATGGTTTAAGTATTTTACATTGAATACTTCTTGTTTTTGAACAGTGGGCCACAATACGAATTGAAAAAGGAGTCCCAAAGGAGTCAGTTCTGAAAAACACAGCTTTTGGTGGTAAGTCTTCCTCTTCATTATGATTGTTACAATATCCAAATTAGGTAGGCTTATCCAATTTGAACTTGAGATATGCAGAGAGTTAGTGCATTCTAAAGGCCCCAACCATTCATAATTCCGTTCTTTATGCAAAAAAAAAAAAAAGCAGCTGCCTGAGTTTTGATTGAGTTTTTACTATAAAGGTGGTAATGTGTGCTGGTTCGTTTACGTGTTCTTACAGAGTATTTCTAAAGACTTGCATGTAAAAGCGGTTGCTCATGGTTTTAAAGATGTAGCCAATGGCATTTACACCTATTTTGAGGTTTTGTTAGTACATTTTTTTTTAACTTTTGGTTCTCAAATTATCTTCCTCCAAAACTGTTTCTTGCTAAAGGTTGATTAGTAATTCATAAAATAGAACTCTTCCATGAAATAAGCTTGGAAAGCACCACATAATTATATATTCCTTTTGGAGAGTATTATTGCGTAGAAACAATTGCTCAGAAAAGTCCCGCAGTAAGAAACTTGTTTAATATTTCTAGAAGTGAGTGAACAAATCAAATGAGCTAACTGTCCCAGTTCTGTTTGTGTGCCTTGCCTTTGACCCAGTAAACCCTCTTTCACTTGGGGTCAGAATTTTAAGAACATTTAAGACATTGGGTTTATAGGGGAGCAGAAGTCTATGGGAACAACAAATATGAATTTAGGAAGAAATAAATGGTGAAGTTTAATACAAACTAAGCCTTTATATGTTTTTCAAAAATAATTGTTGAAACAATTTTATGCCCATGTAATTTGGGATTAGAGAGGATCAAAATGTCAAAGACACAACGAGAAGGAATTTGTCTTCTGGAGGTTTTTCAAAAAATTGTGGAAATTGTACATTCTAGTGTATTTTGAAAAAACAAAACAAAACAGTAGAGTGAAAACATCTGTATAATTTTGTGTAGTTGGATTGTTATGTTCAGTTGGTTGAAGTAACTAGTATTGCTTCATGGTATGAATTTAAACTTCAAAATATTATCACTAGTAACATTTTTACCAAGATTGTCTAGTTATACTCGATCCCTTAGTCATATACCTCTCAGGTATAACAGATCTACTAATTTTTTTTTTCCTGAATACATTTTTAAATCTGTGTCCTTAGCATTTAAGGAGACAACAAACTTTATTTCTGTTGTATTTGGTGAGACTTTAGGCTGCCATTGATTTTGAGTGAAATTCCAGGGGGCCTATCGGTTGGGGTGGTGGTGCTTGTCTTGGGCCATGAATCTAAAAGGGCAAGGTGTTTCAAATTTTAGATTAAGAGGACTGAAAAATAGAGGAAGATGTTCCAGTAGCAGTGGTTTAGTTTTGTTTTTTTTTTTTTTTTTGGGCATAGGGAAGTGGACGTTTTCACTAGTTATGTTTTTCAGCATAAAACTATCTTCACTACTTTTTGTCTTTGACTTTTCCATGGTACTTCCAGGAAAGAGTAGAATAGAAAGTATAAGTCATAATGGTTGAGAGTAAGGCTCATATCTACAAAATTTGTCACATATCATTCAGAGTGACAGCCCCTTCCCCCCATCCCATGACAGCTGTCTTTATTGGGGACTGACACCTGGTACCCTGGACCGCCCCCCCCCCACCCCCCGGCCTCTCTCAGCTTCCTTTCTAGGTGCCTTGCTAGTGGTGCTGCTGTTTGAAGTGCACGCCTCAGTAAAAATGCAGGTGTCCCTTTTTCTTTAAGTGGGTAGAACCTTTGGGTGGCTGAGCTCCCCCCAACCCGCCCCAATCCCATCATGCCATCCCACGGCCCCCTACCTTGCTCATGGGCTACTTGGCTATCAAATCAATAGAAAAATTTTCATTCAAGTCCAACTTTTTCTATAGTTTATCATCACAAACCTGGCCAGATTGCATACTGGAAAAAACCGGTGCCCCAGGGGAGGCTTAGTGCCAGCGCCACTGCACAACTCAGACCCAGTAACTGGCCCGTCAGCGCTGTGGCAGTCTTCGCTGCTGGCTTTTGACCTCTGCCCTTCCTTTTAGCTTGAGAAATTGGGAATTGACCATCGCGGTGATTGAGCATTTACTACATGTGAGGTGAATGTGGTATCCAAAGATGAGTAAGACAGTGTCCCGGTGGTGTGACAGGCATCCGGCTGGCCCTGTGATGCATGCTTAGGTAGGTGCATAAGCACGAGATCTAATTTAGGCTCTGAGATATGCTCCTCTCATCTCTGTTAATCCCACAACTCTGCATGGTATGCACCTCCACTCCCATCCTGATTTAAGTGCTGCTTGGGCAGCCCTGTTATGGGGTGTGTGCCTGTTGATACATCCGGATGTTTGAAGTAAGCAGAGAGGTAGTGGCATTCTAGACAAATTGGCTGAGGATGATGAAACACAACGAGTGCTTGTGTGGTTGGCTGGTGCAATCTTTTGCATTAGGACCATCATGTCTCAGTACTTCAGTCAACTCCACTCCAAGTCAGTATCCAGTGATCAAAGTTTAGGTCAGAGTCCCAGGCAGGCCAAAGGCCCCAGGGAGGCAGGTGTGATTCTGAGATGTCTCTGAATGATACAGTGTTGATGATAGGTTTGGGGAGTTGAGAAGGATAGTTATGTTTATGTTATGTACCAAAAAAATTCCTCCTGATAATCTTTTACTTGATGAGTTTTTTTTTTTTTTGGAAATACTTTTCAGGTCTCCTTACCAGCCAAACCCCTGTTCCATTGTGTTTCTTCTGTGCTTTTATTGAATGGACCAACAGAAAGCTGAATCGAGGGAACTGTTATCTTTGTGGTTATGTCTCTTCTATTTTCAGCCACATTCTATTGTGTCATCTATTAAAAAACTAATCTACCGAGCTTCAGATATGATCTCTTGAAGATCTTCCTTCCTCTTTTAGCTTTAAGAATTTTTCCTCATTGTTAGTTCAATGATGAAGATAAATTTTTTCCTACTTCAAGTAACTGTTATACTGAACATTCAACTTCAGTGGAGAATACAATTACACTTTACTCTAGTTTTTGTTACCTGGGAACGTATGTGATAGGAGGCTCTAAGAAGAGGAAGGTAATGGCTCATTTGTATCTGTTGTTTTAGCCCCACTACAATCATAGGACAGATGACTGTGATTTTAGCAAATTTTATTTTTCCCTCTTCATAAATAGTGCAAGGGACTCTTTGACTATTAGGATCTACTGACCTCACTCTTGGGGTCCCTCTCCTATGCTATCATACACAATTAGTTATTAATTTTGATCGTGATTATAATTAAGCATGTAATTTTCACAATTCAAGTTTAATTCCACTCTAGTTGCATTGTGGTACTAGGGCATTTTGAATAATGACAAACCAGAAGTCAACAGGCAGGAATAAAAGGCATGTAGTTGCCTTTGCCCCAGGAGTGAGTCACAACCCATACAAATAAAGAAGGAGGTGGCTTAGCTTAGTCATTTTGGCATTGTTCTCTGGAAAGTGTTGCTGGCCTGACTCAGCACTTTGGGCACTGGAAAATGCATGCCACCTCCTCAGGTCCTCCAAGTTGTCCTTTTGCAGCGAGAACGCATGCACACGCACAGAGATTTTGGGTCACATGGACTATGGTTAATTAAGTCCCTGTGCTCAATTTCTCTTCTGTCCCCCAATCCCCACCTTTTACACCTCCTCTTCCCCAACAAAGAAAAGAATGCTTTAGGGAAAGCCTCTGATGGTATACCTATTCTGAGATAATTCATGTTGTCTAACATTTCCCTCTTATTTTATTTTTCCATAGAAAATTTGTTTTGTGAGACTTGACTGACCACATTGATACTTGTAAAACACTGATTATATGAAGTCATCAAATTTCTTGGCTTCACAGAAAATGTGGGATAACATTTAATCACAGACTTTTGAGGAATATAATTTTATCATATTAATTTTGTTTTGGTAGTCTGTTTCAGGCAGCTAAATTGATTTAATTCTTGATATAAATTCTTTGACTATAGATCACTGTCTGCTCTCCTCAAGGTTGTGGCATATAATGCATTTACTGGGGTTTCCTTAATGATAAATTAATGATAAAACATTGGACCTAATTTAACTAGTTGTATCAATAAAAAGAACCCAGTTGCCAGATGTGGAAGAATCCTTGGTTGAGTTTTTCCTTTATCATGGCAATGTCTACCTGATTTTATTAGTTTTCCCTTAATGATGAGTATTGGTGATAATGACGATGACAATTTTGAAACATACGTAGAGAAATAGCATAATGAGAAATAGAGAAATAGCATAATGAGCCTCATATAGCCAGATTCAGTATTTGTCAAGATTTTGCCATATTTGGTTCATTTATCATTCTTTCTTGGTAAAGCAAGTATTTAACACAGATACAAAATTTCATGTCTTTCCATGCATTTCTCAAAAACTTTAAAAATAGCCACATTGCTATTATCCTTTTAATAAATGTAATAAATTTTTTTTTTAAATTACACAGCAGAACTAGCTGTTTTTTTTTTTTTTTTCTTAAAGATTTATTTTATTTATTTACACAAGCACTGGGTACAGTCAGAAGTACGGGAGGGTGAGAGAATTCACCAGAGCCAGAGCGGAGAGCAGAACAGGCAGACTGACAAAGTACACTGCTGAGGGGAGCAGTGGGTGGCAGGAGAGGTCTGCGCGCCATGTGGGACCCTTGCAGGTGGCCGGGGATCGAACCCGCGCTGCAGAGGCTGCGGGCAGCTTTGCAACCCAGCGCTCAACCAATGCGCTAAAGGGGAGGCCCAAATGTAACAAATTCTTAATGTCATCTAATATGCAGTCTGCATTTAAATTCCTATAATAACGTCATTATCTTACAATTGATTTGTTTGAATTGAGATTTGGTCATAACCCACAAATGTTTATTTTTTATTATTATTTTTAAAGATTTATGCATACAAGAGCTGGGGTGCAGGCCAGAGATGGGGTGGGGTGAGAGGATTCACCAGACACAGAGTGGGGAGCAGAACAAGCAGATGTACTGACATACACTGCTGAGGTGAGCAGCGGGCGAGACAGGAGAGGTCTGCTGTGCTGTGTGTGTCACCATTCTGGTCGGGGATCGAACTTATACTGCTCTAGCTGTGGCTGCAGATAGCTTCATAGTGCTGTGTCTTAACCCCTTGTGCCACTAGGGAGGCCCCCAAATGTTTATTTTTAGACACTCCTTTTTTGACATTTGAAAGTTTTTGTGGGGACAGGACTATGGATTGTTGCTCTTGGAATAAGTATTCCTTCCTAGCAGGTGATTCTGAAAAAAATTCTCTAGCGGTATTATGATTTATAATAGGAAACACATATTTGATCTTCACCCCCATTTCTGGCAGGGTTCCTAAAACCCTTGGATTTAAGTCACAAACACCCAAAAGGTGCTTTTTGTTATGCTAATGAAGGGACTTTTGGGAAGTCCCTTGATGAGTGGGGGGGAGGAAAAGGGGTGCCCCCCCCTCCGTGGGGCAGCTGGTTGCCTGGGGAGCCAACCATGTGATTAAGGGTTGGAGCTTTAGCCTCACTCCTCAGCTTCAGGGAAGAACTGGACTTTGAGTTCAGTATCACCAATGGTCGAACATTTAATCGATCATACCAAGGTAATGAGGCCCCATGCAACCCCCCCAACTGAAAGGTATCTCCTCATGCTGGAGGGTGGTGCTCCTGAAGAAGACGTGGGAGTCTCGAACCCCTTTTCCATACCTCACTCTATGCTTCATCTGGCTGTTTCTGATAATAACCCAGTAATGTAGTAAGTAAGTCTTTCTGAGTTCTGTGAGCTGCTCGAGCAAATTAATCCAACCCAAGGAGATTTTTGGAAACTCACCTTAGCTATCTCCTGGAAAATAGTGTTAGAATTGAGTTGAATTATTTGACAACTCAGTCATTGTCTGGGAATTGGCTTTGTGCAACTCTCCACTGTTGGACTTGGTAGTAAGAAGTTTTAATACTCTGCGTTTTCACACTCAGATCTTAATATAGCTTTGTAGAAGGCAAGTGTTTGATTTTTTTTTTTTTTTTGCTTATTTGAAAACTGTAAGATCAGTTATATGTGTTTTCTGAAGTGCTATATAATGGAAACATCGTCCAACCTCTTTGTATAGCAATTTGGCAAATTTGAAGCAAATTTGCAGCAAACTTCAAAATTCTATTTCTGAGATTTCGAACCTAGCCAAACACTCAGCATGTGTATTGGAAGACATCTTACAGGTGTATACAGATTGTGAAAAAGTGGAGACACCCCAGGTGTCCATCCAGTAGGTGGAAAATTAGAAAGTAGACTGATTTATTTATACTTTCAATTTATGCCTGTCAAATGAATCAACTGGCTTTATATGGAAAGAACAAAGACACATCTCAGCATTGAAAGAAAAAAATGTATAGTATGATTGCATTTATTTAAAATATAGGGACATCCCTGGTGGTACAGTGGTTAAAGTCTCAGCACTATCAAGCTATCAGCAGCCACTTTTGCATGAGTTTGATCCCCGGCCAAGGAACTGACCCACATAACGCAGCAGACCTCTCCTATCTCATCCGCTGCTCCCTCAGTGTGTATTTCAGTGGATCCATCTGTTCTTCTCCCCCCTATGTCTCTGGTGAATCCTCTCGCCCTCTGAACCTTTGGCCTGCATTCCAGTTCTTGTATGCATAAATAAAATAAACCTTAAAAATAAAAAAATTATTACCATAAATAGATACTATTTATGTAGATATATGTAGATAAGTGCAAAATATATGTGGAAATAATAGGATGGTGGGAACATGGGCTTTAACTTTATCAACACTTTAAAAAATAATCTGAAGCAAATGTATCAAAATCCTTCATTAAAGTCATTTCATTTGATTAAACATTTATTTTAAACATAAAACTTAGCAAAGCCCAACCAACTAAAATACCAATAATCCTTCAGCTAGTTTCTTTAGTCTGACTTTAGTGTCTTTCGTCTGGAACTAGTTTTATGTGAATAGAAAATAGGTGTCTGTCTGGGTGTGTGATTGATGAATACCTGCTCCCAGACACAGCTCCATTGTACCTGACCATGTGCCTGGAATTTAAACTTAAAGCACTGAAACAAAGGAGTTAATCAAAACATATTATCTCTTAGAACTTGTTTATCATATTCAGCTCCACTGACATTTTTGGACAGAATAATTTTTTTGCCTTGGGGTATCCTACATATTCTGAGATATTAGCAGTATCCTGCCACCAGGGAGGCCCTCTAATTTATTTTTTTGAAGTTAGTTTAAAAAATAACTAATATAAGCAGATACAAGCAATTATAAGCATAACATAAGCAGATTTTAAATCTTTCTATCCTCAGCACTAATTAGCTGTTGAAACTCTTTAGGATTTGGTTAGCTCCCATAGTCCAAAACCCCTCACAGTTTACAGGAGGGTGCCTGCTTCTCAGAATTATAGTTTGAAAAAGCTGGATGAGAACTGAGACTTAAGGATTACTTGAGAGTGAGACGATAGTAGGATCACATGATGGGAAAGGCAATTCAAGAATATATCCCTCATTTGCTTAGGGAAATTCTCTTTACTGCTGGGAGGAGCAGGTATCTGTAGATGTACCTATAGATACTTTGGGAGTGATAAGAATTATATAACAAAGTTCATTTCATTTTTTAGCAGTGCTTTTGTCTTGGTTGTAAAATTCCCTACAAAAATTCTAAGCACCTCTTTCAGTGTTTAATCCATCTTCATGTATTTTTCTGTAGCCGGGGACGTATCTGCTTTCTTGTAGGGAGAGAATGGTTCACTTGCTTTGTAGGGAGAGAACACTTCTTGTTATATCTTTTATTCATCAACAACCTTCAAGTCCTCCTTTCTTGAGTTTTTTTTTTTTTTTAAGATTTATTTATTTATGCATATAAAAGCTGGGGTGCAGGCCAGACATGGGGGGGTGAGAGGACTCACCAGAGACAGAGTGGGGAACAGAACAGGCAGTCTGACTGAAATACACTTCTGAGGGGTGCAGCGGGCAAGACAGGAGAGGTCTGCTGTGCAATGTGGGTTAGCTCCCTGGCCAGGGATCAAACTTGTGCTGCAGTGGATAGCTTCATAGTACTGTGACTTAACTCCTTGTGCCACCAGGGAGGCCCCTCTCTAGGAGTTTTATAATGGCATTTACCAGTTTTCTTACTGGAACTCCCAGGTCACTGTAAGTTCTTAAATGAACAAGCAGGTAGGAGTCAGGATGCCAAAACAGATTTTGTACCCAGAAGGCTAGGGAATGGGGGGCAGGTGGTGGAGGGCCTGTGTGTGGTGTGAATAGGTAGTTGGGAAAGGAGAGAGCTGAATGGACCTGGAATTAGACAGATCCTTTTCTTGGGTTGGGTGGGAAATAGCCATTGATGTCTGACTGTCCGGGGGGTGGACAAGACTCTTAGGCTGTGAATTTCCCCTTTGAATGCCAGGTGCAGTGTGATGAAAACTGTACCATGGAACCCCTTGACTAACTTTTCTACATCAGGTGCCTGGTCTTCCTGTTTGTCTTCTTCAAAGCTCATTTCTCCATCAAAGTTTGGGCTGGTTAGAAAAGAACTTTAACTCCTTGTGTCCTATTCAGCTTTCTGAAGGAGTCTTAAGGAGCAGAACCATTGGATTTTTTATTACCTGTAATAATTGCCTGTAATATTGCCTGGCAACAAAAGGAAAGAATGGGATATGTAGGGTCTGCTTTTCTGTTACGGCCTCTTGAGCCTTCATCCTGTCTAACCTCTATGCTCCTCTCTGGATCATGGGTCTCTGGTGTTGAGTGCTGGGCAGCCACACCTGTTTTACCTGGGAAACAGGAGTCGACTCTGGAACTAAGGATGCAGGGGACACCATGGATAAGTTTTGTGGTTGGTTTTTTTGGTGCTTTTCCTGTTATGTATCTGGAAAATAACTGTATACAGAAGCCAGCAACTTGGAAGAACTGGTTTCAGGGCTTTACAAAAAGTTAAATGCTTTGGAGACAGTGCCTATACCTAGTAAATGATACCCTTCAAGTTATAAGGGAAAAAGGTGTCATGGGCTTGGATTTCTGGTATTTCTTTGAAACTGGCATTCTCTTGGTTTAAAAAGGGGAAATTGATAATGAGTTTCAGAGACCATGCCTTTAAAAGAAATGTATAAAAAGAAAGCGTATTAAGCCTTAACATAGATTTCAGATAGTCCCTGACTTAAATGATTTTCACTTTATTATAGTGCAGAACCGGTATTACTTCCATATAGAGCATAATTTGAATTTTCATCATTTCCTGGGCTGTTGATGTGGTAGGTATGATACTCTCTGATGCAAGATGGAGTAATGAACTTCAGCTCCTAGTCAGCCACGTGATGACGAGGATCAACAATTGATATTCTACAGATTTTTTTTCACTTTCAGTACAAAATTCAATAAATTACACCAGATAGTGAACGCTTTATAAAAAGTAGTCTTCGTATCAGGTGATTTTGCCCACCTGTAGGCCAATGCATTGTTCTGAGCATGTTCAAGGTGAGCGAGGCTAAGCTGTGGTGTTCGGTAGGTTAGGTGTAGTAAATGCATTTCTGACTTCTGATCTTTGGTTTGCCAGTATGTAACGCTATCCTAGGTCCTGGAAGACCCCTACAGACATTGACTATGTGTAATTAATACCTTTCATCTGTTTGGTACAATATGTAAAGCACTGAAAGTCTTTGCAAAGGGTAAGTGTATGTTCCTTTTTTTCCAAGTGTTGTGAGCTTTCTGTTTCCTCTATCAGTGTCTGTTAGAGTTTCGTACATATCCTCTTTCCGCATCTGCAATGACGTTAGCTCAAATACATGAACATCTTCATTTTCCATGACTCATGTTCAGATCGGTGAGTTTACTTGCCAGTCAGTGACCCCTTCCAGCTGATAGTGTGTGGTGCCAGCACGCATTGCAGAATCCCAGCATGTCATAGTGGTTAGCCTTTGATGCTAATTACGGCCTTTTGTACAAAGAGCATGTTCCCAAGATTGCTAATCAGCACAGAAGCACATGTATCAGAGAAGGTGCAAGGAAAGAGAAAAACAGCCATTTTGTAATCAACGAAGATAAAAGAATGAGTAGGCTATTCTCCCTCCAGTACCCCTTTTGGATTTACAAAACCAGTATGTCATCATCTTGCCATTCCACCCTTAGTCCCACATGACAAGCCACCCATTGTGTCCTTTAGCATAACCCAGATTTCATTGTAGAAACTTAGAAATGCTAATTGCATAAGTTTGTAATTTGATCTTTTATTGGTCTTCGCTGATCATTGGTTAAGATAACCCCTTGTCACATAATAAATGGAGTCAGGGATTCATGAACTCAAGGAAAACAAAAAGGGGGAAATTGGAGTTCTGCTGATGTGAAATATTTTGAATGATTTCAAGATAAAGGGTGTCAGGTGGAAGAAATTATAAACAAACACAGGAGAACAGGGGAGCCTAGGAGTTATTAGGGCCCAATAACTGATTTAGTTTGACTGCAGTGAGGGCTAGTGAAGATGAATTTGGAGGTAGAAAGAGTTGAGATTGGATATTTGTTTTTTTTTAAGATTGATTTATTTATGCATACAAGAACTGGGGGGAACTGGGGTGCAGGCCAGAGGTGCGGCAGGGGGTGGGGGAACATGTGAGAGGACAAACCAGAGACAGAGTGCGGAACAGAAAAGGCAGACTGACTGAAATACACTGCTGAGGGGAGCAGCGGGCGAGACAGAAGAGGTCTGCTGCACCATGTGGGTAGCTCTCTGGCCAGCTGGGTATGGAACTCGGTGCTGCAGTGGCTGTGGATCATAATGCTGAGTCTTAACCCCTGGCTCCAGCAGGGAGGTCCCTGGATATTTGGTTTTAAGTCAGATGCTAAAAGGCTTTAAATGCCAGGCTAATAAATTACTTCTTTACATGAGGATTCTAAAAGTTTTGGGAAGCCAAATGTGAAAAGGCGGTTAAACTGGAAGAGGGGAGGAAAGTGAAGAATGGAGGGAAGGAAGCTTTGTGGAAGGTAATGCCTTGAAACACAGCAGTGGGGTTAGTGTAGATGTGGCACCTCTTGACAGCCATATAAAACTGTGATCCTGATGATAAAAGGCAGGACTATGGATATATTTGGAAGGTGCCTGCAGAAAGTGAAAGTTGAAATGGTGGATTTCAGGGACTCGAGAGTAAAACATTTACAAAGACTGGAGCAAAAATATATTATTTAAAAGGGGCAAGAAGAGACAAATGGAACAGACAAGGATTAACTAGGAAAGAGAGTAAGGGCAAAGGCGATGGAAACCTGAGAGCACTAATTTCTTTCACATCCTGCCTCTGCCCATTGATACTCGTTTGTGCTATATTTTTCTCCCAAGAAGAATAGATGATCACTAGCAACTTTTCAGAAATAAAAACACTGAATACTTTACTAGTAAACAGTGCCTGTAGATGAGCATAGGCCATTGAGATTGGGGGACTGTTAGGGACTTGTAAAGCTAGTCCAGAAATTCAGTATTTTTGGATAAGATTTGAAATGCAAATCCAATCTGAAATGCAAATCAAATTCCACTGGTTATATGGAAAGTAGTCAAGTGTGTTTACATTGCTCATTTTACAGCCCTGAGTTTATGTTGAGCCATTGGACTGATGGAACAGCTAACAGGTGGGCACACACTATCTACCATGTGCAAGTTCTTGTGTAAACATTTTGAAGTTGAGTTTACAGATCCTTAAAATGATATTTTTATTTTTTGCATAAGCAGTGCATTCACAGGGTTCAAAACTCAGCAATATAAGAACAAATGGTTTGGTAACTGTACCATCCACCCGTTCTGGCTCTACATTGTGCAGTTTCTTATGGTTCTTGCCAGTGTCACTTTATGCTATTTCAGATATGCTAAAATAACGGAAATATTTTTATTTTCATGACTTGCTCACACCAAATATGATATAGAATAAACACTATTCTGAATCTTAGGTTTCACTTATAATATACTATAATCTTTTCCAAATGGTTATGAAGGTCCTTTTTTAGCAGTTAAAAGAAATATTAAATGAATGCTTATGGTTCTTTTTACCTGTATTCCCCACCTTTTGTTGTTTAGAAAAAATGGCCGATAAGGACAGATCTGTGATAGAAGGGGTCTGCTCTGTCAAAGAGCATTTGCAGTTTTGACTGATGGCACCAAATTGCTTTTCATTAGTGCTTGTGCCATTTGTACTCCCACTAGGAGTGTATGCAGCTGCTTGTTTTCGCACAGCTTCAGCAAATGTATCAATAAATATACATCAAATTTTGGATTTGTACCAATCTGATAGGTGAGAATTGGAAAGTCAATTTAGCCCTAATTTGTGCTTCTCTTACAAAGAGTGTGAGTTTGTACACATTTCATGTTTTAGAGCCATTTGTATTTTTTTTTCCCCCTGGGAGCTATCTACTCCTTTTGGCCATTTGAAAATTTCATTTTGATATCTGTTTTTGCTTGATTTCTGGGACCCTCTCATCTAATATTTAGGTGATTGGCTTCTATCTATGCTAAAATACAAATATTTCAGTTTCCATTTGTATTTTTTTCTTTGCTTATCATGCTTTTTTTTTTTAAGATTTCTTTATGCATATAAATAAAGATTAATTTATGCAGGCCAGAATGCAGAGTAGGGGGAGGGTGAGAGGATTCACCAGAGACTGAGTAGGGAGCAGAATAGGCAGATATACTGAAATATCCTGCTGAAGGGAGCAGCAGGTGAGATAGGAGAGGTCTGCTGTGCCATGTGTGTCGCCTCCCTGGCCAGGGATGGAACTTGTGCTGCAGTGGCTGTGGATAGCTTCATAGAGCAGTGTCTTAACCCCTTGAGCCACCAGGGAGGCCTCACTTATCATGCTTCTTATATGAAGATTTTTCTCTTTGTATGTAGTCAAATTTGTCAGTATTTTCCTTTTATAACTTGTGGATTTTGAATTTTTATTAGAAATATGTTTTCCTTGCTCAGTTTTAAGGGAATTCTTCAATGATTTCTTTATTTTTTTATATTTAAATATTTGTTTCATTTTCTCTAGTGTATTTCCCAGAAGGGCATTCAGTTGTTATTAGCACTCTTCAAAAATCCATGTGTACTTAATTGATTTGAGATGCATCCTTAACGATTTCCTGGATTCCATTATATATTTGGTTCTATTTCTGAACTTTTTATTCTGTTCCCCTTGTTTATTTGTCTTCTCATGCAATGTCATTGTAATATTTTCATTATTGATAATTCAATAGATTAATTTAGCATTTTATGGGGATAGTAGTTTTTGTTTCTTTTCCTTCACAGAATTTTCCTCATATTATCTTGATCCTTCACAGATTTTTTCTCATGATCTTGATACAGAAGAAATACTAATATCTATTTTTACTGCAGTTGTACTAAATTTATGAAAGTATGGAGGAAGGTTTGACATTATCTATGTTGAGTCTTACTTTCCAAGGACATTATATCTTTCCATTTGGTTAGGTAATTTTTCCTAGATGTTTTAATGTTTTTCTCGGATGGGTTTTGTTCATTTCCTCCTCAGTTTCTATTTCCTGTTGCTATTACAAATGGAGTGTTTCTTCCATCCTGTCTTTGGATTGTTGTTTTATACATTGGAAAGCTTTTGATTTTAGTAAGGGTGGTATGTAGGTTTTCAGATTTCCTTCCTTATTCAGGTGTAAGATTCACACAGGGATAGTTTTACCACTTGTTATTCAACCTGGAAAAGATTATACTTTATTTCTCTCATTGTCTAATTGTGCTGGCTGCTACTCCACACGGTATAGAGTGACAGTGGTGCTGACTGGCAATCCTGGGGAGGACAGGCTGTGCCCCCCCACCCCCTTTTGTAAGCATTGTGTTGGCTTTGATGTATCTTTACATCTCATGTTAAGTACTTGTTGATTCTTGCTATTTTATTTTATTGTTTTTAAAGATTTATTTATGTATGCATATAAGAACTGGGGTACAGGCTGTGAGAGGATTCAATGGAGACAGAGTGGGGAGAACAGGCAGATTGACTGAAATACATTGCTGAGGGGAGAGGCAGGTGAGGCAGGAGAGGTCTGCCGCACATGTGGGTTAGCTCCCTGGCTGGGGATTAAACTCCTGCAGTGCTGCAGTGGCTGTGGATAGCTTCACTGTGCTGCAACTTAACCCCTTGCTCCACAAGGGACACCCAGTTGGATTTTCTTGATTGGATTAAGTAAACATTGCCCTTTGTATGTAAAAAAAGTTTATTATAATTCTTAATTGGAGGACCATGAATAGTTTTATGAGTAATAATTTTTTTTAAACAATTGAAAAATCATTATTGAATAGCTATTAGGAAACCATAATGAATAATAGGTGAAGTTAAGCAGAAAAGTGCTAATGTGCAAAAATGCTAATGTGGACTCCCAATGTTCTAGCACATTGGTAGTAACTTGGGTCTTTCATCCTAAGTTTTTCTCCTCCTAATCACTGTAGTTTGTAAGGTGACAGGTTTAATGTTTATTTGTTGCTTGTATTCAACAAAATCACATGACTCAGGTAGGACCAAATTCAGGTTTTATAGAACCTAAAACTTACACAGTTTGGTGACTCCCTTTAAGAAAAAGAACACACAATGTTAGACATAGAACATTGGAAGGGACCCCAGCAGGTGAGAAGCGAGTGACAGTGAAGGTTGATGAAGATGACAGAGAGGTAGAAGATTTTAGAATATATCTAACAGTAACAGCAATAGAAAATCCCGGGCAATTATCCTTTCTAAACTGACTAGTTGATGAGCAAGGATAATGGTTAAAATTCTGTGTGTTGATGCTGTAGAGTCATAAATCGGACATAACAGCCTCCTCTGTCAACTCAGTCCTGGCTGAACGACAACTGGGGGAGTGTTGGTTGGACTGCTGCCTAAGGGTTGTTTTTTGTTAGGCTTATTGTGGGAAGAACTACCCAAATGGAAGTCAGATGTGTTCCAGGCTGTAAAATATATATTTCTGCTTGACATTGTGCTAAGTAAAATAAGTCAGATAGGAGAAATCTAAAAAAAAAAAAAGCAAACCCTAAACTTGAAAACAGATTGTTGATTAGTGGTTGCTAAAGTTGGGAGGTAGGGTTGGGGTGAAGATTAGAAGTTACAAACTTCAGCCCTTTTCCCTCTCAGCGCCAGATGCTTACTGCTTGCGCTCAGCTTTTCCTCCACTGCCGAACAGCTTGAATATCAGCCAACACCAAGGGTTTTGGAGACTTGAAAAGCCCCGCAGGCCTCTAGGTGCGCAACGATTACCTAGTGGACAAAAGCTACATCGAGGGGTATGTGCCCTCCCAAGCAGATGTGGCAGTATTTGAAGCAGTTTCTGGCCTGTCACCTGCCAACCTGTACCATGTTCTATGCTGGTACAACCACATCAAGTCTTTTGAAAAAGAAAAGGCAAGTCTGCCAGAAGTGAAGAAAGTTTTGGGCAAGTATGGCCCTGCTAATGTGGAAGACACCACAGGAAGTGGAGCTACAGATAGTAAAGAGGATGATGACATTGATCTTTTTGGATCTGATGATGAAGAGGAAAGTGAAGAAGCTAAGAGGCTGAGAGAAGAATGTCTCATACAGTATGAGTCAGAGAAAGCCAAAAACCTGCACTTGGTGCCAAGTCTTCCATCTTACTAGATGTGAATCCTTGGGATGATGAGACAGATATGGCAAAACCAGAGGAGTGTGTCAGAAGCATTCAAGTGGACAGCATGGTTTGGGGGGTCTTCTAAACTAGTTCCAGTGGGGTATGGAATTAAGAAACTTCAAATACAGTGTGGTTGAAGACGATAAATTTGGAACAGATATGGTGGAGGAGCAGATCACCGCTTTTGAGGACTATGTGCAGTCCGTGGACATGGCTGCTTTCAACAAGATCTAAACTCCATCATGGGTCATGACCCTTAAATAAAAATTTGAGAGACAAAAAAAAAAGTTACAAACTTCAGTTATGGCCTCCCTGGTGGCACAAGGGGTTAAATCTCAGCACTGTGCTGCTATCTGCAGTCTCTGCAGCACAAGTTCGATCCCCTGCTGGCCAGGAAGGTGGCCCACAAGGTGCAGGAGACCTCTCCTGTTTCACCTGCTGCTCCCCTCAGCAGTGTATTTTAGTCAATCTGCCTGTTCTGTTCCCCCCTCTGTCTCTGGTTCATTCTCTCACCCCCTGCACCTCTGGCCTGTACCCCAGTTCTTTTATGCATAAATAAATAAATCTTTAAAAAAAACCCTTTAGTTATAAAGTGAATAAATTTTGGGGGTATAATGTACCAGACTGATGACTATAGTTTGCAATACTGATAGTATACTTGAAAATTATTAAGAGTAGATCTTAAAAGTTCTCACCACAAGAAAAAAAGTGTGACTTGTGCATGAGGTAATGGAGCTAAAGTTTGCCATGGTAATCATTTCATAATATACTGTATGTGTTTATCTATGTGTATGTCAACTGTTTAGCTGTCTGCCTGTCTATCTACACACACACACTCGCAAAGTCATTTTTTTGTATACCTGAAACATTTAATTAAATAAATGTTTATGTATTTATGTAATTTATTTATTTATGTTATTTATTTATGTAATTTATTTATTTATGTTATTTTATTTATGTTATTTATAACATAAATAACATGTTATTTATTTATTTATGTTATTTATTTATGTTATTTATTTATTTATGTAATTAAATGTATATTTAATTAAATCTCAATAAAAGTAGGGGCAATTCCTGCTCCAATTAATAGAGTGACTTAAATAATAAATTCCCGTGAAGGATGATCCAGTCTATTAGTGATAGGTGGAGGCTGCATAAAGGCCTTACTGTGTCAAAGTTCCATTCTCCCTCAAAGGTAGGAGAGATACTAAGAACTGCTACACTAGACTTTCTGTGTTGCAAGGAAGAAATGGTACTAATTAATTTTCCCATCAACTGTGGAGTTGTTGTGAAATATGCATTTGAGGTTGGGGACAGGGCAAGTGTGGGCAGAGTGACATGGGAGCTGAGAGTTTAGGACTTGAAGAAGCTTTAGTTTTGGAGTCATAGACTTAGTTACAAATTCTGGTTCTTGTTTTTATTTTGTAGCTCCTGACAAGTTGCTTAACAGTTTCCTCATCTGTAAAATGGGGATAATAGATAATATCTTAAGATTATGGGGATTACCTAGTACATGTATCAAAGGTTTAGCACTTGGTCTAGTATCAGGAAGCATTCAATAAGTGTCAGTTGCCTTCTAGTGTAGGAAGGAGGATTAACAGTCTTGGAAAGGGTAAATATGATTGGTTAGTCTCTAATTGGGATAATAGCTAGAAATTTGAGCGACTCTTCAGAGTAACATTGTTCTGATTTTTCAAATATTGAGGCATAATGTAAGAAATACACAAACATCAAGCATTCAGCTGACTGAATTTTGCATATTTATAGACCTGTATGACCACCAGTCATATCAGGCTAAAGAATAGATGATGATCTCAGGCTCTCACAATCCCCTGCCCTGTGTATTTTATTGCATGTTGGTCTTCAGTGTAAACTCTCTTCTGATTTTTGTCATCAATCTGTTTTTTCCTATTTTTGAATGTGCATTTCCCTCTCTTCTCAATCAGTATAATGTTCATGGGATTTTTCTATGTTGTTGCATGAATCAGTGAATTTTCAAAAATTTTGCTGTGGAGTATTTCTTTATAACAAATATATAAAAAATTTGTTTATCATTGTATAGCTTGACATTTAGGTTAAAAAGTTTTTCAGTTTTTAGCTGTTAGGAATAAAATTACTATGACTTTGTTGAACAGATACCTTGTGAATCTGTTTACTTGCTTCTGGTGGATACCTAACTTGAAACAGAACTGCTGGGTCTTGGGATGAGCAAATGTATGTCCAATTTTATTAGAAACAATGAAATGTGTGCCAAAATGGTTGTGTAATTCTGGAGAAATGGACGAAATTTCCATCTAGTTGCTCCATGACCTCTTCAACACTTGGCATTTTTTGTCATTTTAATTTTAGCCATTATATGTAATATCTCATTTTTGTTTAAAATACAACATTTTAATTACTTTTCTTGCTATATAAAACAAGACATATACTTTACTGAGAAATTAGACATATTTATGTATTTCTCATCTACATCTAGAAATAGAACATTACTGGTGCCCCAGAAAGTTTCCCTATTAACCCCTGTTAAATCACCACAAAACAGGGAAGTATATTTTTATTAGTTCCCAAAACAGAATTAATTTTCACATTTCCTATAGAAGCAGCACTAGAAGAGATTTCTATTTCATAGTACTGCTACTAATTCAAGCGGTTTCCATGAAAAGAGTACGTTTTGAAACTCTGAGCTTCTGACTTTTGGAAGGTGGCCCGTGGTAGGTCAAGGATCAGCTTATAGCTTATGTCTCTAAGCCTATTAAATCTACTTTTGATCTGTCCTGTACCCTGATTTTCCCTAACTGCCGGCTTAGAAAGCATGCTTTCTCTACCCTGCCCAATTGCTTAATAATTGGGTAGGATGAGGCTTTACAACTGGAAGAAGGAAAAGCCAGGGTGATTTATAAATGGGCAGTTATTGCGAGAGTTCACTCAGCTAATTTAGAGTTAATTATATTTGAGATGGTTTTAACTTCAACCTCTTTTTTTTTTTTTTTAAACAGGACTGTCATAGTTGGTATTATTTATGTGCCAGTGACTTGCTAAAGCACAGAGGCACAGGGCAGCTTGTGCAATTAATCTCTTGCATTAGACAGAAACAGTTGTTCTAATTTTATTTTCATCTAAGCATGGATCGTGTCGGGTTGGCCAATGCATTTGGTCGAAGGACAAAGTTCAAGTGTTTATGGCTGTATATTTTAAAGCTGATTTGTGAAAGAGGAGGAAATATTTCGAAGAATCAGAGTTTTACCAACTTAGGAGCTGTGGGTTGCTGAAGAATCAGCATTTAACTGCATTATTTTAATGATAAAATCTATTCAAATTGTGTTTGGGCTAGTAAATCTGATATTTATATCTATGTTTTGAAGATTTTTGGTTTACTTATAAGCATTTCTTGGTGCCAACAAAAAATATTTCCTCCCTCTTTCTAACCTGTACTTTGATGTCTAATACATAGTGAGTATCTCCTATATGTTGATTGAAGTGTATATTTTTTCCTGTGAAAAGTTTGTTCTTAGGGTGAATTAGATTAGTAATTCTGACCCTCCATACTTAATATATCACAAGAAGGGAAGTAACATTTTTAGTAGTGCTTTTTTTGACCTCTAATTTTATAATACCCATTTTCAGATTTTGTGTGCTTGTTAAAGAACTCTCATAGATTTATATCTTACGAACAACTGTTAGCTTCCTGTAAATTGTTTGTTTTAGTTTTTAGTACATGTGTATCCATCACCTACTTTATTTATTTATTTATTTTTTTAAGATTTATTTATTTATTTGTTTGTTTATTTATTTATACAAGCACTGGGTACAGTCAGAAGCGCGGGAGGGTGAGAGAGAATTCACCAGAGCCAGAGCGGGGAGCAGAGCAGGCAGAAGGACCGAAGTACACTGCTGAGGGGAGCAGCGGGCAGCAGGAGAGGTCTGTGTGCCATGTGGGACCCTCCTCCGGTGGCCTGGGAGCAGCCGGGAATCGAACCGGCGCTGCAGAGGCTGCAGGCAGCTTCGCAACCCAGCGCTCAACCGCTGCGCCACCAGGGAGGCCCACCATCACCTACTTTAATAAATAAAACTTTACAAAACATTCCCTGGGGCTACCACTCTGATTTTGAAGGTTTTTTTTTTTTTTGCATATTTTCATATTTCCCTACACATGGATATCACATGTTTATCCCTACACTTGTATATATCCTCAAACCACAAATACTATTTATTGTTTTATATTTTTGAAACCTATAAAATATCAAATGCACATATCATTCTAAGTTGTATGTTCAATCTGATGGTAACAAATTATCTACATTGGTAAATGTTCAAGTTAATTTCTTTAAATTCCTGTGTGGAACTCACTGTACATATCCATCACAGCCATCTACTTATATCTAGTTTCTCTTTAGCAGACCTTTAGGTTGATCCCTCTGTTTTGTTATTTCAGTCAATATAGCTCTCCTTCCACACACTTGTGCACAGTTTTATAAGAATCTCTAGAATATAATGGAAAAGTTCTTCCTTAAGGTGGAATGCCAAGTAATGAATGTGAAAGGGATGAGGAATGAGGAAATGCTATTTTAAGAGATACACAATACCAATTCATTCAGACAAGAATCATCAAAAGATGCTAATACCATTGGTTGAGGGTTTGAGAGCAGGGTATTTATGCAGTCTTGACCATTTCTTCCATTTATAGATACTTATAGGTAAACAAGTATCTACATATTAATCAAAAAGAGAAAACTAGTAACTTTACATAGTAAACATTACCTTAAGCCAAGATCAAAACATCCTCAATCATGGACCAAATTGATGTCAGGCACCCCCCAATTTGAAGCACTGAGAAGGATACAATATCACTTACGTGGCATTCTTGTCTCCAGTGTACAGCCTGCATTTGATTATGAGAAGACATAAGATTACCTGAAGTTGAGAGACAATCTATAAAATAAACAGATCATATTCCTAAAAAGTGTCAGTGTTTTGAAAAACAAAGAAAGGTCGAGGAAGCTTTTTTTTTTTTAAAGATTTATTTTATTTATTTATGCATACAAGAGCTGGGGTGTAGGCCAGAGGTGTAGGTAAGGAGAGGTGAGAGGATTCAGCAGAGACAGAGTGGGGAGCAGAACAGGCAGATTGAAATACACTGCTCACAGTAGCAGCAGGTGAGAACAGGAGATATCTGCTGTGCCCTGTGGGTTAGCTCCCTGGCCTGGGATCAAACCCTTGCTACAGTGGCTGTAGATAGCTTCATAGTGCTGAGACTTAACCCCTTGCACCACCAGGGAGGCCTGAGGAACTTTTTGTATTATAAAGACTAAAGAGTTGGCATGTAAATGTAATATACAATTCTGGGTGGAATCCTGAACCAGAAAAGAGTGCTGTAAGGGTATGTCAAGGTTTGAATAAGGCCCGTAGATTAGATACTAGTACTGTGATCATGTCAGCTTTTCTGATTTTTGATAACTGGATTGTGACATGACCTGAGGAAATCTGTGGTGAAATATCTGGGGATAAAGGGTATTATGGCTGTTATTCATTCTCAAGTGATTCAGATTAAAAAAAAAAGTATTGTTTTTATACATGTAGAGAGAGAACAATAAAAATGAGCAGAATGTAGATGACTAGTGAATCTGGTTAAACAATTGTTGCAGCTTTCTGTACATTTAAAATTATTGAAGGAGTATATTTCTGACGAATTCATGGGAGTAGAATTTCCTGGGTTTTTGGCTATGAATGTCTCTAAATTTTATAGACAGTGCCAACTAGTTTTCATTGTAGTACTAATTACATTCTCACTATCCCACATCTTCACTTGATGTTACCAAATTAAAATTTTTTGTTAGTTTTCATATGCATGAAATATTATCTCATTGTGATTTTACTTTGCATTTTTCCATTTATAGTGAAGCTAAAAAGCTTTTCAAAGCTTTTCAAAGTTTAGTCATTATGGTTTATACTTTTATGAAGCACTTGCCATATTTTAGCTATTTTATCCCCCCTGGGTTCTTTAACTTTTTCTTATTAATCCTATGTGTGTTCTGAAATTAATCCTTTGTCAATTAGCTACATTGCAGTTATCTACATACTTTCTAGAGAGGATTGGTAAAAAATATATAATTGAGTTATATATATATTTTAAAGATTTATTTATTTATGCATACAGGATTGGGGTACAGGCCAGAATTGTAGGAGGTGAGAGGATCCATCAGAGACAGATTGGGGAACAGAACAGGCAGATTGACCAAGTACACTGCCAAGGGGAGCAATGGGAGAGTCAGGAGAGGTCTGCTGCGCCCATCTGGGTTGCTCCTTGGCCGACGGGGGATTGAACTTGTGCTGCAGTGGCTCCGGATAGCTGCATAGGTTGCGTCTTAACCTCTTGCACCACCAGGGAGGCCCGAGTTATATTTTATTTGAGTTACAAAGAATAAAGTAGGTAAGAGGGTAGAGAAAATATTGCACATGAAGTGTGTAGAGGCTAGTGGCCTGGCTTCTGTTTATAGACCTCTTCTCTCCTGGCCTAGTTAATAATATGAGGCAACTTGAACTTGCATTAGTATTTCTGATCCTTCTGCAAAGGTTATTTTTAGGAGTGTCTACTGTCTTCAGTGCGTTTCATTCAGAGATTTGCCTAATAATTTGTTCCTTCTCCCTCTTCTAGACTTAAAAATGATTTTATATTGCTAAATAACGAAACTCTTACATACCTATTAGCCAAGGTTACTTGGATTGAGTAATCTTGAGCAAGAGTGATAGCAATAATTTAGTAGGGACACTATTTTGGTTTACCTTCTAATATTATTAGACTGTTTTCAGAGATAGTGAAACAAGATGAAATCACTGAGATCTGACTATTGAAAAAGGTAATCTAATAATCATATTGTTCTAGTTCTTAAGGTGATGAGGTATTAGCTTTACTTGTGAGTAAAGCAAAACAAAACAAACAAACCAAAAACCAAAAATGGCAATAAAATGAGGAAATTGAACTAAATCAACACTAAAATCTCAAAACTTTAGCCTTGTAAGGAAACTAAAAATTCTACCTTCATTTCATTTATAAGGGACATTAATTTTGGTGACTTAAGTAGAGGCTGACTGGAGGTTGTCCTAAACAATATTTGACTTTGGTCCCAGGTCCTCTTTACTTTCTACTCTAGTGTGTTATGTTGCTGTTCTTTCATTACCCAATTTATTGCAGCTTCTGTGGATGAACATATAAATTCTTCAGAGGGTTAGCAATGCAGCTTTCTCCAATTTCCTCATTGATTTCCTAGCAAACTGGAAAGTGAAAATCAAAGCTCTTTCAGGGAATTTAACATTTTAATCTCCAAAATAAAAACCTTTTTTAATATAGAAAATAAAATACTGAGAACCAAAATTCCTCCGTAATGAATCAAATTCATTAAATACAAGCCATTTCATGAAGATTCCATGATTTCTCCTCTCTTCCCACTGCAATTGCTTGTATTTATTTCTGAAATCTCTTCCATGTTACCCATTAAGTTTATTCACTTGTCGTCTTCACAATTAAAGTTGCTCCTTTGGTCAGTTGATCTTCTGTCCTATGGCATTTCTCATGTTTTGCTGTTTTCTTTTAAGGTATTATCCAAAGAGATGAGTCACCCATGGAAAAAGGGCTCTCCGGTCTTCGAGGAAGGGACTTTGAGCTGTCTGATGTCTTTTATTTCTCCAAGAAGGGATTGGAAGCCATTGTGGAAGATGAGGTGACTCAGAGGTTCTCCTCAGAGGAGCTAGTGTCATGGAATCTCCTTACAAGGACCAATATAAATTTCCAGTACATCAGTCTGCGACTCACCTTGGTGTGGGTGCTGGGCGTCATCGTACGCTACTGTGTCCTTCTGCCCCTGAGGTATGTCTTTTGCCCAGTAATTTAATGGTATAATTTAATGGTATAATTGGTTCAGCGTTCCTTTTTAATCCTGTGTGTAGTGGCCACATGAGAGTATTGTGGTACTAATCCCAGCCCTTCCCACTTATGAAACACCACCAAAGGTGGCCTCCACAGCTTTATCTATTTGCTGTTCGTATTTTCTCCCCAATGACGGTATGTATCAGAATCCAATATATACAACCTGGATCCCCATTCCTGCTTCAGACGTAATTTGAGGATGCATTGTAAAGGAAGGTTAGAAAAAAAAGAGAAGTTTTTCGGGTTCACATTCACCAGAGTGTCAACCAAGCTATCATGGACTTTCTTGGCTGCTCATAGCTGCACAGGTGAGGAAAAGAATTCCTGAGAGTCATTATCATGTGGGAGAGAACCATTTAGAGGAGTGAATTTGTTCCATACATTTCTATCAGGATTGCTCATATTTCTTAAATAATTTCCCCACCTGGGTCTCCTTCTGGTTCTAGGTTTGAGTGCTGCCCAATGAGGAGGTAGCCTCAAGCTCAGTTAGCGGGAACCACAGTGTGGATGAGTTGACACACAGTGGGATGATGTTGCAGTGGCCAATGCTGATGAACATGGTGATGGCAAGTAATAAGTGTGTACCAGCCACATCCTTGCTATTGATTGTCTTGGTTCATTTCCCTGGACATGGCCTTGGCATCCACTCAATAGAGCTTTCCAGGCAGTTGCTACCAGCCAATGAAAATTGGCAGATGAGCTGAAACCTCTTTAGTAATTCCTTGGGTGGCCTCTACTTGCCTCATTCAGATTTATTACAAGGAAAGAGATTGCTTAAGCATACACAAACACATTTCTAAGAAGCTCTTACTGTTTTCTTTTGCCCATGTTTCCAAG
The DNA here is from genome assembly GCF_014898055.3 of Talpa occidentalis. Taxonomy (NCBI): domain Eukaryota; kingdom Metazoa; phylum Chordata; class Mammalia; order Eulipotyphla; family Talpidae; genus Talpa; species Talpa occidentalis. Next base: position 50,658,935 of record NW_023604972.1, read on the forward strand.
GTCCAGACTTTGGAGCACAGTATGTTTTTTTGGTAATAATTTAAACTTTGATAGCAAAGTTAAATTCAGGTTTCACATGCACTTCTGCATGAACCTTAAACCAATGTCCCCAAAGTGGGGTTCATGTACCCTGGGGATATATAAGATTATCTATTGTGTGCAAGAAGGCAATACTAGAGCTTATATTTTTTAGAAGTTTCTAATCAGTTTATAGATAGAGTTTCTATTTATTTTATATTTCTGTTTTTATTCTGAAAAAGTGAAATTTCAGCAAAGTTGAAGATATGTGTATGTTTTTATATGTTGCTATGTATGTGTTCTAGCATCTTCACTTGGTCCTTGGGTGGGGTGGAAGGGATCAGGGACTGTATCCAAGACAACCTGGAACATGACTTTATTTATTTATTTATTTATTTATTTAATAATAAATTTTATTTTTATATTCCCCATACAGTTGCAACCCCCCTTTCTGATCCCAATCCCTCCCCTCCCACCCCCCCCCAAAAGTGTCTCTGTTTCATAGTTTTTTGTTGATTCTGATTTTCACTTTCTTATAGTTATTCATTTTCCTGGTCCCTTATTTAAGTTTTCTAGATTCCTGCTATGAGTGAGACCATCCGGTATTTTTCTTTTTCTTTTTGGCTTATTTCGCTGAGCATGATCCCTTCCAGCGCCATCCATGTTGCTGCAAATTGCATGTGTTTATCTTTTTTGAATGCTGAATAATATTCCATGGTGTATATGTACCACAGCTTCTTGATCCAGTCATCTATTTTTGGGCATTTGGGTTGTTTCCAAAGCTTAGCTATTGTAAACAGTGCTGCTATAAACATAGGGGTGCAGGTGTTCTTTGGAATGGATGTTTCTGTGTCCTTTGGGTAGATACCTAGGAGTGGAATTGCTGGATCATATGGAAGCTCTATGTTTAGTAGGTCCAGAAATCTCCACACAGCTCTCCATAGTGGTTGGACCAGTTTGCACTCCCACCAACAGTGCAGGAGAGTTCCTTTTTCTCCACACCCTCGCCAACATTTGTTGTTGCTAGTTTTTTTAATATGTGCCATTCTCACTGGGGTAAGATGGTATCTCATGGTAGTTTTGATTTGCATTTCCCTGATGACAAGTGATGTTGAACATTTTTTCATATGCCTGTTGGCCATTTGTATTTCCTCTTCAGAGAAGTTTCTTTTTAGCTCTTCTGCCCATTTTTTGACAGGATTATTTTCTTTGTTGTTGCTGAGTCTCATCAGCTCTTTGCAGATTTTTGTGATCAGTCCTTTATCATTAGTGTTGGGTGCACAAATGTTCTCCCAGTTGGTGGGGTTTCTCTTTGTTTTTGTTATTGTCTCTTTTGCTGTGCAGAAGCTCTTTAATTTGATGTAGTCCCAGGTGTTTATCTTTGCCTTCACTATCACTGCTTTGGGTGATGTGTCTGTAAAGATGTCTTTGATGTGCAAATCACGTAGTGTTTCGCCTATATTTCCTTCTATATATTTTATGGTTTCAGGTCTTATGTCTAGTTCTTTAATCCATTTTGAGTTGATTTTCGTGTATGGTGTGAGGTAGTGGTCAAGCTTCATTCTTTTGCATGTAGCAACCCAGTTTTCCCAGCACCATTTATTGAATAAACTTTCTTTGCTCCAATGCATAGTCTTTGCTCCTTTGTCAAAGATTAGTTGACCATAGATCTGTGGGTTTATTTCTGGATTTTCTATTTGATTCCATTGGTCTGTATGTCTGTTCTTGTGGAACATGACATTTTAACACCAGATACCTGAGATGCCTTCGTTTGTTGTTGGTTACTTTCATCATGCAGTGATTGCCCCCCAAAAAAATTGTGTTATGACTCTATCTAATTTAATTAAAGTAACACTCACAAAATAGATAAATGACAGAAAAGATTCTTGCAAAGAAACTATACTTAAGATAATCTGATAATGTAAGCATCCAAGATCAAACAGAAGATGATAAAATTGAGACTCCTACTCCCAGTACATGCTGTACAGTGTGAAAGAATTGCTTTGTGCATGCTTTTCAAAAGAAGCATTTACTACAACATGAGCATTTATTTACTTTTTAATTTGATTTTTATTAAATTTGCAGTTTTTTAAAATAATTATTTTTTTTTATTTTTTACATAATTGTTCATTTTTAAACAATATTTGCTTCCCCCCACCCCCTCAGGTATAGTCCCCATAAGCAATTTACAGATTCAATGTGAGCATTTTAAAAATAAAAAGTATTTTTTTTTTTACACTGATGTCTTATTTGGTTTCCCTATATTCCTGCTATAAGTGAAACCATGAGATATTTTTCTTTTTCCTTCTGGCTTATTTCATGGACTGAAGTGATGGTGCGCGGGTGCATTGGTGAAGGAAACTCTATGGGGACTATACCTGAGGGGGTAGGGTGAAGCAAATATTGTTTAAAAATGAATAATGATGTAAAAAATAATCATCATAATAAAAATAATAATAAAAAATTAATTAAAAAAAAGAAAAAAAAGTAGGGCCTCCTGTTGGCACAAGAGATTAAGTGTCAGCACACTGAAGCTATCTGCAGCACCAGTTCCATACCAGGCCAGGGAGGAGCTCGACCCCGTCCAGGGAAGCTAACCAGCATGATGCAGCAGACCTCTCCTGTCTCATCCACTGCTCTCCTCAGCAGTGTATTTCAGTCAATCTGCCTGTTCTGCTCCCCATTCTATCTCTGATGAATCCTCTCATCCCTAGCACCTCTGACCTGTATCCCAGTTCTTGTATGCATAAATAAGTAAATCTTTTTTAAAAAAAGTAAAAAAATGGAAAAAAGCAAGATCATCCTAAAACTGACTGTGATATTGATGGTACAACTCTACGACTATTCCTCAAATTGTTGACTTGTGTATTCTAAATGGGTGATTTGTATGCTATGTGAATTATATCTCAGAAAAGCTCCTAAAAGAATAGATTGTGGCTGAAAACTGGTGTGATCTATGAGAACTCTCAAGTTGTCTTACTTAAACAAGAAAACAAGATTTTCTGGCCTGTTAATCTGGCAGAGTTTTTCAGGTATTTTGAGCCCAATTGTTAGACAAGTTAAAATGTAACCCCTTCTGATTTAATATTTAGAAACAAGAGATTTCATTAGGGCAAAATAGTGACACATTACTGCTAAAGCTTTTGCATAATTGATGGATGAGATTAAGCCATGATTTAGTAATTTCATGAGTGACTGCACAGAAATATCACTTAAAGAAAACTGAGCCTGACGTTTATATTGCTGTGTCAAAAGGTATAAAAGCAAACCTTACTAAGGTATTCATAAGAATGACCCATTTATTTTGAAAGATTTAAAATCTCAATATTTTCTTTTTGAGTAATCCCATTTACATTTCTAAAAATGACTATCTTCATTTTGAAGTGATTGAAAAATATATTAAAAGCACTTTACACAAATGAGAAAGTGTCTGGCCATTAGAGATATTGTTAGTCAACTTTTGAGTTAGCTTGACCTAATATATAGGGACAACAGATTTTCATTAAAGGATTCCTGCATGGAACTATAGTTTTCTGTAGTTGTTATGAAATAAATCTTAAGTGTAAGTCTTTGTTATTTGTCATACATTTCAAATTCCTTTGAGAAAAAATTGAACTGTGCCCTTTGCCACCTGTCAATAGAAAACAAAGAAAAATAAGTTATTTTCATTTCTTTGTAAAATATTTCCATATAATCATAGCTGGAGATGCCAAAGTATTTAGAACAAAATAATAAGGTAATAACTTTCAACCTGAAATAACATTTATAGAACATGTGTACTTAAAATAATTAAAATAGGGCCTCACCTGGTGGCACAGGCAGTTGAGTGAGCCCTGTCCGCAGCCTCTGCAGCGCCGGTTCGATCCCGGGCGGTGAGGGTCCCACATGGCACGGCAGACCTCTCCTGTCGCTCCCACTGCTCCCCTCAGCAGTGTATTTCGTCAGTCTGCCTGTTCTGTTCCCCACTCTATCTCTGGTGAATCCTCTCACCCTCCCGCGCATCTGGCCTGTACCCCGGTTCTTGGATAAATAAATCTTTAAAAATAAATAAATAAAATAATTTAAATACTTTAAGAACAGAGGCAAGAGTTTTTTCCTTTCACTTTATTCCTTTTGCTATCCCTCTGAAAGCTTTGATGATTGTATAGATTGAACTTGACAGTTTTGTAAACAAATTCCCGGGCCTTCTCTGTGCATCTGTAGATTATGTGCTCACTGTTATTTTGAAAATTTCATTATACTCTATATTATTTTGAAACTTGCTGTGGTTTTTTTCATCTCAAAATGTACCAAGGACTATTCTTCCATGTGAGAATCTATAGATATACCTAGTTCTTCTTTTTAAAAAAGAAGAACTTTTTATTTTTTATTTATTTATGCATATAAGAACTGGAGTGTAGGCCAGAGGTGTGTGTGGGGAGTGAGAGACCAGAGACAGAGTGGGGAGCAGAACAGGCAGATTGACTGAAATACACCAAGGGGAGCAGTGGGCGAGAGAGGAGAGGTCTGCTGCGCCATGTGGGTCAGCTCCATGCCCCGGGATCGAACTCATGCTACAGTGGCTGACAATAGCTTGATAACTCTGAGACTTTAACTCCCGAGGCACCAGGGAGGCCTCAGATTTACCCAAATTTTAATGGCTGCATCCTATTTTATAGTGTGGATGCTCTATACTTTACTTATAATGTCATTATTTAGGAACATTTATGTTTTTTTCCCTTTGCCCCTGCTATTTCACTAACGTTTGCATTACCATTTCGGTTTTTTTTTTCAGGATTACCTTGGCTTTCATTGGAATCAGTTTGTTGGTCATGGGAACCACACTGGTCGGGCAGCTGCCAGACAGCAGGTGAAATATTTCCTTTCACCCAGTCATAAGTAGAAGTCCCTTTGCTCATTTGTGCTGGCAAAGAGAATATTTGTTTGATTCCTGCATATTGCATTAAATTTGTGGCCCCAGTACACTTACTACAATTCTACTGACTTCATCTTCATAGTCTTTATGTGATTTTTTCCATCATACTTCCATATAAATCAGAAGAACTTGCTTTTTCAAAGGGAAAGTGAAGGAAGAAGATAAGACTACAGACTCAAAGGAAAGTGAGTCTCATAGCATTGTCACATTCATTGGGCCAAGACCAAAGAAGCTTCAGCTTCAGGAAGTTATAATTATAGCCCAAGAGGGTTGGGTTGGGTTTCTTTCTTTCTTTCTTTCTTTCTTTCTTTCTTTCTTTCTTTCTTTCTTTCTTTTTTTCTTTCTTTCTTTCTTCTTTCTTTTTTCTTTCTTTCTTTCTTTCTTTCTTCTTTCTTTCTTTCTTTCTTCTCTCTCTCTTTCTCTCTCTCTCTCTCTCTCTCTTTCTCTTTCTCTCTTTCTCTCTCTCTTTCTCTCTCTCTTTCTCTCTCTCTTTCTCTCTTTCTTTCTCTCTTTCTTTCTCTCTCTCTTTCTCTCTTTCTCTCTCTCTTTCTCTCTCTTTCTTCTCTCTCTCTTCTCTCTCTCTTTTCTCTCTCTTTCTCTCTTTCTTCTCTCTTTCTTTCTCTCTCTTTCTCCTCTCTCTTTCTCTCTCTCTTTCTCTCTTCTCTTTCTTTCTTTTTTTCTTTCTTTCTTTCTTTTCTTTCTTCTTTCTTCTTTCTTTCTTTCTTTCTTTCTTTCTTTCTTTCTTTCTTTCTTTCTTTCTTTCTTTCTTTCTTTCTTTCTTTCTTTCTTTCTTTCTTTCTTTCTTTCTTTCTCTCTCTCTCTCTCTCTCTCTCTCTCTCTCTCTCTCTCTCTCTCTCTCCCTCCCTCCCCCTCCCTCCCTCCCTCTCCCTCCCCCCTCCCTCCCTCCTCCCTCCCCCTCCCTTCCTTCCTTCCTTCCTTCCTTCCTTCCTTCCTTCCTTCCTTCCTTCCTTCCTTCCTTCCTTCCTTCCTTCCTTCCCTCCTTCCCTCCTTCCCTCCTTCCTTCTTTCTTTCTTTTTTGACTTTTGAGTTGATGATATTTATTTTTTTAATTTTTAATTTTTTTAAATTTTAAATTTAAATTAAAATTTTTTTTTTTTTAATATCTAGGCTGCTTTCTGTAAGTTCTTTCCTATATGCCTTGGACCAGACTATAAGAACTGAGCTGTGCTTGTGTTCCTGAACACAGTGTGCTCCTGTGAGGGAGCACATTGACATTTTCATTGCATTGTTCCTTAGAAATGCCCAGAACTGCATAATAAAGTGTTTTGTTTTGTTTTTTTTTCCCTTCAGCCTCAAAAACTGGCTGAGTGAACTGGTCCACCTGACTTGCTGCCGGATCTGTGTGCGGGCTCTCTCTGGAACCATTCACTATCATAACAAGTGAGTGTCTGCTGACTTTTGCATTTTTCTAGGTAAATCCTGTATGTAATACAGTGGCTGAGAGGAAGCAGGTAAAATAAAAGTCCTTCCGGTGTGTTTATCCTTTCTACTTAGAGTGTTACAGACATATGATGCCAATAGTTTTTTGTAAATAAAATTTTATCAGAACCCAGCTGCGTTAATTTATTTACATATTTTCTGTGGCTTCCTTTGTATGAAAACACCAAACTCCTGTAGTTTTGACAGAGACCAGCTGATTTTCAAAGCTTAAAGTAATTACTATTTCAACCATCATAGGAAAGGTTTGCCAACCTCTCCTCTAAGGGGTGGGAGGAAGGAAGCTATAGTAAGTTTACTCTGTTGATCACCATGAAACCATTAAAAGTGATGTTTATGAAGATGGCAATAACATGAAAATATTTGTGATAAAATAAGTGAAACTTAATGTATCACAAAATCTATTAAAGTTGTGGAATCTTTGTAATGCAGTCTAATATTTTAAAATTATTTTTCATCATAAAAGGAAAATATGACAAAAACAACAACAAATATATATAAAAAGAATGCCATCGGCCCCTTCTCCCATTCTCTTACCCTACCCTCATCATACTGCCTAGAGATAAACTTGTTAGACAGACATAAGTACTTCCATATTTTATTCCCTTAATGTACTTCTTTAAAAAGGCAGAGGGGAGGATGAATCTCTATATGCTGTTCTGCAAATACAGAACATTTTTTCATGGCTTGGCACTTACAATTGTTTGTAATTGCAGGCAGTATCGACCTCAGAAGGGAGGCATTTGTGTGGCCAACCATACCTCCCCAATAGATGTTCTGATCTTGACCACAGATGGGTGCTATGCTATGGTAAGAGCAGCTAATTGACATTTCATTGTAGTTGCATATTTTATGGATTGCCCAAGCTTTTGATATGTTTTGGCATGAATTAGAGTTAGTTTCATATCAGAGAATGACTGCATCATACTACTGGAACTAAATAAGTTATGTAATATATTCGCATGAGGAATATATATTACAAGACAAAGAAAAAAAGTAAGTTTTTAAAGTAGTAAAAGATTAACTTATTAAAAATGTAGACATAATTGAAGTTGATCAGACTTTGTAAAGTTGAATTCATCTTGCTTATAAGAACCCTGCATGATTTAATGACACTTTTGAGACATTAAAATCTTCCTCTTCAGAGTTGTCCAAATCCCTTATCAGCCAATTAGTTCTGTCTTAGAGAGGTGTATGCAATTAAAAAAAAAAATATGGCTCTTTAATAATTCTCAAGCAAGAAAGGCAAATATTTATAATACATTGCCTTTCTCATTTCTTGCCTACATCCCCAAAGAAAAGGTAACAAAACGAAACCCAACAATGAAACATAACCCACAGTAAAGTCAAACACTCCAAAAACTCTTTTTGTGTGGATGAACCACACTCTGGCATTTTTTCAATTTTTTTTTTTTTTTTTTTTTTTTTGCATAGAAAAGCTGGGTTGTAGGCCAGAAGTGCTGGGAGTGTTGGGAGTGGGAGAATTAACCAGAGGCAGTGTGGGGAGCAGAACTGGCGGATTTACTGAAATACATCGTTAAGGTGAGCAGTGACTCAGACAAGAGAGGTCTGCTGCCCCATATATGGGTTAGCAACCTGACTGGGAATTGAACTTAGGCCTTAGGGGTAATAGTCCTGAGAATTAACCCCTTGGCCACCAGGGAGACCCTCAAAATTTTGTTTTCTACTAGCTTTAAGAATTTGTCAAGATTTCCTTCGTCGTCTTTATATAGGTAAATGTTGAAAGGTAACTAAAATGTTCTTTTCTGCAGGTGGTGAATATGCCCTAAGTCAGTGTGTGGAATAGAATGATGAGGAAGGTCTCAGGGAGTCTTCTTCTTTTCATATCTCCTGGTGGTTGCTTAAGCTTCAAAGAGACCTGATGGTTTTAATTTTGTTTGTCAGCTACAGCGACTGATAGTTGTGGTCTACTGTGCTTCTCTGGAAAGGCATTTGAAGGTGCCAACATTAAGTTTCTGCTGTTGGAAGGAGTTAGGGGCTGTAGGCACATGTATTGGTGTTTGACTCACCATAGATTATATGGTAATTGAAGGACCTGTGTAGAAATTCTAAGTTATGGCCAGATATTTAATTAGTCTAAAGCATAATTTCAGATCTCTAACCCTTGGGCAACAAATTTTAATGCGTTATGAAATTTCTCAGAGTTGTGGAGTTGTTTCTCAACCTAAGGAAAGTTTAACTGCTTCTGAAAAGATTTATGGAAATTGGTAGTACTTAATCTTTTTTAGGTCAGGAGTCAGTTAAGAATTATGTATACCTTTTTAAGCAAAAACGTGTGTACATTGTATAAACACAATTGGTGTGTAATTTCCAAGTGTTCATGGATTCCCCCAAAGCCCATCTAAGGATTCTCATGTAAGCAATCTTTGACAGACTCCAGCACAGTTTTGGGAGTATAGAAAATCTTTGTATCTATGTGAGCAATCCTTTTCACAGCTATTATATTTGACATTCCCATAACCTAGTGAGGTTAAAATTCAGATTTTGTTAAACATGAGAAAACTGAAGCTCAGACCTTTTAGGTCACCTGCCATTTAATTCACTCAGTGTTGTGATTAACAAAGAGTTAAGTATAACTCATTTGTGACTAAGGGCCTCAATTTTTTTTTAAAGATTTTATTTATTTATGCATACAAGATCTGGGGTACGGACCAGAGGTGTGGGGGGTGAGGGGATTCACCAGAGACAGTGGGGAACAGAACAGGCAGAATGCCTGAAACACACTGCTGAGGGGAGCAGTGGGTGAGTCAAGAGAGGTCTGCTGCACCATGTGGGTTGCTCCCTGGCTGGGGATCGAACTTGCGCTGCAGTGGCTATGGACAGCTTCATATGTTGTGTCCTAACCCCTTGCGCCACTAGGGAGGAGGGGCCTCAAAATTTTGTTGACATTTTCCATGGTTTGGGGTATAACTCTAACTACAATATTAACAAAGTTTTAGAAAAGCACAGTAACTGTGAACTTTCCAGTGGGCTGAGTGATAGAAATCTTGGCCAGCCAGATTTAAATCAAGAGCAGTGAAGGGCAGAAGTGGGAGGAAACTGTACACTAACCTCCAAAGTCCTGTTCGGCTTCTTTTGGCTAAATATAAACTATGTATCTGAAGAAGATTCACGATCTCTTCTCAGTGACTTTTCCAAAGTCTTTTTCTTTCCTCATAAATAATGAACTCTACTTTTTTTATAATTTAGAAATATTTTCTAACTTAGGGAGAAGCTGTAATAAATTGTTACATAGAACATTCATATGCCTTTTATCGACACTAACCTGTTCATATGTTTTACCCTATTTGCTTTATCTTTGTGTTCATACACACTGCCTTTCTCTCTCTGTCTCTACATAACACTGTGTGTAAATATTTACATATTTAAACATATTTATGTTTAATATTTATTCTAACATTAACATAATATTAGAAATCTGAGTTTCAAGCAATACATCCAATTCTTAGGTTCTTTCTTGCTTTCCTGAAATCCCAAATTTGTATTACATTTTTTTTCAGAGTAAAACCCCTGTTTCCTGACAATATTAACATATTTGCTTTCTCAATCTTATAATATATTTAAAATTATGTCAGAGTTGCTTCACCTGTCTTACTACAAAAAACAAATGTATCAAAAGAATTCAGGGTATTTTGCAGGTCTTCTTGCTACCCCACCAAGACTGGAGATGTGTGGTCAAATACTATCTTGGTAAATGTTCCTTTATTCATTTGTAATACACTTGGGTTAGTTTCAGTTTGTTTTCACTTTGTTATTATCATTCTTGTTGATTTATTTTTTGAATATGTCAGACATTGACATGCTTCTAGATGTCAAAAGTAAACAAAATATGTATACACATAGAAGTGTACCTTCTTCCATTTTGCCCTATCCTTGTGGCTTCCATCTTCATTGGTTTTGGTGATTATCCTTTCTTTGTTTTATAGAGATCACCAAATATATGAGATTGTTTCCCTTTTCTGTCTTAGACAAAAGATAGCGTACTATATTTGCCTTTTTGCACATTTTTTTCGTTTAACAATATCATAGAGATCAACCTTATTCTTTTCCCATTTGCATAATACTCCATGGTGTATATTATCTAATTCCTTATGTTTGAACATTTGGATAGTTTCCAACATTTCATAATTAAAATAATGCAGCAATATGCACATGTATTTTCATTTTGTTGGAGGGATTTATTCACAATGAATTCCTAGAAATGAAATTATTGAGTTGAAGGATAACCACTGATGTAATTTTATTAGGTGTCAAATTTCCTTTTGTAGCTATTATGTTACCCATCCCCATAGTGTAAGAGAATGCTCATTTCACAGAGGCTTGACTGAGAGCGTATTGTCAAGCTTTTGAATCTTTGTCAGCCTGATAGCTGAGAAATGACACTTCAGTGTAGTTTTTTTTTTTTTAAATTGTTTTTCCTTAGGTAGAGTCTTAGCTGTTTTTTTTGTTTTTTTTTTTTTAAGATGTATTTATTTATTTATACAAGCACTAGGTACAGTCAGAGGCGCGGGAGGGTGAGAGAATTCATCAGAGCCAGAGTGGAGAGCAGAACAGGCAGAGTGACGATGTATACTGCTAAGGGGAGCAGTGGGCAGCAGGAGAGGTCGGCGCACCATGTGGGACGCTCGCCTGGCGGCCAGGGATCGAACCGGCGCTGCAGAGGCTGCAGGCAGCTTCGCAACCCAGCGCTCAACCGCTGTGCCACCAGGAAGGCCCTCAGTGTAGTTTTAATTTGCATTTTTAAAAATCTTGACTAAATTGAAAAACCTCTATGTTATGCAGCAACGTAACTTAAAATTCAAAGATGCTAGGGGAAAGAATCAGACTTTTGGGGATGCCCAACTAAATGTTAGGCAGGAAGATGGTGGATCCTTGATTCATTACTTTCTCCAGGAACATTGAGGATAGGTGTCTGGAGGGCACAGCCATATCTAGGATAGAGAGCTGCAGACATGAGGAACAGTGTTTCAGCAGGGAGAAGAGACAGAAACCATTGGAAGGTATAGGAGAGACAGAGAAACAGTCAGGAACTAGTGGGGATACTGTCCTTCACCCACTGAATCTTCCGGGCTCTCTTGGAGTCCTGGCCTAGGGTGGAGAGTACACACTTCTGAGTGAGAGCATAACTTGTTCAAAAAGGGCACCCTGGCAGCTGGTGACTGGGTTTTGACAATGGAGAGAGCACTCATCTGTCTCCCATGCAATCTCTTGGCTCCTTTGGCTCTTGGGCCTGCTTTGGTGAGTCAGCAGGGGCTCTTCCTAGCATGATCTCTGGTGCTTCTCTATTCCAGTACTTCCCTGATCCATCTCCAAGCATATTGTTCATAGTCTTGTCTGCAGGGATGCCTGGATAACAGTAGAAAACTGGGATGATAACCCATCCCTCCACTGTATGACCCATCCCTCCACTGTATGACTGTATCTCACACTGTATGATTTTCAGACCTATGCCAAATGGTCATAGTCTATAAATGATTACAGTAAACACAGCCTGCAGAGCAAGAGAATCCCAGGTTTTTGTTGCCCACCTGGGGGAGCTGGCAGAGGTGCTAATCTGGATCTGGTGTGATATCTTGGACTTTCCTGCTTTAGCACTTTCCTGCTCCACAAGAGAGTACAGACTCTCGAGGCATGTTGCTTGTAGCCTTCTCTGCAGAGGGCTCCTGGACATGCTTCAGGAAGCCCCACCCACTCTTCCCTTATATGTGACTTTCAGGCAGGCTCCCATCATTTATATCCAGAAATGGCTAGTTTCTGTGTGCCCAGCCTGTGAACAAAGGGCATCCTTATTGCTTGGTGGCCAGTATGTGGAGTCAAGAGTGGTAGCCACCTTCCTTAGTGTGTTCTTTCAAACTTCCACTGAAGTTCCCAACTTGTTACTGCTGAAGCATGTAGGACTCCTGGGGTGAAGATCTAAAACAGCAGAGTGGGAAGACAAATAAGCAAAAAAAAAAAAAAAAAAAAAAAAACAGAACAAAATACAACACTGGAAACTTGAGACTTCAAGGAAATATGACACCACAGGAGAGATCAACTTTTCAAATTCCAGCCACAAAGATATCAGAAATACAACCAATGAACAGAAAATAGAAATTGATGATTTAAATAAGAAAATAAGGGACTTGCAATGTGCAAAAAAGACTAGCAGAGGAGATAAAACATGCTGCAGAAAGCTATGGAAGTATACTAGATCAAATAGAGCATTGAGTCAGTGACCTTGAAAATCATAATGCATAAAAGACCTAACTGGAAGAAGAAAGAGAAATAGGGAGAGAAAAATGAAGAAACACTTTGAGATTTACATGACTCCAATAGGAAAGTCAGCATAAGAATAATTATCTGAGAGAGAGAAGGGAGGAGAGAACTTATTCAAAGAACTAAGGAAAACTTCCCAAACCTGGTGAATGAAATAAATATACAAGTCCAAGAATCTAAAAGAATTCCTGGTTATCTAAATGCAGTAAGAACTACATGTAGGCACATAGTTGTGAAACTAATGAGAGCTCAAGACAAGAAAGAAAATTGGAGGTAGCTCGGAACCAAAAGCAGATAAACTATAATGGAAATCCTATAAGGCTGATATCAGACATCTCAGAAGAAACTCCAAGAACAAGGAGAGAATAAAGCAATGTACTCAAAATACTTAGTGATAAAAAAATTGCCATATAAGAATACTATATCCTGTGAGACTCTCTTTTAGATATGAAGGAGAAATAAAGGCCATCCCAGATGAGCACAGAAACTGAGGAAGTTTGCCAACACTAGATCTTCTGTGCAAGAAATGTTGAAAGGGCTCTCCTACTTATTTATTTATTTAAAAAAAATATTTGTTTATTTATGCATACAAGAACTGGGGTATTGGCCAGAGGTGTGGGGGTTGAAAGGATTCACTGGAGACAGAATGGGGAGCAGAACAGGCAGACTGACTGAAATACACTGCTGAGGGGAGCAGCGGGCGAGTCAGGAGAGGTCTGCTGCACCATGTGGGTAGCTCCTTGGTCGGCCGAGGATGAAACTTGTGCTGCAGAGGCTGCAGACAGCTTCATAGGTTGCATCTTAACCCCTTGCACCACCAGGGAGGCCCAGGGCTCTCCTATTTAAATAGAAGAGAAGAAAAGACACAAGCCATGAACAAGGAAATAGAACTAGAAAACTAAAGACAAAATAGCAATCACAAATCCTCATATATCAATAGTCCTCATATATCAATACCTTAAATGTAAATGGACTGAATTCATCAAATCAAAAGGCACAGAACAAAACCTATCTTTTTGCTGTCTCCAGAAGACCCATTTGACCTACAAAGATAAAAGTAAATTTAAGGGGGCCTCCCCCGGTGGCACAATGGGTTGAGCGCAGCGCTGTGAAGCTGTCGGCAGCCATGAAGCACAGGTTCGATCCCAGCCGGCCAGGGAGATACCCACAGGGCGTGGCAGACCTCTCCTGTCTCGCCTGCTGCTCCCCTCAGCAGTGTACTTAGGTCTATCTGCCTGTTCTGTTCCCTGCTCTGTCTCTGGTGAATTCTTACCCTCCTGCACCTCTGGCCTGTACCCCAGTTCTTGTATAAATAAATCTTTTTTAAAAAAAGTAAATTCAAGGTAAAAAGTTGGGGAAAAATCCTATAAGCAAAAGTGACGACCTCAGAATACAGGGACAGATCTATTTATATATATATATTTTTTTTTATAGAGGCATGTTTTATTTATTTATTTATTTTATTTGTTTGTTTTTTTTGTTTATACATGCACTGGGTACAGTCAGAAGCGCGGGAGGGTGAGAGAATTCACCAGAGCGGGGAGCAGAGCAGGCAGAAGGACCGAAGTACACTGTTGAGGGGAGCAGCGGGTGGCAGGAGAGGTCTGCGTGCCTTGTGGGACCCTCCTCTGGTGGCCGGGGAGCAGCCGGGGATCGAACCGGCGCCGCAGAGGCTGCGGGCAGCTTCGCAACCCAGCGCTCAACCGCTGCGCCACCGGGGAGGCCCAGGGACAGACCTATTTATATTAGATAAAATAGACTTCCAGTTAAAGAAGGTAATGAGACAGAGATGGAAAACTATGTAATAATTAAGGGATCAACTCATAAGGAACACATAATACTCATCAATATTTATGCACCAATTGAAGGAGTATAAAAATATATATGACAACTATTATAAAATCTGAAACCAGACATTGGGAACTACACAATAGTTGTAGACTTCAACACTCCACTTTCAGAAATGGACAGAGCAATAGGCAAAATCAACAAGGAAATAATGATTTTAGACCACATGGACATTTGTACCCCCCCCGAGAATTGATTATGCATTCTTTTCAAATGCACATAGAATATTCTCCAGGAAAGACAATATGTTTGGTCACAAAACAGGAGTCAATAAATTCATGAAGATTGAAAGCATATGAAATATCTTCTCTGATCAAAATGGTATCAAACTTTAAATCAACCACAAAGACAAAGCAGGAAAAACCCAATATGTGGACATAGAACAACATAATTAATGAGGAAATCAAAGTAGAAATTAAAATATATGTGGAAACAAACAAAAATAATGATACAAACTTTTAGGATTTATAGAACATGACAAAAAACAGAAGTGAGGGAAGTATATAGCAACATAGGCCACATCAAGAAACAAAAAAGAGCCCAAATAAATAACTTCACCTCTCACCTTAATGAACTTAAAAAGAACAAACAGAGCCAAAGTTGTTGAATTAAGGAAATAATAAAATGTAGAGCAGAAATAAATGAAACAGATAAAAAAAAGTCCAACATTATGATGAAAACAAAAGCTTGTTCTTTAAAAAAATTAACAAAATAGATGAACCTCTACCTAGATTAACTAAGGAAAAAAAGGGGAAAATGCTAATAAATAGGAACTGAAACAAAACAAAAATTACAACAGATATTTTGGAAATACAAATGAGTGCAAGAGATTACTATGAACACCCGTATGCCAGTAAGTTGAATAATCTAGACAAAATGGACAACTTCTTAGATATATACAGCCTTCTAAAACTGAATGAGGAAGAAATAGAAAGACTGAGCAGAGCAATGACAAACAAGGACATTGAAACAGTAACAAAATTATTTCCAAAAACCAAAAAGGCTAGGCCCTGACAGTTTCATGAGTGAGTTCTACTGAACCTTCAAAGACAATATCCATCCTACTCAAACACTTCCAAAAATTGGGAAAGAGGGAATCTTTTCAAACTCATTCAATTGGACAGCTTCACTCTGCTATCAAAACCAGACACAAATATCACTAAAAAGTTACAGACCGATATCTCTGATGAACAAAACTCAAAAATCCATAACAAAATATTAGCAAACAAAATACATTAAAAAAATCATACATTTTGACCAAGTAGGATTTATTCTGGAACACAAGGACAATATAACATCAGAAAATCAGTCAGTATTTACTACATCAACAAAGGGAAAGATTAAAACCATATGACCATATCAATAGATGCAGAGAAAGTATTTGATAAAATTCAATATCAATTTCTGAATTAAACCCTCACAGAAACTGGGAATAGATGGAAAATACCTCAAATGACATAAGCCATAAAAGATGAACCTACAGCTAACATCATACCAATACTGAAAGACTGAAAGCTTTTCCTCTAAGATCTGGTAGAAGGCAAGGATATCCACATTTAGCACTATTATCAGTTCTGCAAGTCTTAGCTAGAGCAATTGCACTGGAGCCCAAAGTGGGAAAAAAGAAGTAAAACTATCACTGTTTGCATATTACATACAGGCGATAATATACATAGACAACCCTAAAGACACTGCTAAAAAATGAATTGAAATAGTAACCCTTGCATCCAAAAGAATTAAATACCTAAGATTAAGCTTAATAAAGGAGATGAGGACCATTATAATGGAAATGATAAGGGATTGTTAAAAAAAAAAGACAACAAGCAAAAAAGGGAAAGATATTCCCAGCTAATGAATTGGAAGAATTAACATGGTAAAAATGGCCATCTTACCCAAAGCAATATACAATGCAATACAATCCATATCAAGGGCCCAAAGAAATTCTTGAAAGACATGGAACAAATATTACTGAAATTCATTTGGTACCACAAAAGACCCCAAATAGCTAAAGCAGTTCTGACAACAAAGATTAGTGGTATCACATTCCCAGACTTCAAACTATACTACAAAGCTCTAGTAATTGAAACAATATGGTACTAGACCAAAAACAGACCCACAATACAATGGAATAGAATTGAGAGCCCAGAAATAAATCCTTATGTATATAGACAGTTTCTGACAAAAGAGCCAAGAGTACACACAGGAGAAGTCTCTTCAACAAATGGTATTGGGAAAACTGGACAGCCACAGACACAAAAGAATGAAGCTAGATTATCTCACACCTTACTTAAAAATTATGGCTACCTTGGTGGTGGGTGTGGTGTGGTTACATGCATCTCAGGAGGAGTGATCTTATGTTTCTGGGTCACATGAGAATATTATGAGACTATATTACTTTAAAAAAAATTGTTAAAGTCTTAAAACTTTTCATTAATATTTCATATTATTTCACAATATAGGTTTTCTGAAAAAAATAAAAATCAAAAGAAGAATTAAATAAATTGACATTTTAAGAACATTTAAAAGACATTTCAAAATTCAAAAACATTTTAAGAACATCTTTTGCTTACATTTGACCATTCATACCCTTTGAACAGATAAGAACTTCCATCAGCGGAAGAGGGCCAATCTTATATTTGAGTGAGGAATAGGAACTTATTGGTACTAAAAAAACCCAAAAGCTTTCTTTGAACAGCTGTGCCTTTACATTTTTCTCTTTTTCTCATGGTACTTCTAGGTTGGCCAAGTTCATGGTGGATTGATGGGAATCATCCAGAGAGCTATGGTCAAGGCTTGTCCACATGTCTGGTTTGAACGCTCAGAAATGAAGGATCGACACCTGGTTACTAAAAGGTTAGCAGTCATCACCTGACTTAGTATTAATTGGGGTATCCTAAGAACCAATAAACCTTGGCCTTCCTGCCAAAGAGGGCACAGCAACACTAAGGATTAAAAAACTAAAGCATATGGAGAGCTCTTTGTGGTTGGCTTTTTCTGGTGAATCACTTGTTTTAGGTAAATTAAAAAAATTTTAATTCTGTAGTCATAGTGGGATATATGTGACAAGATTAGAAGACCGTAAGTCTGTATTAGCTGTGACTTGGATATAGTGCAATCACTGGATTTTTAAAGTTAAAAACTGCTGCCTTAAATCTTAAATAACTGTCAAATAAATAGATAAGCGACTTAGTTTTTGCTGAATGACCTAATGGTCATGTAAATCAGCTACACACAGCCAAGGCTAATGCTGTTTATAGAAGAGGAGAAGAAGGAATTTCTGTGCTTAGGTGAGCTCCCAGAAACCTTTGTTGGAGGAAGCAGCTTTTTGCTGAAGACCTTTAATTGAAGATACTCTGGTCTATACTTCTGTGACCACAGGTGTAGGCCATGCTTTTAAGAGTGAAATGAGAAGTACTTGTTGAAATCTGTTTAAGGTTAAAAAAAATTGTTCCTCATCATGAGATTATTTAGCAATAGGACACTGGCACCTGTAATCTGTCCATCTCAACTTTACCACCTTTTGGAGAGCATTTGGGAATGTAAGGCTGACGGCAGGGAGGCTTAAGTATGGAATAACCTGCATCAGTCTCAGCTTTATGGTGCATATTTCATGGGATAAATCAGCTTGACTCAATTAAGAAATCTTCTTATACTTTTTGACCACAAGGCAGACAGATCCAGCAATCAATATTCCCATTTTTCAAATGAAGAAATATAGGTACATGGAGAAAGGTGTCATGCTGCACTATTGTCTAGCATTCTTTGAAAAGAGTAGGCAGTGGTCTCCCCTGGTGGTGCAGGCGGTTGAGCGCAGTGCTGTGAAGCTGTCTGCAGCCTCCACAATGTGGGTTTGATCCCGGCTGGCCGGCAAGAATCCCACATGGCACAGCAGACCTCTTCTGTCTCGCCCGCTGCTCCCCTCAGCAGTGTATTTCACTCAGTCTGCCTGTTCTGCTCCCCGCTCTGTCTCTGGTGAATCCTCTCACCCTCCCGCCTGTACCCCGGTTCTTGTATGCATGAATAAATAAATCTTTAAAAAAACAATAAAGGTATGTTTAGTGCTGCTAAAAAAAAAAATCCAGATATTTAAAAAAAAAAAAGAAAAGAAAAGAGTAGGCAGAATGCACTGTGAATCCCTCATGTTGGAAGGAGAGATATTGAAACAGCTACCCTTATACTCTGTAAGAAAGGGATCAACTTGAGTTTATTTCCTTTTCTGGTATTTCTTTTTGGTTTACAGTTACATTTGTGTTATAAAAGTAAAGAATACCAATGAGGGCTTCACTCTCTTGCTCTCTATTTTTTTTTAAAGATTTATTTATTTATGCATACAAAAGCTGGAGTACAGGCCAGAGGTGTGGGGGTGAGAGGATTCACCAGAGACAGAGTGGGGAGCAGAACAGGCAGATTGACCAAAATACACTGCTGAGGGGAGCAGTGGGCAAGTCAGGAGAGGTCTGCTGTCCATGTGGGTTGCTCCCTGGTGAGCCGGGTGATCGAACTTGTGCTGCAGAGGTTGCAGACAGCTTCATTAATTGCATCTTAACCCCTTGTGCCATGAGGGAGGCCCCCTCTCTTTCTTCTTAAAAGTAGAATTTTGATGCTTTATTTTTCTTTACAGACTACAAGAACACATTGCTGATAAGAAAAAATTACCCATATTAATCTTTCCTGAAGGTAAGAAGGAACACCAGGCTACAGTTGATAACATGAAGCACCAAAAATGTCTAAGGAGTTGGATTGTTCTAAACTTGGCATTCTTCTTCCAAATCTCTGTTCTTCTATTGGAATAGAATGGGCTCTCTGAGCTAGCCATTCTCTTTTGAGATTTGATAAAGGACATGGTGCCTTTTTGATTTTAAGAGTTTTTTTGGGGGTAATGACCTTAGAAATGTATTGACCATATATACTTTTTAAACATTTATTTATTTATGCATACAAGAACTGGGATACAGGCCAGATGCGCAGGAGGGTAAGAGGATTCACCAGAGACAGAGTGGGGAGCAGAACAGGCAGATTGACTGAAATACACTGCTGAGGGGAGCAATGGGTGTGTCAGGAGAGGTCTGCTGTGCCATGTGGGTAGCTCCCTGGCTGGGGGTTGAACTCATGCTGCAGTGGCTGCAGATAGCTTCATAAGGTTGCGTCTTAGCCCCTTGTGCCACCAGGGAAGCCCGGCCATAATTTTTTAAAGGTCTTTATTTTAAACATATTGAATAGTCCCTTATTGCCAATAGAAATTCAGTAATAAAGTATAGATTTGTCATGAAATCTGCTTAGATGAGCCCAGTTACTACTTAAGCAGGAATTGATTTGTGCAATGGTAGTAAACTATCTGTGAATTTTTGTGATTTGACTATTTTAAATAAAAATAGTTTCTTTAAAAAATTTCTTCAAAAAATGGCGACTTTTAAAAATATTCATCACCGCCCCTCCTTGATGTCCATGCAGGAACTTGTATCAACAACACTTCAGTCATGATGTTTAAAAAGGGAAGCTTCGAAATTGGAGGAACCATACATCCTGTTGCAATTAAGGTAAAATGGATACCACCCTCCCATTTCTGCAAACAAATAGAGACAGAGACCTGGTACATTTTATTTTGATAATAATTTCATTTTTTTTTTTTAAGATTTATTTTTATTTATTTATATAAGCACTGGGTACAGTCAAAAGGGGGGAGGGTGAGAGAATTCACCAGAGCCAGAGCGGGGAGCAGAGCAGACAGACTGAAGTACACTGCTGAGGGGAGCAGCGGGCGGCAGGAGAGGTCTGCGCGCCATGTGGGACCCTCCTCCGGTGGCTGGGGAGCAGCCGGGGATGGAACCGGTGCTGCAGAGGCTGCGGGCAGCTTCGCAACCCAGCGCTCAACTGCTGCGCCACCGGGGAGGCCCAGATAATAATTTCAATTTTGAAATTTGCAGTAGTAAGGAGCACTTGTATACTCTTTCCTCAGATTCACCATTGTTTACATTTTGCCCCCTTACTCAATCCTCCTCTCTCTATTGATAAATGTATCCTTAGGGGCTATTGTGCCAAGGCCTGAGCAGAGGACAGACATACTGATTGCAAATCAGATACTGCTCCTGCTTTCACCAGCCTTCCAGTGAAGTGGAGAGACAGATATTTTAGAATTGTGTAATCCTTTCTTGGTGTAGGCCTTGGGGGCTCTGGTCAGAGAGCTTGGTTGATTACATTTCTATCAAACAGAGTAGCTTTTCTTTTTTTCTTGGAGTCCAGTAGAGATAATTGACCTTGAAAACATTGACACGGATAAGAGACGGTACCATGACTGGGATGTGTTTTCTTTTTTCTTAGTATAACCCTCAGTTTGGTGATGCATTTTGGAACAGCAGTAAATATAATATGGTAAGCTACCTGCTTCGAATGATGACCAGCTGGGCCATCGTCTGTGACGTGTGGTACATGCCCCCCATGACCAGAGAGGTAATGACAGATAACAGCTGGCCTTTGGTGTCTTATCTAATCAGATAAACACTAGAAATCCTTAACCTGACACTCCCTTCTTCATATCTTCAAAAACTGAATTTCTTTTCTGCTTTTTCAGCAAATGTGTCATTTTCCTTTTTCTTTTTTTAAGATTTATTTTATTTATGCATACAAGCTGGGTGTAGGCCAGGATGCTGGGGCAGGGTGAGGGAGTGAGAGGATTCACCAGAGACAGAGTGGGGAGCAGAACAGGCAAATCTACTGAAATACACTGCTGAGAGGAGAATTGGGCAAGCCAGAGAGGTCTGCTGTGCCATGTGGGTCTCCTCCTTGGCTGGGGCTTGAACTTGTGCTGCAGTGGCTGCGGATAGCTTCACAGTGCTGACATTTAACCCCTCGCACCACCAGGGAGGCCCAAATGAGTCATTTTTCAATGACTTCCTACCAAGTTATTATATATTCAGAGATTATTCTCCATTGTAGTTTTTACAACTGCTGTTGGTTTATTGTGGAATGTTAATACCTTACATAAGATTGACAAAGAATATAATATGTGCACATGATCAAATATTAAACAATAAGCATTAAATTTTTTGGTAGAACATATAACATTTGCTAAGGTTGAGACTAGAACTTATTTGAAACTAAAATGTGAATCTTATATTTTAAAACAAATCTAAATGATTATGAGACATTTAAGGCATTATTTGAAAACTATATTCAGAAATACTTTGTATATATTTTTATTTTCCAGGAAGGAGAAGATGCAGTTCAGTTTGCTAATAGGGTGAAGTCTGCTATTGCTGTGCAAGGAGGGTTGACTGAACTTCCCTGGTAAGAAATTTCTCAGAAGTACCATCACTTTTTTTAAACATTAAAAACCTTTTAATAATGTTGAAACTGTGGTGTCCTTAGTGGTATTTTCCTGTTTCTGTTTATCTTGCAAAAACATCAGGCTGGGTTTGTGAGAGTGAAACAATGGGACAAAAACATTCCTACATATTTTTTTTAAAGATTTATTTATTTATGCATACAAGAACTGGGGTATAGGCCAGACGTGAGGGGGTGAGAGACAGAGTGGGGAACAGACCAGGCAGATTGACTGAAACACACTGCTGAGGGGAGCAGTGGGTGAAACAGGAGAGGTCTGCTGCTCCTTGTGTAGCAGACTGTAGCTCCCTGGCTGGCTGGGGATCAAACTTGTGCTGCAGAGGCTGTGAATAGCTTAATAGTGCTGTGCTTAACCCCCTGCACCACCAGGGAGGCCCTCCTACACATTTTAAACAAAGAAAAAAATGGATTTTTCATAATTGGACAAATTGTGTTTCAGCGTGCGGGCCCAGAAAAATGTTTGCTGACTCAAGGGACCTTAGCCATGAAGGAGGGAGCTAGAAGCCAGGCTCATAGTCAGATGGACGACATTCGGAAATGAGAGGCACCCGATTTTTTTGTAGTTCTAAATCTAACTTCCAGTTACACCTCGATTCAGCAGCGAGCAACCAATCAAGCTCTACCAACTTGCATTGTTAAAATATTTTCTTTGTTCTCCACCCACTTCCCAATGTGATCACCTTCACCTACATAGATGGGGAGGAGATTTCACTATTTCTCCTGGCTCCTTGCTTGTGACTTGCAGCAAACGTTCCCTACTCCAAACGTCAGTGTTTCCGCATTCTAACCTTAGCTGTGCATCAGACACACGAAACTGAGTGTGTAAGGCTGCTGTGTCAGCCAGGAGTTTTAGGTCTGTGGTGGGCTCGCCAGGTTCGGGTTGGACACTCAGAAAGTCTTAGCAGCTGCCCGGCAATGTTAGCCCAGGGGACTTCCCTTAATTGTCGCTCCCACGGTGCTGGCCACCCTTCTCACAAAGCAGTCTGGAGCAGGGAAATGCCTGACCTTTACTCCACCTTCCACTCTACATTTTTTGGGTGTCACCTTGGCATGCTTGGCTGCAGAATTCTTCTCCCCATTTGTTTTGATCTCCTATGCCTCTGGGAGATAATTGTTAAACTGTGAGGGACCTTTGTTTGGGGGAGTGATAGGGAATTGTGGGACTCCTTTTTAGATTCTTCAGGGTTTGGATACTTATGTATGGGTCTTTGCTGTCTCTGTTGCTTTTTTTTTTTTTTTTTTTTTTGTCATGGGTAACTCTAATTCAATTGCAGCCCGACTCAGCTGCTTCCTTGCAAACTGAGCGCTTCTCCCTTCTGTGTGTTGTTCATCTGGTCATGAGCCTAGCTTCTAGTTCCCTCCTCTGACTATTTTCACCCAGGCAATGAGAGAGCTACTTGAGGTACAGCGATCACTTTTCTGGACCTGTGCTCTGAAACACAACTTGTCATCTTATAAAATATCCATTTTCTTCCTTTAAAAATGTATAAGGGTGTTTTTGTGCCATTGTTTCACTTTTACAAGCCCACTTTGCTGTCCTTGCAAGATAAGCAGAAACAGGATATAGTTAGGTTTAGAACTATGGTTTTGATGTTATTATGTTATGTAGCATTTTATACAGAATGACAATGGCTTAAACAAGATAGATATTTATCCCTCTTACTTAAATAGAGGCAGTTCAGGCTGGAATAACAGCTCATTCTGTATTTTTCTACCTTCTTTATGACTTTATGGTCAGGGCTGGCTGCTCCAGGCATACTGAGTGTTAGTGCAGATATCTAGCAGGGAGGAATAAAGCAAGAGGACACCTCCATCTCTTGGATGCAGGCTGGAGGAGCGGGCATACCACTTCTGCTGTGTCCTGTGGCTGGGACCGAGTTGTGTGATGATAATAACTAGTTGTAAGGATGCAGGGGAGATGGAGTCTTTGTTCTGTGTGAGCATAGTCTTAGCTAAAATGTAGGGTTCTGTTACTGAAGAAAGGTAGAATAGATTTGAGGGTGAGGAATGGATCCTGGGAGGCAAGGGGCAGCTTACAGACTTGTTCATATATAACTCTACCTATAGCTATATTAAAGAAAACTTGGAAGAAAGAAAACAATGAAATATTTTAGTTATGATAGCTATGGCTTTAGTTTGTTGAGAAAGATTGAAAGTAGGTGAGTGTATTAGACTGCCCAGGCTGCTATAACAAAAAAAGACTGGGTTGTTTAACAGAAAATTCTTAGAGTCTAAAGGTTGGAAGTCTGAAGTCATGGTGCCAGCTGGTTGGGTTCTGGTGTGAGTCCTCTCTACCTTTCGCTCACACATGGCCACATTCTTGCTGTTGCTTTAGGATCTCTTCTTTGTGCAAGCAGAAGGGCAGGTAAAGAGAAAGAGAGAGAGAGAGAGATCTCACGAGGGTGTACAGAGCCCCTCTCTGGTGTCTCCTCATGAAAGAGCACTGAACCCCATCTCCAAATACCATCACATTGGGTGTTAGAGCTTCAACATATGAATTTCAGAGAGACATAAGCATTAGTCTGTATCAGTGAGGGTTAACTATTCCTATATTATAATGAGAGATTAAATTCTTATATACATGCAGATATTACATTAGAAGGTGGGCAGAAAACAGTTCATACTTCTAGTCCTGAAAATTAAATAAAATCTCTACTGTTTTGTTGTTTAAAAAAACACTTTACATGAGAAATTCATGGGAGACAATTGTAGGAATGTTCTAGAAGCAGGAATGGACTTAGGCTGTTGTTAAACAGGCAACCCAGAACCTCTGAACCAGCAGAGGCACGCAGGATTGTTTAGGGATTAAAGCCTTTAAAAATTGGGCTAGCATCCCCGGCTGCTCCCTGGCCACCGGAGGAGGGTCCCGCATGGCGCGCAGACCTCTCCTGCCGCCCGCTGCTCCCCTCAGCAGTGTACTTCGGTCTTTCTGCCTGCTCTGCTCTCCGCTCTGGCTCGCTCTGGCTCTGGTGAATTCTCTCACCCTCCTGCGCTTCTTACTGTACCCAGTGCTTGTATAAATAAATAAATAAATAAATAAATAAATAAATAAATAAATAAATAAATCTTTTAAAAAAAAAATTGGGCTAGCTGGATTCTTTAACTTCTTTACACAAGGGTGGGGGAATCTCTAAAATACCTTATCCACTCACATTTCTTGAATGCACATAGTTTCACCCCAGAAAGCCTATTGTAGGAATCCATTCTGCTAATTAACAAGCCACCAATGTCTGCAGCTGGAAACATATTTCTAAAATCCATTATGCTAATTAACAAAGGCCATGAAGTTGATGGGAGATAAAATTAGGGGAAGCCTTGCAGTAGCATTTCTGGATTAAATGCTTAGCTGACTAACCCCCTACTATGAGCTCTTGGTATAGGGCGAGTAGTTGGCCCTTAGACCAAAAGTAGGGTTAAGATAGGTTAAGGCTAATATTGGTATTATATTATCTAAGCTGGAATATGTTGAGATCTTTCATAACATCATGAAATGATGGGCTTACAAATGCCCTGGCTTACAAGGTCTTGGATCACAGATAACCTTGTGATCCACGGTCATGTTGTACTAGCTTCCTTTTTATTCATTGTTTTCTATTCTTTACCCCCTTCCTTTTACCTGAATTCCCAGCCCTGCTCCGGCCCTGAAGTCATTGTGAAAAGCTAGCAGAGGTGACCTCAGACACCAAAGAAAGGAAGAAAACATTAAGAAATAAAAACAGCTTGGGGAAGTCAGCCACAGACATCAGACAGACTCTAGATCAGATTGCTTAAACAAATTCCATCACAAATAACCTCAGCGTTTTTCAATTTCCTTTTGTCAGGTCTTATGCAATTTGACAATAAAGGATGAGTTTTAATTACCTTGCCTATTCTCTGAAAAGAAAATAGACCCATTGCTTTTCCCATGCAAATACCCATTGCATTTATTTATGGGTAAATGGTAAGTAGACCCATTTACCCATAAGGTAAATGACCCATTAGGTATGAATTAACTGTAGGTTGGTTTTTAATCCTACATTGAATGAGAACTTAATTGTATCATTCTGAACTGACTTTTATATATGATTGTTCCTTCTAAGCACTAAGATTTGCTGCCACTGCAACAGATGAGAAGTCAAAACAGGTGTTTAAAGCAGTAGTAGGTTTACTGAGTGCTGGGGAAAATTTGAGTAAAAGTAATATCAGAATGCTCAAGGGCAGATTTTGCTAACTTTATGTTGTTGACCTTGTCTTTAGAAAAGGAGGAATGGCCCTCTTGTCTCTCCCGCCCACCCTTCTTTAGTTCTTACTATTCAGAGTTCAGTGCATTTAGATACAAGAGGCTTTTGTGGATAATTCAGGAGAAGTAGTGATAATTTATAACCTTGCTTTATGAAAATTTTCTACAACTGGACCCCTGGAGGATTTTGTGCACTGCAGTCGGTTGTTTTAAGTTGAGGATTTATTGGTGGATGGTGTTTTTGGATTTGACTCTAGAGTCAGAATTGTAGGTCTCAGGCAGGTATCTGAGGTCAAGTTCTGTCTTTCTGGCATTGAGTTCACCGGCTAACCTATGACCATCCATTCATCATCGTTAGAGAACATGCAGTAAACATTTGTGCTAAGTTGGGTTAAAATTAAACAGGCACAGTGTAAAGCAAGCAAATTCTCAGTCTACACTCTCTCATAGGAGTTAAATCTGAAGTATTAAATTAGGAGAGGCATGGTGGCCTTAGATAGTTGAGTCTCCTCCCAGCCCTTTCAGTTTGTTTCTTTGTGTTGTCCAAAGAAGGAAAGGCATGCAGAGTTCTTATAGCTCAAACAGGTCTGTATTTTTACCACCCTGTAGAGAATTCAAAGATTCACATGCTCTGAATTCAGAAACACTGCTCACATGGGCACTAACTGGTAGTTGCATGCAGTTTATGATTTTGTTATTTGTTTCATTCTGAGTCACTTTTGGAATATGGAAGATTAGAAATACTGGAAATATAGGGTGCTTTAAAATACAACTTGTGAAAATTAGGATTAGATTTTTTTTATTATGGTTAATCTATTGATCCTTAAGGGATTTACCCACACATATACATTTCCCCCATCATTTTCTGAGCATCTGTTTAAAATTTGCCTGATGATTTTTTAGTAAGTACCTTGATTAGATGAAAAAATAACAGTAGTATTCTGCTTTCCTTGGGGAAGAAGATAGATAAATAACCGTAGTTTGAATGTAATGTCCAAATAGTGAGTACAGCAGCCCTAACTTCTAAAAAGAAACTGGTTGGGATATTATTCTTTGCTTTAACCAGTCTTGAGAGACTTTGTTCCTTCTTCTGGTAAGAAGGAGAGAAGGACTGGGTCTTTCTGCTTCAGAATCCAGGGTCCTTTGCCCTATTGCTAATCAGACACATATGTGGCAGGATACCAGGCAGCACGTATTAATAAGTAACTCTTTCAAATCACTGCAGTGAGTATCTTTATTTATTTGCCTTTGATTTCCCAGGGATGGAGGCCTAAAGAGAGCAAAGGTGAAGGACACTTTTAAGGAAGAGCAGCAGAAGAATTACAGCAAGATGATTGTGGGCAATGGATCTCTCAATTCAGAATCGGACTGAATCAGAATCTTTGGAGATCAAATGTGGCTTCCCAGAATTAGCCTTTAAAAATGGAATGTGTGTGTGTGTGTGTGTGTTCTTCTTCTTCTTCTTCTTTTTTTTTTTTTTTTTTTGAGGCAAGGGAGGCATTTATTTGTTTGTTTTATTGTTTTTTATTTGTAATCTCTTCTACCGGAGGATTGTCTCTACCTCTATGCCAGGGGCGGGACCCATGGGCTTTTGTTGTTCTAGCGCTAGCCCCATGAGTTGTTTAAATTCAGGGAGTTTACTGAATTTAAACAGATTCTGCCTTTTGTGAAATGATTGTGTTATTGTTGATTGAAAGAAATATTTATACAGAAAAATGTACTTCTAAAACACTACTGGAACTTACTGTTTTTGGAACCCATGGGTATGTAATTATCAAGAAAAAAACAATTCCCAAACTCTCCTTTCCCAGTTCTCTTTCTCACTCCCTTTCCTCCTACCCCCTCCAATCACTTGGGGTGTGGTGTGGGTGACATCCAAGCTCACGGTTAAGGTCACGGTTCTGATCTAGTGCAAGGTTGAAAGGAGGAATAAAGGTTGCTATTTAGGAGAAAGGACAACTTTGTGATCTCTTGATAAGAGTTGAAAGAAACTGTCAATATTTTTTCTTAGAGTGTTAGATGAGAACAGTTGTTTGGTGAACTTTACCCAACTGAAGTAAGCCCAAGTGTGTGTATGCATTTATACACAGGCAACTTTCGAACACACACTTTAGCCGTAACATGTGCTGAAGTTTTTCATTTTCCTTGTTTGTATATTGAAGATCTATAACTAGTGTCTCCCTGTCTGCTTCTTTGTTTGAATTTGTAATCATATTTGCAAATAGGAGGAGCCTTTTACAACAGCAACAACAATCACGTGATGATCTCCAGCAGGAGCAGGTAAAAGCGTGCAGCCCTCCACCCCTTTGCGGTTTATTTCAGAACTTTCCCAGTTCTTAAACAGAAAAATGAGTGGCAAAATTACCTTTTGGGAAATGAGCCTTTAATTTTTTAAAGGGGAAATAAGTGTTTCCCAACTTACACAGATAAGCAATGTTTGATAGCAATATAATGCCATCGTCAACGTTGAAAGCATTCTCTCTCTTCTGGTAACCATGTACAGAATGTGAAACTGTCTTATGGTGAATATAAATAAATTCTATATTTTTAAATGTGTTTGGCATTGTTTTTTCCTCTCACCTCTACCCTTTTCTGATTTGGAGTAAAATTAAATTCTCTCATTTTACAAAATAGAATTGTTTGTTTTTATTTCAACAGCATCGATTTTATTGGACTGGAATCTCTGGTAAACAAGAACACGAACCATTGGTTTTGGTTTGTCTTTCTTTCTTTTCTTTTTTTTTTAATAGTCTAGTTGTCTGGACTCTGACCTTGTAGACTTTGCCTTGAGCAAGTCACAGACTTCAGATACTTTGTAGGTACACTCAGGCAACTGTCATAATAGAGACAGGTAACCTGGAGCAATGCTGCAGTGTATATTCCCCTTATCCAGCTGGATGGATCTGATCCAAAGGACTATTTGCAAGCAGGGTGGCTTCATGGTCAGCTACTCTACTGTTCTCAGACTGTTACAGGGCAACCCCAATATAAAACGGGTTGTCTGACAGTGGGTCCTCACCCACGCACTTAAAAGGGACTTAGTAATACTCAACTGCAGGCACACACAAAAGGTTAATAAAAGGTTTATTTACAAGGGAAGGGAAAATGAGGAAATGTACAACTCAGTGAGAAAATAGGGAGATAAAGTCTTAAATGCATCCTACCCGTTCCGCTGACATGGAGTCCCAAATGGCACTCTGAGAGCTGGCGGTGAGCCAAGAGCCGTGAAGTCAAGAGAGCCCCCCAAGGCCCACGTGTCTGGTTTTATACCAAACCTGGCTGCTTAACTCCACCCTCAGGTCTCAGCAACCCTCCCTTTGGTGATGATGGGATTTGTCTTTCCCAATGTCTTGATGGCTTTGGTCTGGAGTGGGGGTGGAGTCCACAAAGCCTGTATGGAATTAGCTCAGGACATCCTTTCCCCCTAACAAGACCACATCCACCCCTTTTTTCTTGCCCAAAGTTTTGCACCTTCAAAATTTGGCTGGGGTGATCTTGATTGAAAATCAGTATGTACCCTGGGGGTACATTTCATCTTTTCTCTGAAGTTTTTCTCATTTACTTTTCATAATTGATATAACGATTTAATCAATCCATTTTATTTATTAGTCCTCTTTCAGAAAAGAATAGTCATTTTATTTTGACATGATAAAATGTGTCTTCCCAAGAGCACTATGACAGTAACAATAGTGTCCCGTATTCACTAGAAAATAAAATGCTCTCAATCAAACATTTATGTCTTTGGCTTACACATCTAGTTTCCAATTTGTTCAGGAGTTGCCTTGTTATTGAAAATATTTACAGAAAGCAAATATTGTTCAGATTTAGCCTTTGTTCCCTAGAAATTTTTTTTTGCATTTATCCTTCCTAATATTTTATACCCACTTTAGTAATATTGTACATACATAGAAATATTGTGCATAGAGTTTCATCTAAACTTCTGCGTCTTCTGCAGTTGTAATGGGATATCAAAGTAGGTAATGTTTGGTAGAAAACTTTCATTAGATACATTTCATCCAACCCTTGCACAGATTCATTTGCTGAGTCTTGAGTTTGCCTTTTTAAAAAAAATTACGGGTCTGTGACTATGAACAGACGTCAGGTTTTAGGAATCCCTAGGGTTTCTGAAATATCCTGGCACGTGTTGGAACTAGAGGAACTGCCTTGTACTAGAGAGTGAAGGTATCAGATTACAGGGGAAACCGCCTGGATCAGAATCTGCTGCAAAGAACTGTCTTGAGGGACATTTTCCTGCATGAGCAGACTTCCCAGGCTTATGCAACCTCAGCTTGGTGATCTTGCTATTAGCCCTGTGTGCTTAGGTTGTACTTTGGGCATCTGTTGATATCTTACAATATATGATAAGGGTGTTGGTGTCTCATGACTACAGATAATGTGCTGTGGTCATGAGCATGGCCTTTTGACCAAGTTATTCTCATTTAGTGCTCCTGAAATGTGCTTTCACTGACCTAATGGGCTTCCTGCTAAACCTAAGCAGGTTATGATGGGAGGTGGGGTGAGATTTGGATTGGTACTGAAAGCTGGGGGCCTTAATAAGGATCTTGACAGAGCTGTGTGCTTGCTTTTTTTTTTTTAAAGTTGAAGTAATATTGATTTATCACATTATATAAGTTCCAGGTGTCTAACCTTTGAAAGTGAATACTATGTTACAGAATTCTAGTTTCCATCCATCATCCTACAGTTGACCCCTCTTACTGATTCACCCACATGCTTGCTTTTATTTTGTAATACTGGTTTCTAGTGGATTGATCTAAGTAGCATTTAATATTATTTTTTTAGAATAGGGGCCAAAATGAGTTGAGGAGTCATAAGACTGCTGATTGTGGCTCTAGCAGTCACTGGCTTTGAAGACTTTCATAATTTACTACTCTACTTCTCACTTCTTTTGATTGTGAAATTATGAATACACACATGTGCATGAAAGTATGCAGGTACAATTTAAGGGGCATAAGAACAAAATACCTGCATGTTCGTTACCCAGGATGATGCAGTAGAACATGAATATATCCTAGAAGGTATGAAACATCACAAATTACCTACCCATTTGCTGTCCATGGATAGTAGGGTGCTTGTGACTTTGCTGTAAACACTCGTTTATGTCTCCTGGCACAAGAGCTTCCCTAACTTGAATGTTTAGTAGGAATCTGCATTGTCGCATGGTAGAATATCAGTATATTCAACTTTCATGTTGAAAGAGCAAACTTTCCAAAAGGGCAGGACCATTTTATACAACCCAACAGCAGTGTGAGAGCAACATTTGTATTTAATAGAACAATAATAACATTTATTACACTAAATGCAAATTTATTTGGATTTATTTTACCTTATTTTGTGCTTCCTCTTCTTTTTCCACTTCCATTTTCTTTCTTTCTTTTTTTTTTTGGATTTATTTATTTTTATACAAGAGCTGGCATACAGGCCAGAGGTGAGGGAGGGTGAGAGGATTCACCAGAGACAGAGCTAGCGGGGAGCAGAACAGTCAGACAACCAAAATATACTGCTGAGGGGAGCAGTGGGTGCGACAGGAGAGGTCTGTCATACCATGTGGGTATCTCCCTGGCAGAAGCTGCTGACAGTTTCATAGCGCTGTG
Organism: Talpa occidentalis; assembly: GCF_014898055.3. Classification (NCBI taxonomy): domain Eukaryota; kingdom Metazoa; phylum Chordata; class Mammalia; order Eulipotyphla; family Talpidae; genus Talpa; species Talpa occidentalis. The sequence continues at coordinate 50,690,622 of NW_023604972.1, forward strand.
CTCAACCTGCTGCGCCACCGGGGAGGCCCCACTTCTGTTTTCTTGACCTCTTTTAGATTTATCACTCTTTCCTTTTCCATTTGCTTTATTTAAATTGGGGATTAATAGTCTTATTTCTATTTGTTCTGTGGTTACCTTATAAGTTTCAACTTGTATTCTTAAAGTCAGAAGTTGATCACTACACTTCATTCCTTCTGGATAGAAGAACCCTAGAACTTGAATTCTGCTTATTCATCTCCCCTCTTGTCAATTTATAGATTTTAATTAGTGACATAATCCCACAAATTGTCATAGAGTTGTCATTGTTATCATTATTATTTCAGTGTTTCCCCACACTTTACCACTTCATATTCTACCTCTTTTATCTCAGTCCATCTGGGATCACTTTCCTTTAGTGAGAGTCTGTTAGTGACTCCTTATTTTCGTTTCCCTGCAAGTACATTTATTTTGTACTCATTCTTCATTGTTCAGATTGACTGTTTTTCTGTAATCACATTAAAGATAATTCCATAGTTGCTATTGAGAAATTAGCTACCAGTCTAATTATTAACTTATTTTAAGGTAGTTGTTCTGTGGGTGTATTTAAGTCCATTTCTTTGTTTTTCTTATTTTATCTTTTTACTATGATGTATCCCGATATGGATTTCTCTTTATTTATCTTGCTTGTAAGTATCTCATCTTAGGATTCATATTTTCCATCAATTCTTGAAAGCTGTCAGGCATCCCTTTAGTTAAATAAAAGCTTTGTCCTATTTTCCCTTTCCTACTTTTAGAAGTCTGATTAGGCAAATATTAGCCTTTTTTACACTATCCTACATGCCTCTAAATCTCTAATATTTCTTATTTCTTTGCCTCTCTAGACTTTTTTCTGGACACTTTTCTATCATTTCACTAGTTCATCAATTCTAGGTAATCTACTGTTAACCTTCATTGATTTTTTTAAAACTTGCAGTCTTACATTTCTAATTTCTGAATCATATTTGATTCTTTTCCAAATGTGCTCATTTCTTTATTTGGAGAATTTTCATGGTGAGTCATCATAAGTGGAATTTCATCTTCCTTCAGGCCTCTGGAAAAGGATCAATAAACTATAACCCACAGAACAAATCCTGCAATCTGTTTTGTAAATAGAATTTATCAGAAGACAACCACCCCCATTTATTTACTTATTGTGTATTTCTTTTGCACTACAACAGCAAAGGTGAGTGGAGTCATTCCTCCCTCTCCACTTTTAATTATTGCCATTTTAGTTGCCCATGGTCAGCTGCCATCTGAGAATATCCCCTACAGTCAGATGGTTTAAAAGAAAGAGACAACATCCACTTTTATAGTAAAGCTTATTACTGTAAATTATTATAATTGATCTAATTTATTATTGGTGTTAATCTCTTTTTGTACCTAATTTATAAGTTAAACCTTATCCTAGATATGCACACACAAAACAACATATATGTAGGGTTCAATGCATCTGCTTGGGGGTCTTGAAACATATCCCCAGCAGAGAAGGGGGGAACTTAACCTAGTTGCAACGGTGACAGGAAAGGGCCACCAAACCTAATATTTCCTCTCTGGGACTTCCCCTGTAACCATTTGTCTCTGGGTTCAAGGGTACGATTAGTCTGGGACTACTTTAAATTTTTAGCTTGAGGTTTACTGAGTCATGTAAATAGTGGGTATTTAGCCTATAAATACTGCTGAGAACCACCTTGTGGTTGTGAATTCTCTGCATGTTTTTGAGAGTCAACCATGCAGTTGTGTTTATATGCAGTTCATTCCTTTTAATTGCCAAGTGGTTTGCAATCCTTTGGGGAAAATTATTTCTCCCTTTTACTTAGCACTAAGATTTGACATAGGCAATTTACCTGCCGGCATCTGGGGCGGGGGATGGGTGACTTCTACTTTCCTTTTACTTCGAGGATGTAGCTCTTTGAGGTTCCAACTTCAAGGTCAGGGTCTCTAGTTAGATTTTCCCACCTTTGGTTAACTTTCAACTTTACCTATTTTCTCTTAGGTCCTAGGGGTTCTGAAACCACAGTTTTTGTTTCCCTGCTCCAGCCAATGCCCTTACTCAATGCAAGCTAAGACCTGGCATCTGCCCTGCTTAGCTCCTTGGAAACCTGTCTTCCTAGTCTTGGCCTGAGAAATCATAACTTGCTAGTTTATTATGGAAGCTAGTTTGTTTCTCTGAACGTGTTAGTGTATTTGAAAGCCATTCTTTTAATATAAAAAGCAAACACTTTAGAATCATAATTTTGCAAATTACTCTACTGAAGCTTTTTTTTTTTTTTTAAGATTTTTTTATTTATTTATACAAGAACCAGGGTACAGGCCAGATGTGCTGGGGGTGAGAGGATTCACCAGAGACAGAGCGGGGACCAGAAAAGGTAGACTGATGAAACACACTGCTGAGGGGAGCAGCAGGCGAGACAGGAGAGGTCTGCTGCGCCATGTGGGATTCTCACCAGCCAGCTGGGATCGAACCGGTGCTACAGAGGCTGTGGACAGCTTCACAGTGCGGCTCTCAACTGTCTGCGCCATCAGGGAGGCCCCTGAAGCTTCTTTTTTTTTTTTTCAAATGAGTGATTTACTGGATTATAAGATCAGAGCTGACACATGGAAAGTTATGTGATTTTTCAGCACTGGTAAAGAATAAAAAAAACAAACAGCACAGAGACAGCTAAAAGCAGCCAGACTCAGTGAATTCTTGGGTGAGTTCCCTGACCACTCATGTTACAGCCTAGGCTGAGGTCCCATTAACCTCTTTGTTGGTTCTTCATAGGAGTAAAAAAGTCACTGGGATAGAAGCCCCTGCTCTTGTAGGAAGATATAGCCATCTGCTTACCTCTTGTTTTCTTGGCTCTATGTTTGGAAAAGATGCCCAGGATAGCTTGAGTATAGATCATGTATGCTCTATTTTGGATCCCTTTGAGTTCCAACCTATAATTAGGGAGTCGGGTACCTGGAATTAGTCTCCTATCCAGTTGAAATAGGATATGTATTTCTTTAAAAAGGGAAAATTAATTTGTTTTGAGAAGCTTTGAAAATAGTATCCCCTGACTTAATTAAGATATCCTTACTGATTACAAAAATCAATCAGGAATCACAAGTTTGGACTGGGAAATTTTCAAATTGCTCTTTCTCTAACTTTAATATGTAAAACATATATTTGGTGCCTGACACGCACCTGTCGCTGTTCTGGGTTTGGGGACACAACAATGACAAAGAAAGATAAAGTGGCTGAGCTTCTGAGCTTCTGGAAATCTAGCAAAGTAGGTGGAAAATTAAAAAAAAAAACCAAAACAAGAGACATGTTTGGACAAAAACATAACAAGGAATTGAGAGTCGGCTTTAATTTTTTCACATAAGCCAATGATAGTAAATACCCAAGCATTCTTTGGGAAAAGTTTGCAGAAAGTAAAAGTATAACCTGGACTTACAGGGGACATTGGCGACCAGGGAATTGGGCACTGGACTAGAATGGAGACTGAATCCAATCAAAGTATGGGCAGAAATATAACAATGCATCATCATGAAAAAAAAAATCTGCACCAAAAACAAAGGCTTGACCTTAGCTAAGGCTTAATTTTTATAGCAACCACTTTTTGATATAGGCAACCCTGATGTCTGGTGGTTTCTAAGTCAGTTAACAAAGAAAGAGTCATAGCCAAACTTAAATCCTATAGCTGAGAAGGAATTGCAGTGGGGCTGGTTGCTTTTTTTTTTTTAAAGATTTATTTATGCATACAAGAACGGGGTACGGGCCGGGGAGGGTGGTGAGAGGATTCACCAGAGACAGAGTGGGGAACAGAACAGGCAGACTGACTGAAATACACTGCCAGCCAGGGAAATGCGCACACCTGAGCCTAGAGGTGGGGATAAAAGCCCGGCAGCAGCAGCAGTGGGAGGACAAACAGCTTGATTACAGAAGCCGCAAGACCATGAGACAACACGAATGAGGGAAGCCAGAGAGAGGCCAGAGAAAGAACGCAAAGACTTGTGGGGGCCTGGGGACTTGGTCGCCTGCCTGCCTCCAGCACCCCCTGCTTGGCCTGTGCCTGCATCCTTACCTGCCAGCTTCCCTGCCTGCTGTGCCTGTGTACCTGGTTCCCTGACAGCATTAAAGCCTGAAAAACTCACTGGGAGCTGCGAGACTTTCTTTTTCCATCTATGAACCATCGTGAACCTGCCCTGCGCTTGCTGGCACGATACCCTCTTACCCTTTAAGTTGCAAGACTAAGTGCAATTCTACTATCCATTCTGTAGGCCAAGGATTCTAACCTTGTAAGGTAAGAATTACTATCTTTATTTTCATATTCGAAAAAGTGAGGTGGCAGGCCATGCTACCCATGCTGTCTGACAAGGTCCCGGCATGGGGGAGATTTCTGAAAAGTCAGAAAACTCCATAGCTGGCCTGCTGCTTCCTTTCATTTGTTTTTGGCAGTTATTGAAACCATGGAAATTTTCTATAAGCTTTAGACTAACACAATGAGTGTTGGCATTAGTGCCAGTAATGCACACTTCAGGAGTTTGAGAAAAGTACTTTCTAACATGATTGATAATGAAACAATTCCCAATAATTCTCCACTTCCTCCAATTTGTAATTCAGCTACTATGAGGAACACTGAGTTCTTTAACAATCCACGCTTGACAGAACTGATGGAACTGAGCCTGGTAAAAGTCCCCACAAGAAAAGGCCCTGTGGTGCCCCGGGAGGCGAAATGGTCTGAGAAAAACACACCACACACTGTTCCCATGGTACCGGAACCCCTTGGTTCTATATAGAAAATAGGAAGCCGCACTCGATCTTACAATGCCTGCTTAGCCTTGTTTTAGTTACCTAGCTTGGCTGCATAAATCATGCTGTGTGTAGCACCTGTTTCTATTTTCTGAATAACACACATCACCTAGGGAAATATGTAACCAAGTTAATGTAACCAAGTAACCAAGTTAATCATAGACTGGGAAAATGAAAAAAAAGGACTGTGCACTGTTAATGATCATTAATAATTTCTAAAACAATGTGAAAATAAAATCATATGATTGCATCATATAATGATCAAAAACCAATTTCTGATGTATAAATAAAGCTCAGACTGAGACTCTCAGCAGGAGATGTCTGCATCCTGATCAAGTGTCAGTGTCTCCTCACTGCCTCATCTACCTCATCTCCTCTCTCCCCTCATCCCTCCACTTTGCCGAAGCCGGCTCGTCTTTGCGGGGATCCTGCCCCGGCCAGAGCTGGACTCCAGCGGTGAGGTTCACAAAAGTTAAGGGGCCATGGTTGTGAGAAATGGGACACAATGGGTGTATATTTAAATTATTTTTCTCATAAATATTACATTGATGTAGTTTTCAAATTTGCTGCCACTCCACATCATTTGTTTTCTTTAGCTGGGTTTGCCATGGAGTTCGAATTGATTGACTCTAACTTCTTAGGTTCCCTCCTATCTTTGTCTCCCCATTAACTTGACAGGCAACATCTGAGTTTTCTTTGTCCTCTCTCCTGCACTCTGTACACAGTTGTATTCTTCCTTTCAAACACCAGTTATTTTCTTCTGTCATTGCCCTTGAGCCAGCATTCAGACCTTTCCAAATTCTTGCTAGATTACAACAGTTTTAGAACTGAGGTTGTCCAGGTCTGAAGAAAGCTGAGATTGTTTCCTCAAGTACTCCTTTCATCATGTCCCGGTTCCTTATTAGATACCAGAGGAAGTCTACCCCCCTAGTTTGGAATTCTGGGCTCTCCACCATCTTGTTCCAAGTGACTGAAATTCCTGTTTATCCCTTTGCCTTTAGGTTGATGCCTATACTTCATGTTTCCAAAATATCCCATGACAGAGACTATTTATTGTCTCCAACTTAATTCTCTTCCTTCCTCCTTTATAATAGAATCCTGCGTTCATTCACAAAATCAGCACACTCAGAAAACTATATCCCCCAGGCTCCATTGTTACTGGGAATAACTATGGAACTGTGTTCTTGTGGAAAAGACAAGCACTGAATCCAAGTAATGTGTAGAACTTTTGGGTACTATATAAAAATCATTTTTTTTTCTTTCCAGAGATCTGGCTTAGGGATGTGATGACTGGAGCTCAAGTAGCCCTCTTGCACCCGGGGGGCAAAGGCCACACTCTAGGCAAGTTAGACCAGAGACCTGGAGGGAGTTAGGGTCCCATTGACTTTGTGGATCTATCTTATCAGCCTTGCTTTCAATGTTATTGGAAGCATCATTTTATTTTCTCTTTATATAAAACTGAACCTAATCACAACCACTATACATACTTCATGGAGAAGGTAACATTGCTATGTCCCTTGAGAGAAGAATAGCAGTTAGATCAGCAAGAAGAATAAAGAAACATTATAGGCAAGGAGATAAAATAATAATAAATGTCCATTATATTCATTTTGGACTTTATAGTGTTTAGAGTCCATTCATATCCACTATTTCATTTGTTTCTCTTAACTGGCTATGTTATATGCAAATATTATCCCTATTTTATGGATAAGAAATATGGAGTACAACATTGTACAAATTATTTTATTTTTTAAAAAGATTTATTTAGGCATATAAGAACTGGAGTACAGGCCAGAGGTGCTGGGGTAGGAGGGTGAGTGGCTGGCAATAGCTTGATATGCTGTTTTTCACCTCTGTGCCACCAGGGAGGCCCAGCATTGTACAAATTAAATGGAAGATACACTGGACTTGTAGTGAGAAAATCTGGGTTTGAATTTCTTAATGTGACAGACAAACTTTGAGATGGCTCTTTGAGTGTAGGTGAATCCATAAATTGTTTCTAACCAGTAGAGTAAAGTAGAAGTGCTGAGAAGTTAATACTATAACTCTATTGTATTAGATGTCATTCTGTTTTGCTAACTGACTGATTCTGGTGTCTTTCTCTTTCCTTTGTTGATTTTGAAGGAGAAAGTTGTCATGATTTCTACATTGCAAGGAACCAAATGCTGCCCAAAATGATGGCAGTGCCAAAGCAGATCCTTCTCATGTTGAGCCTCCAGATGAGACCTTTGCAGTCTTGTGAGACTCTGAAACAGAGACCCAGAAACCCACACCCAGCCTCCTGATCAAAAGAACCTAAATGCATATGAGAAAATAAATGCATATTTTTAAACCTCTAAGTTTGTTGTATGTTATGCAGATGGAGATAGTTAATATGCATCTACTAATTGCCTGTTTTTTTTTTTTTAAGATTTATTTATTTCTGCATATGAGAGCTGGAGTACAGGCCAGAGATGCGGTGGGGGGAAGGGGGGGAGGTGAGAGGATTCACCAGAGACAGAGTGGGAAACAGAACAGGCAGACTGACTGAAATACACTGCTGAAGAGAGCAGCGGGTGAGACAGGAGAGGTCTGCTTCGCCAAGTGATTTCTCCCTGGCCGGCGGGGTTTTGAGGTAATTACAGAACCACTCTGTCAATGGCAGAGATGATTACTTGTTCAGTATAAAGTTATGCCCCCCTTTCCACAGTATATCTAGGAAGTGTCACTGAGAAGAGGTTGCCCAATCAGGGGCTACATTTCCAGTGTCTCCTTGAATCTAGGTGTAGTCATTAACTGGTTTTTGTCAATGAGATGTGAGTGGAAGTCAGTTGGGTAACAGCCAGGATGAAGTTGCTAAAAAGTGGGAGCACTTTCTCCATTCACCTGTCTGCCAGCTGGAGGTAGAAGACCTGAAATCTGAGGGCCTACTGGAGTCACATGTAGAAGGGGCCTGGGCTCTTCATTCACCTCATGCAGGAGGGTGAGTAAATGAGCAGAAACACCTGTCTCATACAGTTACATGAATGTGAAATAAACCTTACTGTGTTAAGTCACTGACTTTTGGGGGGTTATTGTAGCATTGCTTTTTCCCTAATATTGTATCAATTTTCTCACCCGTAAGTGGAGATAATATTGTGACAATGAAAAATTGAGTTGAAGCCCTTACAGGTTGTAAAATACTATTCTAACATGAACTGCAAAGAAGTATCTTCACAAAACCCTAAGATGTAATTAGGGAAGGCATTTTTTCATTTTCAAGGAGTTTAAACTTAAGCAGAGTGGTGATGGGACTTACATGAAGTCACTCTGAACTCGTCGCAGGACTGGAACTCTTTAATTCCTGTCGAATACTCTACCATGACATTACATAAAGCATTCAGAGGCATGAAGGGTGTGCAAAGCCAAGGAGGCTGCAGGAAGACATATTTCTTTAAACATGAGCAGACACATAGTGATGTCAAGGCTGTCCCTGTGGACAGCGATTCTCTGTGGAGGCTGTATATTTAGTTGTCAGTACATTGAGAAAGAAACATAACTACACCTTACATATGTTTTAGTTAGATTAAAAGATTGATGTAGATTTATTTTGAGTTGATTGCTGAAATACCTTCCTTATGTGTAATGGAATTTTCTCCTGTTGGCATTGCTGAAGAAAGTTCATTTAGCTACATATGTTGTCAGTGAAATTTCCCACATGCTTGCATGAAACATTTGTCTTCTCCAGATGGCCTGTATAAAGCCCAGTTGTTCCTCAAATAAATTTATAGTTATGATAAATGTGTTATCTCTCTAGATGAGAGTCCTTTCTGGGGGAAGAAATGTTCTCCTAAATGCAAAAGGGAAGAGTGGGCACTAACATTTTTTAGCATGAAACTTGGTGGGATCTGAGTTTAAAGAAATCAATAGGCTAGATATATTTATCCCCATTCCGTGCATGAAATCTGTGTGGCTTTAAATTCCCTCCATACAAGAGTCCCAAATAAAAAAGTTCACATATTCCTAACCTCTTGCTTTACAATTTTTTTTTTCTAGTAATACCTTACTTTCTTTGTTAAAAAATTCAGACATCTATTATTTGGTGTTTGATATATAAATAAGAATGTCTGTATCATTTCCCACCTGCCACCCCCACTATGAACCACCATCGTGCCTTACTTTCTTAAACTGTCACTAATTATAATTTACTTATAAAAAGCTTGGAAAACCTTTGTGGGAGAATATACAATATGACTTCAATTGGATATTTACAATATTCCTTAGCCTGTGGCTGATGGCTTTCACGTTTATGATCTTATTGGAAATTCAGAATAGTCCTGTGAATCAACCAGGATGGTTAGGTTTTGCTTTTGCAGAGAGAAAAGAAGTACACAGAGGTTCCTAACTGGTAAGTTGGTAGCAGGGTTGAAGTTAGACGCAGAGTCTTCAGACTGTACCGAACGACATTGCTTATGAGTGATTAGCTGCTATTTGAAAAGATTTCAAAAGAGACACCCTTGATTCTAAATTGGCAGAAATATCCCTGCAGGCTACAGAAGCAGACAGATAATAACTTGAACGGTTAGCAGATCCAGCAGCTCAGAGCCAGGCATTGTACTTTATTCATCCTCTTGTTCCCAGCCCTCCTCATGTAGCTGACACCACAGGCTCAGGTTAGGAGCTGGATTCTGGCGTCGAACATTATGGAATTGAGTCCAGGCCCTCCTTTTAGTAGCTATAGACATTGGGCATGTACATTATTCCATGTAAGCTCCAGCTACTGCTTTGTAAAATGAACCTATTCACACTAATTTTCAGGGTTGCTGGGAGAGTGAATGAGTCAATGACAATGCAGTGATGGCAGAGGCTTGGCGTACAGCAAGCTCTGAAAAGATGTTAGCTAAAAATTAAAAGGGATATTGGTTTCTGTGTCCTCAGTGAGTTATTAATTCCACCTGCTTCCCCTTTCTAAAGTTTCTGTGCCTTGTCTCTGTAGTGAAGCGTTCTCTAGGTCTTTCTGACTCTTGATTTTCAAATATGGTGGTTTTAGTTCCTAAGACTTCAGTTGATTCAGTTTAATTCATTTGACTTTGGAAAACCATATCCAAGTGACTTTATTGTTCATTTCCAAGTCTTCACATAACACACAGACTAGTGAGCCTACCCAGTCAGCACATCAAAGAGAACTGCCTTGAACAGTTCTCCTGTCCATGGAGACAGGCTGGCAGAATCCCTGCCTGGAAGCCTGGAGCCTCCATCCCCTGGAGTGACACGCTGACATCTGCCCAAACAGGTATTTCTTTGTGACTAAATCTTTTATCTCCTAAATTCTTATCTTTCTCACATACAAATTATGACGATCAGAGATAGTGAATCAAGGTATGCATTTTACCTTATCTGGAAATTAATGTGTACTCACAAACCAACAAACCAAAAAAACAAAACAAAGCAAAAACCTACCAACTCCCCAAAAAGAAAAATGAAAACACAGGGCTTCCCCTGGTGGCGCAGGCTGTTAAGCGCTGCGCTGTGAAGCTGTCCACAGCCTCTGCAGTGCAGGTTCGATCCCGGCTGGCCAGTGAAAATCCCACATGGCACAGCTGACTTCTCCTGTCTTGCCCGCTGCTCCCCTCAGCAGTGTATTTCAGTCAGTCTGCCTGTTCTGCTCCCCTCTTTGTCTCTGGCGAATCCTGTCACCCTTCTGCATCTCTGGCCTGTACCCCGGTTCTTGTATGTATGAATAAATAAACCTTAAAAAAAAAAAAGAAAAAAAACAGTGTCCACAAAAATGAATTGTTTCTTTCATATGCTTGTCCCCGTTTTTTGAGAAAGCCCACCAATATAAACATTTTATCAACCAAACACTGAGGTGGGGATGAAGAAGCATCTGACTGGGGCCCTTTTCCCACCAGTTTCTTCTTCCAGGTTAATCCACATTTTAGATTTCTGAGAAGGAATTATTTTCTCTCATTACAATGGTGATTATTATTTATTAGTCTTCAACTGTTAGTCACCAGGATATGAGGGACAGAAGGAAGAAAGAGTTCAGAAATAATACTTCACTTTATTGGCAATAAAAATACTATCTTATTTTTCTGTGCACAGAGCAACTTACTAAGCACCTTTATCTATACTCTGAATCGATCCACATGAGCTAGGTGGTTACAAATGAAAAAGGAAAGACTCAGATCTCCAGATTAAAGCTATTTTCACTACTATTCTTAGCAGGAAATGACAGTGCTCGGGTATGTTTGTGTGTACTGGGGTGGTGAGGGAGAAAGGGAGATCTTTCTAGAGAAAAATGGCTAATAAAGCAGAGCAACCCTTTCCCTGAAGAAATCCTCCCACCAAAATAACACAGCATAGTCCCGCAACAAAAACATGATGATTCAAAAAATAGAGTAGTAACCTCAGTGTTTGCCTGGATCTTGCTTTGGGTATTTGGAGAATGCCAGTTTAACTTCTTCTGACATCATCACTTACCTATTATTATTATTATGGAAAACTTCCAGGGCAGAGCTCAAGCCCTTCACTGTGGAGACTCTTGGAAGAATATGCTACCAGGCTTCACTTTGCTCAAGGATGCGCTGCATACTCTAGGGCCCAGTGGAGTCGACACTAAGTTAGAAGCACCAGTCGATATCTGGAAATCATCTGTGTCTGATTCTTGGAGTAACTGAAGTATCCTCCATGAATGGGTTCTAGGTGGGTCTGACAACCAAGGCACTATCTGCCCCTATCCTAGACTTGGTCATATGACCCACTCTAGCTCAATCAGATGATCTTTCTGAAATTGGAATCTGGAGTGATGTGTCCACAGGACTGAACACAGTCTGAACAGGTTAACTTTGAGGGGGGCATTCTGAAGAGAATCTGTTCATTATTTCTCCAAATTCAAAGCTGTCCAAATTCCTCCTTGAGTCCTGATTCTACAGTTTTTCTTTTGATTGTATGAATTATCACATGTCCTCATGCACTGCTTTCTAGTTTAAGTTGGCTAGAGATCATTTCTGTTATTTAACATTAACTATCCCTAACAGGTACAATGGAGTACAGCTTTATTCCCTAGTCATCCATTGTGGGCTATCTCCATATTCTATGCAAATACTTCTGTACATATGCTAATTTGAGAAGGTGAAGCCCTTTTAAGCCAGGAGAGAGCTGGAACCAGGTGAAAGAGTTAAAGAAAATGTGATAATTGTATTAAATTTACTAGAAAACAGTGAGTACAAGGAGAGAAAATTCAGATCATAAGGGAGGACAGGGAGAGAGGCTGGTCATAAAGAAGTTCATTGACCAAGATCCCTGTGTAGGGTTGGGGGCTGGATTAAGTTTATTCTATACAAGGTTAAGACAGTTTAGGAGAACTCTAGCTGGGACAGAAATAGATCCAGAACTTCTTAGTCAGCGGGTAGAAGGCAGTGTGTGTTGAAGTGGGTTGGTTACTAGTGACTGGTGCAGCTCCTGGGCTGTCTGAGTAAGGCATTTCTCCAGGCCTGGGTTAGGTTGAACTCTGGAACTGTTCTGTGTACCTTCCTTTGTTTAAGCTGATAAACAGTTGCACCTGTTTTATAGTAACAGTCTGTATTCAAGGAATTGACTGAGGATCATAATTCTCTCAATTGTTTATTATTTCAAAAAAGATTGATTGAATGCCAGTCATTTGTCATAGTGATGCAAAACAGATACAGTCCCTTCCTCAAGGGGCCAGAAAACTGTAGAGAGAGAGAAAAATATTAAGCAAAAGTTAAGCAGAAATGTATAATTATGGTGAGTACTGAAAAGGAAAATTACAGACTGTGATAGTGTTTTACTGCATTGAAGGGGTCAGGAAGAAGAAATTTTCCCCATAAAGAGAATTCACAAGACTTTCACTGCGGTAAAGGAGACTTTAATCTTCTGCAGGAGGCCTTGTCTTTCCATTTTCATAAACTCATGTTAACACATAATTCAAAGATATTATCTGTAAGATGTAGTATATTTTTGTGTTGATTTTCTATGTAGTAAGTTGAACTTCAACTGAAAATTGAAGGTAAGTTTTGGGGGGAATTTTTGGGCTAACTTACTGACATTTAATTAATTTGGATTAGAGAGAGGGACATAAATTCGTGACTTAGTTGTCAACAGGGAAAACAACTTAAAAATAATATAAAATTGTGTCTGGTCTTGAAGAAAGGACAGATAAGCCGGCTAATTTCATGGATGCACAATGGGGATTTGGTGATCTCAGCTGTCACACAGTACGTTGGTATGTCTAAATTTTTTTAACACATTGCTGGTTGATCTGTTGTCCTCAAAGAAATGAACAAATCACACTTTTTCACATTTGTTCAACAGTTTGTGATTTGACCATCTGCTGAAGGCCATTAAGTGCAAGATGCTCCTTGAGGCACACTGTAACTACCAGAATATATATGGATTCATCCAAAATGAAATGATTTTGCAAACTGGTAGGATCTATGTGGGGTATAAATAAAACACTGGAATCATCCTGAGTGGCTGGTTATAAGAAGTCTTTGAAAGAATGCTCTAGTGCCATCTTGTGGCCAGCAGGATGAATGTACTGAATTAAACATCCTCAGCTTTTCAGAAATTTTGTTGGAAATATTAGCATTAAAAGAAAAAAGTTTATGAGAGCTTTTGGGCTATTTGAACTTAAAAAACTTCTCATCGAACCAACGTCATAATGGGAGGTTACATTATCTTGCTATGGCAAAGATATTTAATCAAGTCTTAACTTCAAGTGACAGAAAGCTGTTTCAAAGTAGCTTAATCAAGAGACGGGTTTATGCAGCAGAACCAAAAGAGTTGCTGCAGGAACTGAGACCATGGAGCTGGATTCCGGACTCAGAGTCGTTGCAAACTGCCTTCTCTGTACTCATTTCTGTTTTGTTTTATTCCCTCTTGCTTCAAGGAAGATCGTTGCCCTGGTACAGATTTCAAATTTTTTTTGTGTGACTTCGCTACAAAGAGAAGAATTCTTGTCAAGGAAGGACTCTGCCTGATTTCGGTCACATGTTAAGTCTTAAACCAACCACACGATTGGGGATGGGGCATGAACAGCCAGCTTGAGTCTGTGGATCATCCCCTGTGGTTGGGAAGTCAAATAGCAGAAACCTCAACCACATGAATGTGTCAGCTTAGCAATAGAATATGTAATAATATTAAACACAACCCACTAACTCCACTACTTGGACTTGAAAACTTGTCCCTACAGGATCAGTGCCGTAAAGGGATGTTACCTGACAAATACCCCTTGACACATGCAGTTCTGAAATTGCCAAAATATTTTGACTTTCTTGAGTACAACACAAACTCACCCTTTCTCAAGAGGAGACAAATCACAGATAATTTAAGTTGAAGAATTCGACAGGATTTCTGGGTAATGTACATTTCTCTTAGGTCCAGATATCCTTGGTTCAGCAACTTATTGCTATTACGAAGATAAAACTTGGGCCTCCCTGGTGGCACAGGGGGTTAAGCATCAGCACTATGAAGCTATCCGCAACTACTGTAGCAGGAGTTTGATCCCCAGCCAGGGAGCTACCCACATGGCACAGCAGACCTCTCCTGACTCACCCACTGCTCCCCTCAGCAGTGTATTTCAGTTGATCTGCCTGTTCTGTTCCGCACTCTGTCTCTGGTAAATCCTCTCACCCCCTGCACCTCTGGCTTGTACCCCAGTTCTTGTAAAGATAAATAAATAAATTGACCACAAAATCACTAAGTTGATCTGTTTTGAGTTTATTTAGCATATCCTTGGTACTGTCCAAAAGAGACAAATCCTATAAGATAATTAGTAACTCAAACACTTCAGAAACAGTCACTTAAATGCTTAGTTGAACTCTTAATATTTTTCAGGTATCATTTTACGTGTTAGGAATATATGCCCGACTTTTCTGAACTTAAAGACATGAAAAATAATTACAATACTAAGTAGTAATAGGCTGTAATTGCAGTATGTTTTGTTTCTTTGCAGTCTCTTTATAGACTTGTATATAACTTGCAGGTGGTACTTATGAAAAATTGGAGCCATTGAAATAAGAGTCTCTCACTGATACAGAGAATAGAAAGAGAACCTCAAGAAGTGGAGATATTACTAGGATTAATTTCAGAATGGAAGACACTTAGTGATGATTTGTCTAAAAATATGAAAACATTTTTTTTTTCCTCTTTCTACTTTTTGTTCCAAGCAGATTTTGGTTTGTGTACTTGAAGGCTAGTTAGTAATGAAATAAAATTTGAATCAATTTGCACAGTTCATTAGTTTCAAAGCTCATTGTGCTATTGGCATTTCTCATTTAAAGAAAATTGAATGACTTATTTTGAGACAAACGTTTAACTTAATGATTATAGAGGGAGGATAAGGTGGTGCTTAAGAGCATGGGTTTTGGCATAAGGTTGACCAAAATTTGAGTCCTGGTTCCACACTAATTGACTGTGTGACTTTCAGCAAATTTTTAACTTAGATCTCAGTTTCCTATCTAAATAATGGGGACAATGTCAGTTCTTCATAAGGTTATTGTGAGCATCAAATAAATATGTAATGGCATCTTGAAAGGGTACAAGTCATGTCAAAAGAAAAATCAGGAAAAAGCAACTTCTTCAGTGCCTTTTATAAACAGGCATTACATGCCTAAAATCCATTTATTGATTATTAATGACTTGGAGACTAGTGACTTAATGATCATTGCCTGTTTGAGTAATTGATTACTGTGGTCTTAATTGGGGACAAAATAACTTGAAAAGAGTATAGAACATGTGGAAATGAAAAATATTTTGTTTTTATTTGATATATTGAATAGTGCTGTGGGGGAGATTTTGGACTCACACAACTGTGTGTTACAGTGTTATTGATGGGAGAAGGCGCATTGGTGGTGGTCTTGGGGATACTTCTTTCCATGGTTCGTGTTTTATTCTTTGTATAGTGATCTCTGTTAGTACATTCTTGAAAGGCAGCTCTGATTGGTGAATGTGAACAGAGTATGGCCTCATCGTTCCCCTTTTTCTCATGTGAGTGAGCGTGTCTGCAGGAAGCTTACATTCTACTCTGATTCTTCTTGACATAAATATACCAGGGAGACACCCTGACTTGATAATTTGCCTTAATCTAGAGATGCTGGTGACTTCGGACATAAAGTTTACTTATTAGGTTGAGTATAATGGATACCATTTGCCTAAAGATATGAGACACATTAGCAAATATTAACATAAAATTCAGTAACCTCTCTTCCTTTTTCTTTAGTCTTCTTTTAATAGAATTTTTAAAAAGATTTATTTATCTATCTGTTTATTTATTTTTAAAGATTTATTTATTTATTTATACAAGCACTGGGTACAGTCAGAAGCGCGGGAGGGTGAGAGAATTCACCAGAGCCAGAGCGGGGAGCAGAGCAGGCAGAAGGACCATAGTACACTGCTGAGGGGAGCAGTGGGCTGCAAGAGAGGTCTGTGCTCCATGTGGGACGCTTGCCTGGTGGCCGGGGATCAAACCGGTGCTGCAGAGGTTGCGGGCAGCTTCACAACCCAGTGCTCAACCGCTGCGCCACCGGGGAGGCCCTTTAAGATTTATTTATATAAGAACTGGGGTACAGGCCAGAGGCACAGGAGGGTGAAAGGATTCACCAGAGACAGAGTGGGGAACAGAACAGGAGAATTAACTGAAATACACTGCTGAGGGGAGTAGCTGTCGAGGCAGGAGAGGTCTGTGTGCCATGTGGGTATCTCCCTGGCCAGCCAGGAATCAAACCTGTGCTGCAGAGGCTGCGGACAGCTTCACAGTGCTTCGCTCAACCCGCTGCACCACAGGGGAGGCCTCTTTGGTCTTCTTAATCATCTTAAAACATTTGTGGGAAAGGAATGTTATTAATGAAATTTATTGAAAACTCAGCAGTACTGTCAACATTTAGTTGCATGCATTCCCCTGGGGACACTTGTAAGAGTGAAATACGGGCCTTTCTGGTGGCGCAAGGGGTTGAGCACAGCACTATGGAGCAATCCTCAGCCTCTGCAGCATGAGTTCAATTCCCGGCCAGTGAGCTGCCCACATGGCACAGTAGACCTCTCCTGTCTAGCCCGCTGCTCCCCTCAGCAGTTTATTTTGGTCATTCTGCCTGCTCTGTTCCCTACTCTGTCTCTTGTGAGTTCTCTCACCTCCCTGCATGTCTGGCCTGTGCCCCAGCTCTTGTATGCATAGAAATAAGTCTTAAAAAAAAAGTGAAATACACTTCATATTATCTTTTAGGGAAAAAAAGAAATAGTATTTACCAACTAGGGCTTGCTTTGGGGGTGTTAATTCCCTGGCACTTTGGCTTGTCCATTTTGTGCGAAATTAAAGCCTCAGCTAGAGAAATATAAGTGCTTTATGTAGGTACTTCAGAGTGACTTGAAGTATCTATTGAAGCAATAAGTAATTTTCAGTGTGCATTCAGGGAGTATCACTGGGGTACCAACAGTGCCTGTTAGAAGGCTATCTTTGAATTCCCTTTGACTATATGAGTGAGGTACCCTTGCTCTGTGATGTCACAGTCTCCTATTTCCTCAATTTGAAACATCATAATATTAGGGGTTGTCTATTCCTTCTTCTAGGTTGTCCTCTTTATATGGGCAGGGGCAACATCCAGTTGTCCACTATGATATCACCAAGCCTAGATGGTCAGTAAATATTTGTTGATTCTTTATTCATATTCTGATCATGAATAAATAGATGTTCATCATGAAAAATTACACAATATTAGAGCTAGTTTTAGTATTTTGTTAGAAATAAATTTACTATGAAATATTACTTCCAATCTCATTTTAACACAAAGGTTTTAAATGCTTATTTTGAAATCATCTGATGGAAAGAAACTTTTGTCCTTTATAACTTTATAGTCCAGGAAAAAAGGTAAGAGAGCAGATATTTTTCTTTCTTAAACAAATATTGTGTGCAGGGAGTAGTTTCCATGCAAGCAAAATAGAGTAAGATGTTAATTACATTTGAAGTCTTTTCATTTCGTTCTGTTTGTGAAGTCACTTGTCAAGTTTCCCAAAGGGAGAGGAAGGCTTAGCAATTTTAGATGGATTTCTGGGTTGACAACATGAGGATGTAATGTCAGAAAGTTGCCTGTAGGTGGTGATGTTTCACATGGCAGTTACACCTTTTGGATTTGAATCGAGTACATACACATTAATCTCAAAATGAATTAGATTAATTTTTGAATGATCGATAGAATTTTTAGCATCAGATAAGGAAGAAAGGGGAAAAATCAGTTACCCCACCTGCAAAAAAAGTAAGAGGGAGAGAGATGATCTTTGCAATTTATACAACTGCTGCTATTAGTATAGGGTACAGGAAATAGACAATAACAACAGCAAATTCCATAGGAATTATATGCCTTGGTGTGGCCTGGATAATTACAGTTTTGAAAGACTATGCAGGATAGACACATATTGCAGGAAAAATTCAGATATAATGGATAGTTTTTGCTACAGGGTCAAGAATTACTTGAATGGATAGCTCTAAAATGAACTGGGAAGTGCTGGATTTAGCTTTGTGAATTGCCGCATATGAAATACAATTATGCTTGCAAATTACTCCATTTAAAAACAACTCACAAAGTAATTCTTAATACTTTGATAGGTATAACTTGACAAACTGCTGAGCTGTCTTAATATTTCAATTGAATTTAATAAACACTTATTGGGGGTCTACTATGTACCAGGCAGTCTGCCAAGCACTGGAAATCTACAAATTAATAAAATAGAGTCCTTCCTATGAGGTTAGCCTTTAGCCCAGCTGTTTTCAGGCCTTTTGGTGACCCTGCTTCTCATCCCGCCATCACAACTAAGGGTCTTGCTGTGTGGGCTGTGGTGCAAGGAGAGGTATTGCTAGCCCCCTAAATCTGGGCTTCTTTCTATAGCAGGCCCAGTTTCTCTCTCTAGGCTGGAGACATTGTGTAGACAAGTCTAGAGGCTACAGAGGAGTAAATATTGCCCTCCCTCTGGTGCTACAGATGGAAGAAGCAGGTCACTTTAGATGTTTATCAAAATCTAGTGATAGAGGGCCTCCCCTGATGGCGCAGTCGTTGAGCGCTGGGCTGTAAAGCTGCCCGCAGCCTCTGCAGCGCCAGCGCCGGTTCGATCCCCAGCCAGCGGCGAGGGTCCCGCATGCCACACCCGCTGCTCCCCTTAGCTCCCCTCAGCAGTATGTGTCATCAGTCTGCCTGTTCCGTTCCCCGCTCTGGCTCTAGTGAATTCTCTCACCCTCCCGCGCTTCTGACTACCCAGTGCTTGTATAAATAAATAAATAAATCTTTAAAAAAAAAAAAATGTAGTGATAGATTAAAAAAAAGATCACTTGTCATACCTGAACTTTATCATGCCTTTTCCAGGATGCCTACAGAATGTTCAAAGGCACAGTGGATGGGTCAAGTCGTGTTCTAGGGGAAGGCTCTACAATACCAGCTTGGGTGACAAGATAACAGGAGTGTACCCCGATTTATAGTCTTCTCCTCATCTAGAAGCATTCAGGATGGAGAAAGTTGTCTCTTGCAACAGCAGAAAGATATTACTTTCTGAAAGAGTCAAAGCTTTTATATGAAATGAGCAGCAAAAGTGGGGTCACAGAACAAGGATGCCTTTGTAAACACACAGTCCTGGTTCAGGTCCTCATTTCATATCAGTTCTGTGATTTGTGACAATTTTTTTGAACTACTCTAAGCCTTGATTTTCTGTCTTCATAACACAGAAATTATAATTGCCAGTTCACAGGGTTTTTGCAATGCTTAAAATAGGGTAAGGTAGGAAAAACCATAATTTCTGGTATGTTAGGCATCTTAAATATGCTAGGATTGTCCTTTTTTTCTGGGGAGGAGTTGTTGCTTGGCAGTCACATGGTCAGATAAAAGGACATTTGGTATCAACAGTATATCATCAGCACTGACCCATCATCTCCTCCTGGCTGGATAATTCTCCTAATTTTGATGGCAATATCAATAGGCAATTTCATGGCAAAGTCAATTAGCAGATGAGTTCCTGGGCTAATTTGTAAGTGTTCATAGGCAAATCCAAAGTCGAGAGCATGCATTTATAATTCTCATAGGTTTTCTTGTAACTGGTGTACTGGAAAGCTGGCCAGTTAAAAGAAACTGATAGAAGGACAGATTACGTCGGTGCATCCCAGAACCTTCTGTTTGCGTTTTAGCCTGCTGACTTCAGCGAGGAACAGTTTCTCTTCACATGCCATGGACAATATGGCAGCCTGAATGCTTTTGTTGCTGATGAAAATATTATGGCCCCAGTTCCCTGTAATCAATTTACTGCTTTATGGACCCAAAGTCCTCCAGAGAATTTAATAAATTCACATAATGTTTCTAAGTGCTGCATTGTGCATTTGGAGCACTGATTTAGCTGACAAATGTGAAAAATTCGTGTAGCTAGACAACTCCCTAGTGATTAGACATGTGTAGAAGCTAAAGAGAGCACGTTGCTTCAGAGAAGGTCAGCATTAACATGAGCGGAAACTCTTCTCTTGTGATTGGCTTTTTGTCTCTCAGCTCTGACCGATAATTCTGTCCGACCAAACATTTGGGGGGACTTATCCCTGTCTATTGGGGTTGCACTTTTGTTTATTTAACTTGCAGTTTCTGATCTGGGCAGAGTAAAAAATAACAAAATTAAGTTGATGGGGGTGTGACTAGGACATCACCCAGTGGGCTTAGCTAATGAAATGGCCACTGAATTATAGACAGCTGACCCTGAGGGTGTCAGAGGTTTCTAAGGGCATATTTTTATGGGCTCTCTTGTTTAAAAATGGTTCTATTGAATCTTTCTGCACATTTCTCTCTTCCATTTCAATTTTGTTCCAAACTTAAATAAATTTATCAGAAATAATAAATGTTAAGCCATTTTATGATTTGAAGTTATCTATGATGCTAACTATAGGCAAACTATATGCGTTCTGTGTAGTTATAATCAACAAATTACTTAGTCCTAAAATAACATTTTTTATTTGTTTTTCCTCTTTAATGTTATTTCATACAAACAATAATGCTATTTTTTATTCATCAGGGATGGACCAGTAGGCTTTTCATACTGAATTTTGAAGTCTTTAAATTAAAGCGGGCAGATGCGATGTGAAAGACAAATATTGTACAGAATTACTGCAGGTTTTGCTGCTGATTTTAATTTGAATTTTGATTCTCAGCTTGAGCTAAGATTATGGGGTTTATGCTGAGTTCTCAAGTGCCCTAACAGCTATAAGAAAATCAGCAAAGAGTGTATGAGCCCTGAGATTTTGTGAAAGCTGTTGTGGAAAACAAACCAACACTGTCCTACCTCCCCACCCTGGGGACACACAACCCAGATTTTCCTTTAATCCAGTGATTGTTGAATGAGTGTGGAATCTCTCCTGAAGGATTCACAGGTGTCCAGGCTGCCTCCATGTCTTGGATCTGGTGGTACAGACACCCAGATTACTCATTTAAAGCAAGTCCAGGGCCTCCCCGGTGGCACAGCGGTTGAGTGCTGGATTGCGAAGCTGCCCGCGGCCTCTGCAGCGCCGGTTCGATCCCGGGCTGCCTGCAGGGTCCCACATGGTGTGCAGACCTCTCCTGCCACCGACTGCTCCCCTCAGCAGTGTATTTCATCAGTCTGCCTGTTCTGTTCTCTGCTCTGGCTCTGGTGAATTCTCTCACCCTCCCACACTTCTGACTGTACCCAGTGCTTGTATAAATAAATAAATTTTTTTTTTAAAAAAAGCAAGTCCATTTCTTTTATTTGGCTGTTGTAAGCAATTTGGCAGGTAAATTTTCCACCACTGACAAAGTAGCTAAGATTTAGGGAATCAAAACACGGCCAAGTACTGACAACAAGGGATAGGAGTGTAATGAATAATCCTATTCAGTGATTTGGGGGTTCATAGTTATGGTTCCAGGTGATTTGGTAGTTAACTTGAGAGATAAATATCGCTAATGTGATATTGGGGTCCAGTTAATTAGCAAGGGGACAAGAAGTTAGATACATTATAACTATTCCCATTAGAATGTAATTTTTGAACTCCTCAATGAGCTTCCCTTCCTTCACCTGTCGTCATTTATCCAGTGTAAAGAAGACAAATGACTTGCTTCAGCTTGAAAAGGTAACTTTTGTCTGAGACAGGATAAAAATCCAGCATCTAAGTTACCACCCAAGTTTTTTTTTCTACCGAACTGGCTCTTTCCAACCATTTTGAGCTTGAGGACATTTCAGTGGCATTAAACATATCTTTAATGTTGTGCAACCATCACCACTATCCATCCCCAGAACTCTTTTCATCCTCTAAAACTGAAACTATATCCATTACATAGTAACTCCCTACCCCCTGTTCCCTCAGTCCTTGGTACCTACTATTCTATTTTTGTCCCTTTGAATTTGACCACTTGGAGTGGATGAAGTATCTCATATATGGGAGATCATACAGTATTTCTATTTTTATTACTGTTTTACTTAATATAATGTCTTCAAGTTTCATTCATGTTGTAGCCTGTGTCAGAATTTCTTTCTTTTTTAAGATTGCACAATATCCCACTGTATGGATATAACACATATTGTTATATGTGTTGTGTGTTATATGTGTTGTGTCCATTGCTCCACAGATGGACATTTGGGCTCCCTACAGGAACTATTTTCTAATATTGATTGATTGGGAAAAGTAAAAATAGTCATAGACTCTTTGCAGTGACTCTATAGCATCAGGGTGCTTATATTAGAATTCAGTGCAGAAGAGATTTTAATTTTTTAAGGCTTTTACGTGAACTCTGTCCTGGATGACAGCTCAACACAATGGTATTATGAACAAGAGCGTGTTACTCATGAAGTTGCCTAGCCCCCAGGACTTAACAGTGGATGATGAAGGTTCTTGCTAATGAGTTTTCTAGGGAAAATGGGAGATGGTACAAAGTGCTAAATCTAACTGTATTGTATTCCCATCACCCATCCTAAAATGGTAGAAGAGAAATGACTGTACCAGACAGTCAAGATTGATTGTATATTATTGCTTAAATGATAAACCAATGAGACCAACCTGCTTGTGAGGTGATTTTATTTTTGCCACTATTTTGTTGCTGTCATTCCTGATAAGTGTCTCTCCAAACTTGTCAGATCAAATTTGCTGTCAATTGAAATACATAAAACACTTACATCCATATGTATACTTTTTTTCCATTTCTAAAATGAACATCATAAAAAAGACAGAAATGTGACCTCAAAAGGGAGGATACAGACTCAAAATATTGTATAGCAGCTTCATCTTTTTATTAGATTTTCTGTGTTTTTCTCCCCTCTACTTGCTGGATAAAATCCATACAAATGAAATACTGGCTCACTCAGTAAATAATAATGAAAAGGTAAATTCATTTTACAGAGAAGCCAGTACATGTAAGACATCATCTTGAATGACTGTGATTTTCTTGAACTGATCACCAGGCTATTATAGTCTCTCAAAAATAATATCTGGCTTTTAGGCTCTCCAATTGTGTCTGTGACCTCTCCTTAACCTTTTGGTTCTTAAGAAAAATTGATTTTTTAAAAAACATGTGCACAGCATGCCACCCAAATCACACAGGTAGAGTTTAGTTCACATTACATGGGTGGTGGAAGGGGTGACAGTACACGTGATGTTCTCACTTCTTCCTGTGATCATTTCAAGCCTCCTGTTGTGTCTTTCAATAGTCATGTCATAACTATAAAATTATGAAATTCCTGAAAAGAAAAAGGAAAAGAAAGATCTTTATGACTAAAATCTTGTTTTAATGCTTACATTATAGCTAAACATGTCTCTACACTGTAGATTCCGGGCCTCCCGGTAGCGCAGCAGTTGAGTGCTGGGTTGCAAGCTGCCTGCAGCCTTGCAGCGCTGGTTCGATTCCCAGCCACCGGGTGAGGGTCCCACATGGCGCCCACATGGCACGCAGACCTCTCCTGCCGCCCGCTGCTCCCCTCAGCAGTGTACTTCGGTCCTTCTGCCTGCTCTGCTCCCCGCTCTGGCTCTGGTGAATTCTCTCACCCTCCCGAGCTTCTGACTGTACCCAGTGCTTGTATAAATAAATAAATCTTAAAAAAAAAAGTACACTGCAGATTCCATTTTATGTTTTTATAATAGAAAATCTGAAAGTGTTTATGTGATAATTAATCCTGTTTTTTCCTCAAAGTGTTCACTCAGCTTGTTGGGAAGGACTGACCTGGGGTAGGTGTGGCTATGCCAGAGGGAATGATAAGGTGACCAAATGTCCAGGTTTTCCCCAGACCGGGTTAATTCCAAGGACATGACGCTTTTGTGCCTAAACTGGAAAGTATCTGGCAAACCAGGGAGAGTGGCCACTCTAGACGAATGGTTTTCTTTTTACGTTGTTTTTGTATGAGAGCAAGGAAGCACTTCCTATGTAAAAAGGACCTCCAATGACAGATTACCAAGATAAATCTCCTGCATCAATGAACTTTTTTTTTTTTTAAATTTTTTAAAAAAATTTTTAAACATTTATTTATTTATGCATACAAGTACTGGGGTATAAGCCAGAGGCATGGGGGGGAGGTGAGAGGATTCATCAGAGACAGAGTGGGGAGCAGAACAGGCAGATCTGCTGAAATACACTGCTGAGGGGAGCAGTGGGCGAGACAAGAGAGGTCTGCTGTGCCATGTGGGTCACTTCCCTGACTGGGGATGGATTTCATGTTGCAGTGGCTGCACACAGCTTCATAGTGCTGTGTCTCAACCCCTTGCACCACCAGGGAGTCCCTGCATCAATGAGCTTTCTACCTGGAATAGTTGGTGAGTCCTGTCTCCTGACAGTTCTCCTGGGCGAGATACACTCGCCCAGCCCATGAAGTACGAGGAAGGAAAGGTCATCTCAGAATGGAGGTCATCTGTGCTTGACATCCCTTGTCTAACTAAAAATAAGATAACGAGCTATTTAGAAGTGCCACACAAATAATTCAGTGTTCACTGTATATCTAATAAGATAAAAATCTACAAGTAAGCCTCTGAGTAAGAGTGTCTCTACAAATCAAGGTGAGTCTCAGGCTTTATACAAAACTTTATTGAAAACTTTGAAGATGGAAATTTATTGGAAACTTCTACATATTTATGTCCAAATTCAAGAGTAGCAGCCTGGAGAAACATACCTGTCAAATCTGAGAAACTCCTCCAAGTTGAAGGGGACTTGCATGAGGGGGAAGGGAGCGGGGAACTTGGGCAGATAGCATCCTTCCTGCCAGGTTGGTAGGTGAGGTCTTCAGACAGGGGATTTTGAGAATCAGCTGTGTGGTGTTCTGGTGTTGTCTAGTACTAGGCAAAATGTAGTTACTAACAGAGGGAAAAAGTGTGTGCCGATGTCTATTCTGGTTTCTGTCATGAAGCAGCCAGTAAGTAAATGCTAAGGGCATAGTCAGATAGTTCTTATGGGGTCCCTTTTTCTACTCCTTTCTAACTGTGCAATCTGAGGCATCTATGTAATCCCTGCAAACTGTTTTCTTATTTGCAAACAAGGCAGAATTCCTTTACTATAGTTTAGTCATTAAGATGAAATGAGATTGTGTAAGTAATTGAACGTAGTTACTGATATAGAGTAGTATGCAATAAATAGTAATTATTTATATTATCGTTCTAATAATAGGATAGCCACTTTACTCATTGGCTGTGTGAAATAATACACAGTAGTCATTTCTCATGTCAGTTTATGAAATTATTTTTCCTCCTGAACCAACACCATTTTTCATTGATAAGTACAGTAATTATGACAACCATTTTCTAGCTGATACACAAATTTATTTTATTTTTAAAAGATTTATTTTTAGGGCCTCCCCGGTGGTGCAGCGGTTGAGCGCTGGGTTGCGAAGCTGCCTGCAGCCTCTGAAGCACCGGTTCGATCCCCAGCCGCTCCCCAGCCACCAGAGGAGGGTCCCACATGGCGCGCAGACCTCTCCTGCCGTCCGCTGTTCCCCTCAGCAGCATACTTCGGTCCTTCTGCCTGCTCTGCTCTCCTCTCTGGCTCTGGTGAATTCTCTCACCCTCCCGCACTTCTGACTGTACCACGTGCTTGTATAAATAAATAAATCAATAAATCTTAAAAAAAAAATTTATTTAGAAAAAAAAAGATTTATTTTTATTTATTTATGCATACAAGAACTGGGGTATAGTTCAGAGGTGCAGGGGGTGAGAGGATTCACCAGAGATAGAGAGGGGAGCAGAACAGGAAGAATGACTGAAATACACTGCTGAGGGGAGCAGTGGGTGAGGCAGGAGAGGTCTGTGGTGCCATGTGGGTATCTCCCTGGCCGGGGAATGAACACATGTCACAGTAGATGGTGATAGTTTGATAGTGCTGAGACTTTAACCACTGCTCCACCAGGGAGGCCCTGATACACAAATTTCTTTTTTTTCTTTTTTTTTAATTTAAATTTTATTTTTTATATTCCCCATACAATTACAACCCCCTTATTTTGACCCCAATCCCTCCTTTCCCCGTCCCCCACCCCACATAGAGTGTCTCTGGTTCATAGTTGCTTGTTGATTTTGATCTTTTCTTTCTTATAGTTATTCTTTTTCCTGGTCCCTTATTTAAGTTTTCTAGATTCCTGCTATGAGTGAGACCATCCGGTATTTTTCTTTTTCTTTCTGGCTTATTTTGCTGAGCATGATCCCTTCCAGCTTCATCCATGTTGCTGCAAATTGCATGTGTTTATCTTTTTTGAATGCTGAGTAATATTCCATGGTGTATATGTACCACATCTTCTTGATCCAGTCATCTATTTTTGGGCATTTGGGTTGTTTCCAAAGCTTAGCTATTGTAAACAGTGCTGCTATAAACATAGGGGTGCTGGTGCTCTTTGGAATTGATGTTTCTGTGTCCTTTGGGTAAATACCTAGGAGTGGAATTGCTGGATCATATGGAAGCTCTATGTTTAGTATGTCAAGAAATCTCCACACAGCTCTCCATAGTGGTTGGACCAGTTTGCACTCCCACCAACAGTGCAGGAGAATTCCTTTTTCTCCACAACCTCGCCAACATTTGTTGTTGCTAGTTTTTTTAATATGTGCCATTCTCACTGGTGTGAGATGGTATCTCATGGTAGTTTTGATTTGCATTTCCCTGATTACAAGTGATGTTGAACATTTTTTCATGTGCCTGTTGGCCATTTGCATTTCCTCTTTTTTTTTTAATAATAAATTTTATTTTTATATTCCCCATACAATTGCAGCCCCCCCATTCTGACCCCAATCCCTCCCCTCCCACCCCTGCCCCCCTAAAAGTGTCTCTGGTTCGTAGTTTTTTGTTGATTTTGATTTTCACTTTCTTATAGTTATTCGTTTTCCTGGTCCCTTATTTAAGTTTTCTAGATTCCTGCTATGAGTGAGACCATCCGGTATTTTTCTTTTTCTTTTTGGCTTATTTCGCTGAGCATGATCCCTTCCAGCGCCATCCATGTTGCTGCAAATTGCATGTGTTTATCTTTTTTGAATGCTGAGTAATAATCCATGGTATATATGTACCACATCTTCTTGATCCAGTCATCTATTTTTGGGCATTTGGGTTGTTTCCAAAGCTTAGCTATTGTAAACAGTGCTGCTATAAACATAGGGGTGCAGGTGTTCTTTGGAATTGATGTTTCTGTGTCCTTTGGGTAAATACCTAGGAGTGGAATTGCTGGATCATATGGAAGCTCTATGTTTAGTAGGTCCAGAAATCTCCACACAGCTCTCCACAGTGGTTGGACCAGTTTGCACTCCCACCAACAGTGCAGAAGAGTTCCTTTTTCTCCACACCCTCGCCAACATTTGTTGTTGCTAGTTTTTTTAATATGTGCCATTCTCACTGGTGTAAGATGGTATCTCATGGTAGTTTTGATTTGCATTTCCCTGATGACAAGTGATGTTGAACATTTTTTCATATGCCTGTTGGCCATTTGCATTTCCTCTTCAGAGAAGTTTCTTTTTAGCTCTTCTGCCCATTTTTTGACTGGATTCTTTTCTTTGTTGTTGTTAAGTCTCATCAGCTCTTTGCAGATTTTTGTGATCAGTCCTTTATCATTAGTGTTGGGTGCAAAAATGTTCTCCCAGTTGGTGGGGTTTCTCTTTGTTTTTGTTATTGTCTCTTTTGCTGTGCAGAAGCTCTTTAATTTGATGTAGTCCCAGCTGTTTATCTTCGCCTTCACTATCACTGCTTTGGGTGATGTGTCTGTAAAGATGTCTTTGATGTGCATATCATGTAGTGTTTCGCCTATATTTCCTTCTATGTATTTTATGGTTTCAGGTCTTATGTCTAGGTCTTTAATCCATTTTGAGTTGGTTTTTGTGCATGGTGTTAGGTAGTAGTCAAGCTTCATTCTTTTGCATGTAGCAACCCAGTTTTCCCAGCACCATTTATTGAACAAACTTTCTTTGCTCCAATGCATATTCTTTGCTCCTTTGTCAAAGATTAGTTGACCATAAATCTGCGGGTTTATTTCTGGATTTTCTATTCGATTCCATTGGTCTGTGTGTCTGTTCTTGTTCCAATACCATGCAGTTTTGATGATTATGGCTTTGTAGTATAGTTTGAAGTCTAGGAGTATGATGCCTCCATTCCCTTCTTTTTTTTTCAGGAGAGCATTGGCTATTTGGGGTTTTTGGTGATTCCATATGAATTTCATCAATAATTGTTCTATTTCTTTGAAGAATGACATTGAAATTTTGATTGGAATAGCAATGAATCTGTGTATTGCTTTTGGTAGGATGGCCATTTTAATAATGTTTAATCTTCCAATCCATGAGCAGGGGATGTCTTTCCATTTCTTTGTGTCTTCTTCTATTTCTTTTAGCAGTGTTTTATAGTTTTCTTTGTATCGGTCCTTTACCTCTTTTGTTAGATTTATTCCCAAGTATTTGATTTTTTTTTGTTTCGATAATAAAAGGGATTTTTTTTATTTCTTCTTTTTCAGATTTATTGTTTGCCTGATACACAAATTTAAAGCATAAAGTATCCATTTGATAAATTCCTTAGGATTAAAATTTCACCTATATTTAAAAAGGCTGATGCAGGATTTCTTCAGAGGTAGGAACTTTCTTCCTGGGAGAGAACCTGGGTTTCCTCTGGGATCTAGATTATTCTCCCCTCCCTGTGCCATGGAGTCTCCTGAGCTGACAACCAGGCTGGGAAGAAGGATCTGCTCGCTCCACGTGGGATCTTGAAAGTGTGACGGACAAAGGCAGCTGCTGACTGTAAACACCCTTGTCCACACAAACCCACACCGCCCAATTTGTTTTGCTCTTTTCTATGTGCAGGCATTTCACCGACTTTCTGCACTAGGTAAACTGACCTTGGTGTCAAGGATTAATCCCCCTCAAGTGGTCTGGCAGAGATGAGAGCAGGAAGCAGACACAGTGTAGATGAGGTTTGTGCTCAAGGAGAGACATGTTTGAAGTACCTGCCCTGGGCAGCAAAGCAAATTTATGTCCTGTTCTTACTGTGAAGCTGAAAACAATACACAGTCACAGTAAATGTCCTCTGTTCCCTCTCACACCCGTGAATTCTGCCGCAACTGTGATTTTTTTGACTTTGAAGGGAACTAGGAATTGTTCAGTCTTTATAAGATTAATGTTACAAAGTAGATCAAATTAGATTATTCTCTGCTTAGAAGGCAAATATGTATGCTCACCGTCTACCAGGAAACAACACTGAGCAGTTAATAGCAAATGCTGCAGCTGGGCAAGTGCTGCTGTGTCAGTGGCTGGGTTCAGGGGTCTGAAGGAAGTCGATTTGCATAAAGTGCTGAGGAAGCTCAGGTGGGAGGACTCACCCTAAGTGAGGTAGGAGCAAGAATTCATGAACTAATACATTTTACCTCAGCCCTGTGGATAGTTAAAAAAATGGTTAAAAACAAAACCTAAAAGAAGGTGACAGGGTGATGATACTAAAGTTTTTATACCAGGTTTGTAAGCAGACTGCTTTGGGAGTCTGTGTGTGGGAAACTGGAATCTGTAAAGAAAGCAGTTTCAACATGGAGCAAACTTGGAGTTTAAATCTGTAGAGTGAATGTTGCAAGTTGGATTCTCTGTCAATCAGAGATTGGCATGCAAGGAGTTTAGAGTTTGTTTATAGGGTTGCACCACCTGCTGAGCAGGGATTGGGCAGAAGAGAAGTTAGAGGGTGATGTGACTGACACCCTGGGGAACGCTGTAGTTGGAATTGACCTTTGGCATTATTAGTATTTCAGAGACCGGGTTTAAATGGGGACAGAGACTAGGTTTAAATGTCCCTCAGTTAACCAGTCATTGAAAGTGGGTTGACCCTGGGGGAAGATAAGACTTTCTGTAAGGCAGCTGCGTTCAGCCAGCTGAGGGCAACAGCTGAAGATCTAAGGCTGTGGACTGCTGTAAGGCAGCATGGCCAACAGTTGATGAAATAATCCTTCCTTCAGTTTTGAAGTTGGGATTTAATAGCCCAGTCTATTAAAGAGGAACTTGGTTTTTGAGAGACTGATGGAACGTGCTGAGTCCTTCTGAATTGGGGAGGTAAAAATCAACGTGGACTATCAAGGGAGTCTATAGTCACTCTGGGATTTGGAGTCAGCAATCGACTTGTATCTTTAAGGAAAGCATTAAAGCAAGTCCAAGAAAGGGAATGAGTTCCAATCTCTTCCTATGTCTTCCTTTTTTGAGAAGAGCATACCCTAAATTCTCATACTCCCATGAATACACTGCATCTCTAACGTGCCGTGCAGTAAGAGCAGTGAGATAATGGCCACGAGGAACACATATTGAATATCACTGTGTGCTAGCCCTTTGCTGAGAATTCTGTTCATAATCGTACAGTTTGTTCCTGGAATAACCCCTATGAGTTAAGCAGTTTTATGACACTTGCTTTAAAGTGAAGAAAAGGGCTCAGAGATTTGAAATAACATGTCCAAGGGTACAAGATGATAAGCAGTAATGCTGGGTTGTAAACTTAGGCATGAAAAGCAAAAATGAAAAGGTCGGAGGAAAACAAGGTGTTCCTTAAAGTGCTTCTCCTTGAAACTTGAGAGCTGGTCATGTGAGGTCTCCCAAGCAATGGCACAGGACAGGGCCATTGCAAGCACAATGTAGGACGTCTCATCTATCTGTAGCTCTGATTCCTGTGTCAGCCCATAGAAGGCAAGGCCCTTTCCAGGCACACTTTATCTCTATTCAATGGTGGATTCAAAGAACACACTAGAAGGATGATTGTATTTAGAATTAAACAGACAAAAAACCTCTAGACAAATTACTTTGTACTCGTTTTTTTTCATCTATAGAAAGGAAATGATATCTTAGGGGTGATATGAAGGTTGATTGAGTATATATTCTTGCACAGCATAAGCTCTCAAGAACAAGGAGTGATTATTATTATTGCTATTATTATCATCATGATTTTGTCTTACATACAGGAAGGTGGTGGTTGATTTACAATTGTAAAGAAGGGGCATTCCTGATGGCATAGGGGTTACAGACACAGTGCTATTAAGTGATTGCCAGCCACCGCAATAAGAGTTCAATCCCTGGCCAGGGAGCTAACACACATGGCACGGCAGACCTCTTCTGTCTCGCCCACTGCTCCCCTCAGCAGTGTATTTCAGTCAATCTGCCTGTTCTGTTCCCCACTGTGTCTGCCCCAGAGACACAGTGTCTCCCCCAGCACCCCCTCATCTGCCCCACACACCTCTGGCCTACACTCAGTTCTTGTATGCATAAACAAATAAACCTTAAAAAAATAAAAGCTTAAAAAAATAAAGTTGTAAAGAAGAACTATAAGCCTCATTCTCTCAGTCCGTTTTGGAAGGTTTGGCCACATCATCTCTACTTTTCTACATTAAATTTAAGTGCGGAATCCTAGATTTGGATTTTCTCAGTTGCATAGTTTTTAACAAAATACCTTTGAATGAAATAAAAATGGAGTTTCTTGATTCCAAACTGCCCCACCCGGCCCCCTTGCAATGTTTTCAAGGCACGTCTTCTTTTATTACTCTCGCATTAACAGATCTACTTCAAGGAGCTTACTGTGACCCAGGAAATGGAGGCTGACTAAAAATGGAGGAGGAGAGAGGACAGGGAGTCATAAAAGGAATTTTATGTGCTTTTTTTTAGGAGTCATTAAAGTAGTGGAAAAGAAAAAAATACTTTAAAACACCACACAAAGCAATGTTTAGATAAGACTTGGAGATTGCTGAGCATTTTCTATAGACTGAGGGAAGAAACAGAGGCTACCCAGTTGGACTGAGTTAACTGGACTTAGGCAAGGGCAGAAACTTCTCCTGCAGGACATTCACTGTTCACTGCTCTGAAACCAAAATAATCTGCATTCTATCAGTAATGCTAAAACAACTTTGTGAAGCTCACAGGGATTTGATTTACCTCTAGTTTCATAGCAAGATGACAAAAGACCTTCTCTGGGTATAGTGAGAAATACCTATCTGACATTTTTGGGGAGACTGACCCCACACATGCATGAATGAGTAATTGCTAAATAGATCATTTCTTGGTTTTTAATGGTGGTGAAACATTGAGAAGTAAAATAGGAATTTTCTGGTTAAAATTGAGGCTTTCCCCCCACCCCAGAATGTGTAAGCCAACAGACCACAGATATCATAGACTATTCTCCCTCCCAGCCCTCAAGAACAGATTCAGTGCTTAATGAAATTCACATTGTGATTATAATTTGGGTCTTTCATTCCCTGGATGATGTAGCTGATGTGCTTACTCTGGTCTTCTTTCCAGCACTTAGCATGCTTCTCATGCGCTTCTAGATTTCATAATTCAGCCCAGAATGAGGATTTCCTCAGCATTTCTTATTCCTCCTGAACTCTGATCAATGCTGTCCTTCTTAACCTCTGCAAAGAGCAGTGGGCAAAGCAAAATTTTCCTCTGTAGATAAACTGCAAATTATTTTCCCCATGAGCTGGCAGGGAATGACTCAGTATTGCTTTCCACATCAGTTCCAAGCTGCATTATCATTATAAAGCCAACTACTTTTCTTCTGTATGTGACTTCTGATAAGAATAAATACATAAGTTTCAAGTAGTCTGTTCTTATGGTGTTTAAATTTGTGTGCCTGAAGAAATGTTATAAATTACTAGGTACAAAGACCAGGGATTATTTCATTATTTAGCAATTCCAAAGTTATTTTTTGTACTTGCTGGATGCCAGACACAGTTTCAGTTTCTGGAAATACAGTAGAGAACAAGACAAACAAGATCCCTACCTTCTACAGAACTTATATCTTACTAAGGAGACATATTGCAGAAAGACATGCATGTGCAATGAATATAATATCAGGTTGTGATCATTTGTAGCTAAGGAAAGTAGAGTAGGTTAAAATGAATGTAATGAGGGTTGAGAGCTGACATTTAAGCAAATGAAGATGTAAAGACAGAGTTTTCCAGGCAGGGGATAGCAAGTGCAAAGTCTCTAGTGTCTAAATGAGCAGGAGAGGGGTGGTCAGGGGTCAGATGATGGAAGGTCTTGTAGACCACGATAAGAAATTTGGATTCTATTTTGGGTATGAAGGGAAGCCAATAGAGCACTAAGAGCAAAAGGTCAATGTGATCTAATTTGTCGTTTAGAAAGTTTTCTCTGCTGCTATGTGGAGAAGAGACTGTAGGTGAGGGAAGGTGGAAACTTTTGCTATTGCAGTGTTTTGGTGGTTTGAACTCTTGTATTGGCAATGGGAGTGTTGAGAAGTGGCTACAGAACTACACTAAATAAAATGTAGGGTTATATTAAGAATGGAACAATCTAGTTCTTATTCCTACTATGCTATGGACATTATAGGAAGAAATAGGCTCAAGTGGAAAAATTGAATAAGAATAGAAAAAGAGGTGGCAAGGACAGATTTTGGAATGGGTATCTGGAGATGATATGGAATATTTGTCTTAGATATTTTAGAGAAGGAAAGTGTTACGCTTTTAAAGGAAGAAAATATTCCAAATAAATATGACCATCTATTCTTCTGTGTTGAAAAAATTCCAACAATAACAGTTTTTCTTAAGAAGCTTTTTGCTTTCCTGGGATCCTTCTTTTTAGTTCTCTTTCTCTTAACTAATTATTTAAACAAGACATTGTCTTATTTAAGGTGCTTTACCATAAATTTGTCAAGAGCAAGTAGAAAGAATGTCACATATATATCTGAAAAAGTTGGGAAGATAGGAAAAAAATGTAACTGATTTATCAAAGAATCACATAAGCTTCTAAAATATAAAAAATTCTAGAGAGGCTGAAGCTTCAAGGACAAATAACTGTAGAAAGGTTTAATAACTGTAGTAAGGTCAGAGCTACTAAAGCAGGAAATGAGATGCAACTTCCAAAATCGAAATAGAACATTCTTTTTTTTTTTTTTTTTACTTTATCAGGAGCTAGAAAAGACTAAAGCAGAGTGTTGTCCTTTAATTAGATAGGAAAGAAATAGACTCAAAGATGACATCAAAAAGGTCATGGGTCACTCTATGTCTTTAAAAAACCTTTCTGCATGCTCAAGTGGATGGGGTTCTGGAAAAAGGTAATGCATACTTTAGGAAAATGAAAAGGAGAAAAGAGGACTTGGAGGAAGATAATTTAAATAAGTAATATCTGTATCTAAAATGAGCAGGCACTGGTGATTTGCATCCAAGGGTACTAAAAGAATTGGCTGAAGTATTGTGGGCCATAAATTGAATATGGTCAGCAATTTGTAATGCTATTATTTAAAAAAGGGAACACGATTGAGAGATGTATTAACAAGAGTATGACAGGAAAAGGGCAAGAATACACTTGGCATTGATCAACCATTATTTAGACTATAAGTACCAATTTTAATCACTGTATTAAAAGATGAGCAAGTTCAAGGAAAGAATCACAAAATGATGAATAGAACAACAACAACAAAAAACAAGTGAGAAAGACCAATAGTGGGGTAAAAGGTTAAATTCTCCACTTCTATGTGATTTTGTTAAAAATACCAGCTTCTGGATCACACTGATTGGGAACACCTAGTTTTTCATTTTAAGGTATTGCAATTTCAGAAACCATATCTTAGGTTCATGGAAATGAGCTTTGCTTTAAAAAAGAGAGAGCTAATGTA
Source organism: Talpa occidentalis (assembly GCF_014898055.3). Lineage (NCBI taxonomy): Eukaryota > Metazoa > Chordata > Mammalia > Eulipotyphla > Talpidae > Talpa > Talpa occidentalis. Next base: position 50,725,440 of record NW_023604972.1, read on the forward strand.
TAAGTATTATTGCAAAAGCCATTTTGGCTAATTTGTCCTTCATATTTTCTAGAGAGGGTTTGAACAAGAGGGTTGGTACATTCTGGTTTTGAGACAGTAAACCAAAAAAGAGATAAAATACCTTGAGTAGTATTAGAACAGAGGGCTCATTTCCCCCCTAATTTCTCAGTATAATAATGCAGGGTCCTTAAGTATATACCATTTTCCTATGTTGTCATATAACCCCCTGTTCTTTGATTCTGTGAAGGAGCAACATTCTCATAAGTCAGTGATAAAAGGTGCCTATTTCAATGGGAATCTGGTATGAGGCTGAAATTGCTTAATCGCAGGATTTGTTTCTTTTCCCCTCCAATGCTCTTTTAAATTGTCTCTTTTTTCCTATGGGTAGGAGTTTGAGGCTTTAAGGAGAAAGCAGTGACTCAACCCTCTATGAAGAAGGGTGACTGGTATGACAAAAACCAGATGCTCTGTAATTATGTTTGCCCTACACACAGACACGTTTCTCCAATAGAAATGTTATTTTAGGTAAAAATCTTAATTCTGGGTTATATCACCAATTTTCATTCTTTGAGGCAGTTAAGAGAATGGTAAATTTTCTCTTGAGCTTGCAGGATTTCTAGTGACTTCAAATCAAAATAATCTCCATGCCAAAGGGACCTGTCTTGGCGAGGCCTGTTTTGAGCATCTTGAGGAGGGCTATCCTTCAACATCTTACACTTCTCCACATACATGTCAAAACTTACATTTCCTCTGTTCCATTACCCTGGGTCTCTGACTTGGCTTTTCAGGTTGACAGCGATTAAGTCTGGTAAGTCTTTCTAGAAGGGCTAATGGTGATTTTCAGTGTCTCTTAACAAGTGACATTTATGGGACTATTGGCATGAGGAAGGGCATACAAAACATTGAATCATGGATAGTGAAAATTATTCCCTTCTCAAACCTTTTTGGTGCAGTCAAGGAAAGGTTTTGTTTTGGTGCTAGTGTTTGTGTTTTTCATTCTTTAACAATTGCTATCTCCTTTTGGAACAAAGCAAGTATGGGCTTTAGGCTTAAAACCTTGGGGGCTAGAATGATTTCTCAGACTTAAAAAATTTTATTGAAGTATAATATATACACTAGAAAAGGGAATAAATAAAAAATGTACACCTTGATTAATTATATGAGCTACAACTTAAAATTGCTTTTTAAAATTCCCCATGCACTTATTTATACAGTTCCCTTTTATTTATGTCAGTGATACTGGTTTTCTAAGGCAGTGAAAAATGTTTTCATTTAAAAAGGAATTTGTTAAGCAAAAAAAATTAGTTGACTTAAAGAGAAAAATATTACTCTATATCATAGATTCTAAAGATTCATGTTTTCCTGCAACATTTAAACCTCTCTGAAATCATGATGCACAGAGCAGTTGGGGCCATGCCATCACACCATCGGTCCTGCAATACGAACTTAGCAGTGTACGCCTTCCGCTGACACTGATGTTCTAGTCAAGAAAGAGCAGCATCAGAAAATTTTAGATTTAATGAAATCCGATTAATAAATTATACAATAGGTAGTATTCTGATACAGAAAAAAATAGAGATATGGTGAAAAAAGATCTGAAATTTAGGAAACAGTAACTGAGTGATCTACCCTTTCCATCTAATGCCCTTGCATTTTAGTAGCGACTCTCTATCCATATATTTGTGGGTTTATTTCTGGGTTTTCTATTCAATTCCATTGGTCTGTGTGTCTGTTTTAGGATACGCAATGGAACATGGACTGTTTATTCAGTAAATGGTGCGGGAACACTGGAACTGTTACATGCAAAAGAATGAAACTAGACTATTACCTCACACCGTGCACAAAACCCAACTCAAAATGGATAAAATAATTGAAACCATAGAATATATAGAAGGAAATACAGGCAAACACTACATGACATATGTCTCAGTAACATCTTTGAAGACTCATGCTTCAAAAGCAAAGAAAGTCACGGAAAAGATAAACACCTGGGACTACATCAAACTAAAAAGCTTCTGTTCAGCAAAAGAGACACTAACCAAAACAAAGAGATACCCCACTGATTGGAAAAAAAATATTTGCACTCCATACAATTGATAAGGGACTGATTACAAAGATCTAGAAAAATCTCATATGACTCAAGAAGAACAAAGTAAACAATCCAGTCCAAAAATGGGCCAAAAAGACACTTCTCCAAAGAAGAAATGCAAATGGCCAACAGGTATATGAAAAAATGTTCAACATCACTTATAATCAGGGTAATGCAAATCAAACCCACAATGATATGCCAACTTACACCAGGGAGAATAGCACATATTAAAAATACAGGCTACAGCAAATGTTGGCAAAATGTGGAGAAAAAGGAACTCTCCTACACTGCTGGTGGGAGTGCAAACTGGTCTACCACTATGGAAAGCTGTGTGGAGATTTCTCGAACTTCTAAAAATGGAGCTACCATATGACCGAGCAATTCCACTCCTAGGAATCTACCTAAAGGACACAAAAACATTAATTTAAAAGGATACCTGCACCCCTATGTTTATTGCAGCACTGTTTACAATAGGTAAGATATGGAAACAACCCAAATGCCCAAAAATAAATGACTGGATCAAGAAGATGTGGTATATATACATATATATACACAATGGGATATTATTCAGCAATCAAAAAAGACAAGCTCATGTTGGCCATTCACAGCAACATGGATGGAGCTGAAATAAGCCAGAAGGAAAAAGAAAAAATATCGGATAGTTTCACTTACAGAATATAGGGGAACCAAATAAGGAATCAGGAAAAAAATAACAATAATCATAAATAACCCCCCTCCAAAATTAGCAGGCAACTATAAATCAAAAATGTTCTGCAAAGGAGGGGGAGGCAGAGGGATCAAAACAGGGGAGGGACTAGCACAAGGGACTATGGTGATGGTGCACTGGTGAATTGGTGGTGGGAATTTTATGGGGACTACACCTGAGAGGAGAAAACAAATATTGTACAAAAATGAACAGTGTTGTAATACATACATACATACATACATACATATATATATATATATATATTTATTTAAAAAATAGGGACCCTCTGGAGGCTCAAAGACTTCACCCCAAAGAGTGGTAGCATACTATCCATCAGCCCTAGGCCTGGTTTTGGTGGGTGTCGGGGAATTGTTGGGAACATGTCAGCTTTATTTTACATCCCCTCAGTATTCTGTGCTTATCAACCCTGTGTTTTCCCTGAGGCTTGCCTGGCCCTTTTTGACATGTTATCCTTGACCGGAAATTTCTGGACACTACATAATGAGGCCACAAGCTTATGAATTATAAGGAAATCAGCTTTCAGATGCAGAATGTTGTTACACTAGAATATAGATCAATACCTGTGAACATCAGGTATTTGCCATTAGACTTGCCCTTAGCCCTGAAGACCCCCAATATGATGCCTTTTGCATAGGTGTATTTAACAATACATATTTGTTAAAGGAATAGTGGAAGGAAGCTTGCTCTCCACTTCCCACTTGCAGATTCCAGGTATGGCCATTCTGTCTAATCAGAGCAGCTAGAGGCCAGCAGCAGCCCACAGTTGGCTTCTCCCACTTCCTGGGAAGGTCTGGAGACAATAGTTGCTCATTTGTATGGCTCACCATTTGCATACTCTAACGAGATGGGCTATAATTGGCCTTCATTGATTTTGTTTTCATTGAGCTAAAATAGAGTCAGAGCTTCTTAGGCTAGAAGAACTGATTGATTTGTGGTAGAATTCAGGAGTATTCAGTTGAAGAAATAATTAATTATGTTCTTATTTAGTAATCATCTGGGTTCAGCCTGTTTCTTAGGACAATGTGCTCAGCAGAATTGCACCGTGCTAATGCAGGGATGCTTTGAAATAGATTTTTTAACTGGGCAAGTAACTATTATGCACAATACTTACTATTTTAAAGAAATCTATGTGCAGATTGAGACAGCAGAGTATATATGTTTACATAAAGAGCAAGAGACATGCATTTTGCCTACCTGTTCTCTATGTGCAGATTGAGACAGCAGGGTATATACGTTTACATAGAGAACAAGAGACATGAATTTTGCCTACCTGTTCTCATTTTCCTTCTCACATGAGCATGCTATCCATCAATTTGTCCATCCATCCATCCATCTTTCCCTCGTCCATCCATCTTTTTGTCTAGTTATGCATCCTTGAATTCATCTACTCATCTTTCAAATTTTAAAATTTGTCCATTCGTTAACTCAGTCTGAGTGAATAATACCATCCACTTTTTTCTTCCACCTCTCAGATCTGGGATTTGGCTTAGATTGGCCTGGCCCTAGAGGAACAGATAAAGAAGTTCTATACTGGTTTGGTTACATTGAAGTTTGGTTTGGTTACTCATATAAGTAGAGGTGTTTGAAAAAGTCATTCTCTGTAGATCAGAGAGCATGGAATTTTGATTGATCGTGGTTAAAATCTTTCAAAATGATTTTGTCTCATGTCACTCTCTCCCTTCATAAAAGTTCTTTTGAAATTATTGTGTACAAATTTTGGATATTATTAGTTCTTATTAGGGTGAGATCTGGCCTCTGAGTTGAGACCCTATTCCTTTGAGGAGCAACTCATAGATATAAATAAATAACCACAATTGCTTTTATTCAATAGACATTTATTAAGAAACTCAGTGGGTAAGGTATTATGATAAGTGCTGTAAGACATACAAAGATGAATAGCACACTATAGCCACTCCAAACCATCTTACAAAGTATTAAAGAAATACTTGTGAGAAATTCTTCTGTAAGTCAGTTATTTGGAACTATGTAGACAATGTTATATATGGTCTATATTCTAAAGTGTTAGGCTAACCCATATGAAATTGTCAATATTTCACCATTTTTGCAACTGCATATGGTTCATATATATATATATATGTATAGCTACACACACACACACAAATACATATATACCTCGCTAAAATATAAAACCAAGAATAACTAATGATCATGAATTGTACTGATTGTGGGGAAATGGGTCTATAAAGTCAATCTCCTATTGAAGACCTAGAAATGAAAAAATGAAACAAGGAATCCTTTTATGTATACTCACATTTGAGGGATAGTTGAAATAGGGCAAGAATCCTCACAAGGCTGGTGTAATAGTGGGAGTACAAAAGGGGATAGGGAAGAAGCAAGCAAGGTGGTTCAGTAAGGGCGTCTGAGATCTCTTGCAGGCATAATGGCTGATGAAGTCTTATGATCTTGCTGCTCCCTTCTCTTCTACCAGAATGGCATGTGCCTGCTGTGATTTGTATTGGCACAGTGGATTCTCATACTCTGATTCTTAAGTCCCACAGAAATATTGATAGGAACTCTGTTAATGCAGCTATGGAAAAATCAAATCCAATAAAACCATGATGATGCAGCCCATAATAATGTAAATGCAGATATAACATGACTGGCTGTCAGCCTCTACACAGCCCTATCTGAGAATGGGCCTGGGCTAAAATCCTCCTCTTTCAGGGCCTGGGAAGTGAGAAATGTAGGCCTGGCAGGAAAATTTTGAAGAAGAAAATTTAGGAAGAAAAGATGGTTTCTGAGTCTTTAGTATTTTCCACACCCTAATCTCTGAATGGAACTGACAAAGATGAGTATCACCTACTTGGGAAATTCCTGGAGTTGATGTCATTGTGTTTTTTTTTTTTTTTTTTTTTTAAGATTTATTTATTTATACAAGCACTGGGTACAGTCAGAAGCGCGGGAGGGTGAGAGAATTCACCAGAGCCAGAGCGGGGAGCAGAGCAGGCAGAAGGACCGAAGTACATTGCTGAGGGGAGCAGTGGGTGGCAGGAGAGGTCTGCACGCCATGCGGGACCCTCCTCCAGTGGCCGGGGAGCAGCCGGGGATCGAACTGGCGCTGCAGAGGCTGCGGGCAGCTTCGCAACCCAGCGCTCAACCGCTGCGCCACCGGGGAGGCCCGATGTCATTGTTTTTGAATCACCATTGATTTTAAAGCTGGAGGAGCAACAGCCATTGTTGACAGCAAGCCTGATCTAGGACAGAATACATTTCAGTGGTGCAGATGGGACCTCAAAACTGGCTAGCTGCATGGGCTTGTCCCAGTAATGACATTAATTTCACAGTAACACCGGCTTGCATTTTCTGGGATTGAAAAATTTGAACCCACTTTTCATATTATGGGCATTTTGCTAAACCTCCATGATGTGCTTTTCTGCAGAAAAAGTGGAAATGGCATGAGAAATCAGTAACATGACCTCCTCTATGGCATGAGAAATCAGTAACATGACCTCCTCTATTTCCACCGTCCAGATTTTTATCACGCAGGATGCAGGTCAGACCAAAATCACACCTAGAACTCCAGTTGTTCCTGAGGTGTTCTTTTTAAGTTTTTTTTTTTTTTGTTTTTGTTTTGGCTTTGTAATGCAGCAAGACACCCCAGGAATGTGGAATGGATGTTGAGTGTCTATCCATTGTACCTACTACAGCTTCACAGCGCCACACTTAACTACCTGTGCCACCAGTGGAGGCCCTGAAGATTCTTTTAAGTTTCAGAAGAAAATCTTAACTTGGTGATGTTCTTAGGTACATTGTCATTCCAAGCAGCACAAGATGGGGACAGTGGGGAGTGATCTGAGCAAGGAGCAGAGACTGGGCATGCAGCCTGTGACTCCAGTGCTGAGCAGAGGTCAGGAGAAGCCTGGGGGGTTTCACTTTCCCTCTTGACATCTTGGTCTCTGGTTGGCTCTGAGAATATGTGGGACTCAAGCTTGTTTCCGATTATGTCGCACTGGATAATTTTGCAATTTTTTTTCATCAGGATAAAAATTCTAACAGGGGGCCTCCCCGGTGGCGCAGCGGTTGAGCACTGGGTTGCGAAGCTGCCTGCAGCCTCTGCGGCGCCGGTTCGATCCCCAGCTGCTCCCCTGCCACCGGAGGAGGGTCCCACAGGGCGCGCAGACCTCTCCTGCCGCCCGCTGCTCCCCTCAGCAGTGTACTTCGGTCCTTCTGCCTGCTCTGCTCCCCACTCTGGCTCTGGTGAATTCTCTCACCCTCCCGCGCTTCTGACTGTACCCAGTGCATGTATAAACAAAACAAACAAACAAACAAATAAATAAATAAAACATGCCTTTATTAAAAAAAAAAATTCTAACAGGATTGGTAAATGGTGAGGATGACATTCATTGGCTTCCTCTTGGCCAGGGTAGGTTTTCTTTGCTTCTTCATGTGACTTTTTTATTTTTTTTTTGCATGATTCTGCATCACTTGGTAGACAAAAACCTTAGTATTCTTCAGTTTTTGATTGTTGTAACATTAGGAGAATTTAAAAAAAAGCTTATTTTCTCATAGTAATTCTTGGTATCTATGCCTTCTCTCCTGTCTTTCTCACTAGCTTAGTTTCTCAGTGAAGATCTCAGAACATAATCATAAGCCAAATCAGGCTACTTCTGAATATTAAAGTATTCTTTGGAATCTTAAAGGATCTTGTGTCAAAGTTATTCTATAGATTCTTTAGTTGAAACATAGCCTGGTCACAGAGTTGATAAATCTACAAAAACAGGGACTATGCAGAGTGTGGACAGGTATAGGTTTTGTTCTGTAATGAAAGCGCACATCTTCTATGAAGTTTCTCCCGTTCTCCTCTCCTTGGGAGATTCACCTTCCCTGTTCCACATCCTGCCAGCACCCCCCTCACCTCACCCCCCAACACTAAGCTTGTACATTTTTCTCTTGGGCACAGTAACACATTATTGTCTGTTGTCTTAGAAGACTCTTTCCCTTCTACTATTTCATCAGTTCCCTAAGAGCAGGGGCCTAATTTTGCTCATTTTTGTTAGCTATAGAGTGTCCAATAAAATTACTTGCAAATAGTAGGTCCTTAAGGAATGATATTGGGGGGTGGGGAAAGAAGGGAATGGGGTCAAAATAAGGGGGTTGCAATTGTATGGGGAATATAAAAATAAAATTTAAAAAAAGAAAAAAAAAGATGTGGAGAAGAGGAAACTCTTTTTATTTATGCATGCAAGAGCTGGGGTATAGGCCAGAGATGCGGGGGAGCAGGGAGTGAGAGGATTCACCAGAGACAGAGTGGGGAACAGAACAGGCAGACTGACTGAAATACACTGCCAGCCAGGGATTGAACTCATGCTGCAGAGGCTGTGGATTGCTTCATAGTGCATTGCTTAACCCCTTGTGTCACCATGGAGGCCCTCTCGCTCTCCTTTTTTAAAAGATTTGTTTTTATTTATTTATGCATACAAGAACTGGGGTGTAGGCCAAAGTTGTGGGGGTGGTGTTGAGAGGATTTACTTCCCACAGAATGGGAAACAGAACAGGTGGATCTACTGAAACACATGCTGAGGGGAGCAGCGGGCAAGACAGGAGAGGTCTGCTGTGCCATATGGGTAGCTCCCTGGCCAGGGATCAAACTCATGCTGTAGTGGCTTGTGATAACTTGAAAGTGCTGAGCCTTTAACCCTGGTGCGATCAGGGAAACCCATTCTTGATCTCTTTTATTGAGCTCCTTATATTCTGAATATCTGTTACTTTCTTATATGTAGTTTCAATTTCTAACTTCTGTTCATTGATTTTATTTCTGAGCTCATTTATTTGTTTTTCTGAATTTTGTTGTATGTCTTTGATCAGCTTCTCTTTTTTTCATCTTTTTCCTTTTTTTTTTTTTTTAACCTTGTAAAAAATTAAAAAGCTGGGCTTGATTTGCTGTTTTGGTGGTCTTCATTCATTCACTTATGGGGATTCAAGCTGCTGACTGGACCATTTTCTTCCAGCCTGAGAACTTTCTTGAACTTTGACACAAGTGGCTGCTGTTGATTCTCTCAGCTTAGTTGTCTTAAAAAGTCTTTGCTTTTGAAAGCTATTTTTCTTTTAAGTAGAGTTCTATCTTGTCATACTTCTACCCTTAGCTCTTCTGGCTCTCATGGCCCCCTTGCTGTCTGCATCACTTCCTTTCTGAAGGCAGAAAGCCATTTCATCTGTATCTCTTGTAATTAAGTTGGTTTTCTGCACCACTTTCCAGTTGGAGTGCAGCAACTTGATACAGGTACTTTAGTTTGATTTTTTTCTGTGTTTCTCTTGCTTAGGGTCTGCTGAGCTTCTTCATACTAGTGATTGCCATTTTAATCAAATTTGGAAAGTTTGTGCATTATTTATTTATTTTTAAAATTTATTTTATTTTTGTATTATAGATGATTAACTTTTTAAGTCCTCTTGCATTACTTTGACTTGCCTGTCTAATTTTTCTTCTGTCTCTTTGAATTTCTGTATTTGAATTTCTGTAATTTGAACTCTGTATATGATGGGAGATAAAATCTTCCATGGTTTTGTGTTTGGATTCTGGAGAGTTGGTCTTGCCTTGTGATGTCGTACTCTCAAGAGGTCTTGAGTTGTCATGTTATATTTTCTTGACTGCCCATTTTGCTACTTGAAGTCTCCTTTTTTATTTTTTAATGTTTATAGCAGTAATTTGGGGTTGAACTAATTTTACTTTTCCTGAAAGTGGTGCTGTTTCTTTAGTTTGATTGATTTGATTTTTTGGCCTTTGCTGGCTTCTGTAGGTACTCAGATCTATTTTTAAGTTGCTGAGTCAGATGTGCTGGTGGGAGAGTTGTTTGCCTTGTGTTCATGTCACCATTGATATCCTTCCTCTATCGTGTTTCAGATTTGAGATTAGGCAGTCTGTGTATTGCCAGTGCACTTCACAAGGTCAGTACCAGCCCAGGGGAGGAGGAGTATAGTGTAGACTCCTTCTGTTCTAGCCCTTAGCAGGGATCCAGACAGTATGTGGCATGCCATGTGAGTGGCTGAGCCATAGGGTGAGGAAGTGGCCTGAAAGGGCTCTGTTATTATACAAATGAACTGGGATGGAGGTACTCATCTTTGTGTCATCACAGAAGTCATCTTCTTGGGAGTTTAGGATCAGAGAGTTGGCAGTACACGTGCTCTTGGTACATCTGATGAGGTAAACACTAGTCCTTTTGGGTGGGGAAAGGAGAGTGGAGACCAGACTACCTGATCTACTCTTAACTTTGAAGAAAACCCAGGTTGTGTGGGACACCCTAGCCCCTCTGTAGTTTGTTCTTCTGCATGGTTTTCCCCATCCAGTGTATGCCATCTTGGCTTCCCCTTCCTTGGGGGCCCTGGCTGAAACGACAGCCCTGCCATCTGTATCCCTTGCCCTAGACCCCAGCCTCTAGGCTTCTTTTTCTACCCACATCCTTTTCAGTGAAGAGTGTTGAAGTCTGTTGAGGTCTTCACTGATCTCTATTATTAAGGGGATGCTGAAGTCCCATGTTTAGCTACAGGGATCTCTTGGTGAAATGTCCCTCCAGTTAAGTGTTACATGTAAATTGTGATATTGAAGGCAGGATCTTCTTCCATAGCCATTTGGTGACTTCTGGTCTACCTTTGGGAATAGCTAGGTCACCTCTATTGGAGGAGATCCCCAGCCGTACCCAGATGCTGCTACCATCAGTTTCTCTTTCACAGGAGATACTCCTTTTGTGTTTCCAGTGTTGCAACCAGTGGGGTTCTGGCCTCTGTTGCCTGTGTGCACCATCTCTCTGGACCAGGCACTGCCACTGCTGTGACTACCACACCTGTGCCACATCTCCAGTGAATATTTAATACTTGCCTACCATATCCCAGAAACTGTTCTAGGTGCTGGGATACAAATGTGAACAAAGTAGACAAAAAACCCTGCCTTTTTGGAGCTTTCATTCTAGTGGGGAGAGACAGTCAATAAGCACATACAGATATGCTAATTTGGTGGTGATAAATGCTTTGGAAAAAAATAAATTGAATGCTCAGAACCTATCGCTGGTCCTCTATGGGCTGGGCAGATGAGGGCTGGACATGCATCCAACTATGGGGCAAAGTTTGTAATTTGTTGTTGCTGCTGCATGCCCTCTGGGTTAGAAAAAATTCTGTCCCTGAATGTTTAGCAAGTCTACTTGGCCTTTTGATTCTGCAGTGATTAAATGCCAGGCTATTGGGAATTAGTTTTATTCTAATTCAAGGTTAAATGTAGAAAAGACCTCCCTCTTCTCCATCTATCAAAATTCAACTATGGATCTTTTAAGGGTGTCAGACCTCTTTGAAGCCTCCTCTGACCTCCCACCACCAAATTGCATTTAATCCCTTCTTTCTCTTCATTCATGGCATTTAATTTATAACTCTGCTGAATCACATTTTATTCTGTCTTATATGGAATTACAGAGTATGGACTGTTTTTCTAATAAAATTTATAATTTTCTCAGAGAAACAGAGATTTTTTTCCTGCTCTGTTCTTCACTGTATTCATCTTTCCCTCCAACCATAGGAACTTTACGTGGTTCACAGTAGCTATTCAATTAACTATTGATTGAAAGAAAGACACCTTAAAGCATTCTTATCAGTGCTGATATCTGATTTGCAAATATGTAGGTTTCTTACCTAATTTCCATTGACCTACTCATGAATGGAGTTCCCATTAATTTCTTTCTGTAGGGTATTAGTTGTGACTGTTTCTTCAGAAAGTCTTCCAAGTTAAGACTTTTGAAGGGAACAACAACAGACATTGGGAATAATAACAACAATAATAAAAATATACTAATTGTTTCTGTTCTCATTGTAAGGAAAAACTTCCTTATTATAAAAAATTGTGGAAAAATAAATATTGGTAATACAAAAATAAAAACATTTACTCAAAAGTTATCTGTTGAGCTGTTATGACCCTAGGTACATCCAAAGCAGTGGGAATATAATAGGTGAAATCTGCTTTCACAGAATAGAGGAATTAAATAGATGAATATGACTTACACTTACACAATTAGTTATGAATTATAAGTTCCATAACTTTTAATAATGAAGATGGTTAATGCTAACATTTTGGTGTGTATTTATCCAATCTATATAAAAGCAATATATTCAATCAAATTTAAGCAGCAAGATAAAACTGCAATATTATTTTTCTAATCTGCCTTTTCTTACCTATTATATTTTGTGAACATTACTTTCTCTCAATATTACTCTATATTTTAATTAATCTCTAATATTTTGTTTAATGATATTATAAGTTTTCAAAATGTGCTAAATTATTTACTTAGAATAAATTACTAGAATTTGAATTTTTCTATCTAAGGATCTGAAAAAATATAAAACTCTTCATGATAGTGAAAAGGTTGCTTCACTCTGCCCAACAATTGCAATTTGCTATTTACCAATGATATATATGCAAGGACAGGTATTAGCATTTTTTAAAATTTAAAATGAAATTAACGCAGCCAGCATGTTTTTGTTTGTGAATGTGTGATCGTTTCTTGTGCATTGATCTTTAATGAGATCGGCTCCACAGTAGATAATGAATGAAATCTCTGTAAACAGTGTTAGGGCGGAGAAATATTTTGCCAAGGAGGATGTCAGGAGTATTGGATGGTTTCAGCCCTTAAACCATAAAAGGAGAGAATGACTAATAGTCCCTGTTCTTTATATTTATGCTAATTGATTCTTCAGTTTGGCCATCGTCTTGCCGTCACATGGAGAAAGGGCATTTAAGAAATGTCCTGGGCTAGAATGTCAGGAACACAAGGAGAGAGTCAGGGCAAATGGTAGCAGTGTCACTAATGAGATTGTAAAGGAGAAGCAGACTATGCATCCACGATAAGAAATGTAAAGAGCAGCTAGTCAGTCAAGAAAAGCTTTTCTCCAGGCAGGAAATCAAAGTGCTGTAGCTGAAGGCAACACTCCTGAGTGAAACCAGTACCCTCATCTTCTGCAAGAGGACAAGAGAGAGGCAATGGGAGGGTTTGTCCCCCTTTTCACATATCATTGTGACACTTGGCTTATAAAGTGCTCAGACATTGCTATTTTATATTAATATTATGGTCTATGTTCTTAAAAGATATTATTTTTCTTTCTAAGATGTGTCAATTTGTTTAATGCAAAACAGAAAGCGGCTGATATGAAGCAGAGAACAAGCTTGTGAGTTTTCTGTGACATGGAGGCAAGATCAGATGGGAAACTTGCTGGAATGCATCAGTGGGCTCATATTGTTGTCTTGATTTTGCTACCACTTACTCCTGTGACCTTGGGCAAGTCCCAAACCTTTGTGTCTTTAGTTTCTTCATTTTTAAAGCAAGGTATTGAGCTAAAATGGCCTTAATGTTTCTTCTGGTTTCAGTGTTCTTTGACATTTTGTCACCTAAGCTGAAAGCTGTGCAGGTTTAGATGGGGGTACATCTTACTCCTTCTGCTCAAATGTGGGAAATAATATGTGATTTACATTATCATTCTCGTCTATGAGATGCTCTTTTGAGTCATAGTACAAAGAGAGGATTTTGGAAGTTGTAGCATAATTTACTACTGACAAGTGACAACATCTTCTTTATATTTCTGCCTTGGTCTTTGTAGTTAACATTTAGACCTGACTTTATATTCATAATAATAATGGAGGAAGAATCCTCCCCATTCCTCATTGCATTTTTTATCAACTCTGCAATTAATTTTCTTAACTTCCGATCTCACCTCATAAAACGATGAACACTTTCCAATTTACTGAGACAGTTGTTCTATAAAGACAATATGCTCCAATGCCTCTTAGCTTTGTTATATCTTCATCAGCCCTAGAAAGAAGAATAGAAGAATGCATGCATGTGTGTTTTTGTGGGTGTGTGTCCATACAGAATTGAGAACTATGAGTTAGGCAGAGGAATGATTAGATGGTTGGGCTTCAAAGAGAACATTTGTAGATTCTATCTGGAACACATTTTATTAAAATTGCAACAAACTTTATAAAATCAGATGTATGGTTCATTAAGGGAACATTACCTTACAATTATGATTAATTAGATTAAACTTATGAAAGTGTGTTATTTGTTCAAATCAAAAGGGTGGGGGAAGATGATGGATGATGAAAGAGTGTGATAAATGAAGAAAGCAGCTGAACTAAATTGAATGTGTATTCATCCGTTTTCACTTCATAACTAATGATAAATTGAGCATGTCACATTTAACAATACATGTCTGGGCTTAAGCACACAGTTTCAGCTACTGTTCACTAATGCCTTGTGATAGGTAGTTGAGACCAAAGAATTGAAATTTTAGCTCTGACTTCTTTTCTGCCTACCTCTTTCTTTAGAAAACACGAGGGATACTTACAAAACAAATTAAAAGAATTTATGGAATTAATTTTTGTGCAAAATAAGAAATGATACTTCCTCGAGTCACATAATTACAGTATTTAAAACTAGGAGATTCATTTTACTCTACCTAAGATGGATGTTTCTGCCCATTTGCAGGTGGCAGAGGTGAAAAGCACTCAAAATTGTAGAAACATCTTTCTCCTCTCTTCCTCCCTCAAATGTAGGTATGTTTACCTTGGCGAGTGATTGGAAAAAACACCCTGAAAAGCTCATTAGACAGTCTGGTATGTTTGAAAGTGAGGGATAAACATTAAAGAGTTTACATCAGTTTCCTGAAATCTCAGGTTTTCCAATATTTTAAATCACATTGTAGTCTCCCAAGGACCATCTGAAATTTATGAAGCTAGTGTTGGAGTCAGGGAGAAAGTATGTGAAAAATATTTCTAGTCAACTGAAGTTAGGCAAGTTTGCCAACAGAGTCAGAAAATAGTTTATAAAAAGAATCTACTTTTGCTAGAAAGGTTCAAAAGGGTTATGACATAGGATCTGACACACAAGCAGTATTTTCCTGTTCTTTAATTCTCACTGAAATCAGATTAAGACAATATGAAATGAAGTATGGTTTCTGAAAAGGTTATGAAACTATTTTTTTTTTTTTTTTTTTTAGTTTCTAAAAAGACTTCAGCAAGATGCATTTTGAGTTGTGGTGAAGGTTTGTAGCTCATTTCGATTTTGTACATATCTCATATATAAGCTGTATCTTGTATTTAAACATTACTAGGTTAATATTTTCAGCAATGAAGAGACTTTTTAGAAACTGAGTCTCCTTCAGATACTTTTCCTGATAGTTCAAGCTTGGTTAGACACATAGAACAGACTTCTGGGCAAGAATTACCCCATTCCTCAGAGCAGCGGAAGCTAGTTGAAAAAAAAAAAAGGTGAGACAAATTGTGGTCATTTAGGAGTTCTGAAGGGAATGAATGGTGATGTTGTCAGAAGTAGTTATTTGTGTTAGCTACATGGCTAGAAAGGTCTCCAACTGTGGTGCTCATGAGGAGGTGGGGATGGTACTTTTGCTCAGGGGATGTTCGGTAATGTCTGGAGACATTTTAAGTTTTCACAACTTTCTAGAGAGGGGAGTTATCATCTAGTGGTTGGAAACCAGGAATAGATTCCAAATATCCTGCAAGGCACAGATGACCCCTTGCAACAAAGATTTGTCTGTATTATCCAGTTCAAAATACCACTAGAGAAGAGACTGAGCAAGGGTGAGGCAAGAATTTAGAATGGCCTATCTGAAGCAAACAAAAGCACTAACTTGAAAAGACACATTTCCCTTACCTCGCCCCCTCCCCATGATCATCGAGCATTGTTTACAATAGATGTGGAACAACAGAAGTGTCTATACAATGAAATGTTATTAAGCCAAAAAAAAGAAAAAGAAAAAGAAAAATTGCCTTTTGTAGTAATGTGGCTGGACTTGAAGGCATTATGCTAAGTGAAATAAATCAGAGAGAGAGAAACCCTATGTGCTTTAACTTACATATGTCTCCTCATATCCAGCCAAGCCAAGCTCACAGATACAGAGAACAGATCAGTGATTGTCAAAGGTGGTGGTGATGGGGCAAGGGTGGGGAAGGAAGGGGCGTTGGGGAAATGGGTGAAGGGGTTCAAAAGGTACAAACTTCTAGTTATCATATAAGTGTCATGGGGATGTAAGGTACAGCATGGTGACCATAGTCAATAACACTGAATTGCATATTTGAAAGTTGCTAAGAGAGTAGATGCTAAAGTTCTTATCACAAGAAAAAAGATTTGTGAGTATTGCGATGTTGGATATTAACTAGCTTTATAGTGACAATCATTTTGCAGCATATAGTTTCAAGCCATTATGTTGTACACCTGAAATTCTTAGAATTAAAAAAGGAGGGGCCCTCCCTGGTGGCCTAGGGGTTAAGTCTGCGTTCTATCACCATTAAGGTCTGAGTTCGATTCCTGGCCAGGGAGCTAACCCACATGTGCCGCAGCAGACCTCTTCTGTCTTGCCTGCTGCTCCCCTCAGCAGTGTATTTCAGTCTGCCTGTTCTGTTCCCCACTCTGTCTCTTGTGAATCCTCTCACCCCCCACACCTCTGGCCTGTACCCCAGCTCTTCTATGCAAAAAATAAAATAAATAAAAAACAACAAATGATTGAATGTGGTGAGCAAATGAATATGAGATTTAAGGTGAATTCCAAGACTGATAAACAAAAATGAAGCCTCAATTATATACTTCAAGCAACATGGCAAACACATCAATCACTACCATGCCAAATGAGTCCTAAATTCAACAACTTGACTGTAACACTACTAACTTTCAGTAGAATATAGTATAAGCTGGCTTAGTCTTGGATCCCAACCAGAGTGATTTAATTCCTGAAGGACCAAAATAATTTTCCTCTGTTTAAATCTTTTTCATAATATATTCCCTTGGGAATTTATTCATTAAATTACAGCAAAGTTTTTAGGAGGTGTTATAATCTCTCCTTTCACATGGAGAGGAACTGAAGGTAAGGTTTTAGTCTTGTGATTAAAATAGAAACAGAATTGGAACCAGAATTCAGCTTTCCGAAGTACTGCTTAGATTTTTCCAAGTTAACCCCCCTTTATTTCCAGGGGCAGATAATGCTCCTTCTCCTTGGAGGAGATGGTCTCTATTATTAATGGAAAATTGTCTTGGAAAAGAATATCCTGAAGGTGAGGAAAGTGGTAAAGCCCTGAGTCATGCTAAACTATTCAAAAGAGGAGCTTAGAGGAGGAAACTGTCACACTTGTCTGAGTTCTGATGTGAAAATACATCTTGGGGCCAAGACAATTCATCTGTCAGGCTTCCTGTTGGAGGAATATTTACTCAGCTGTGAGGAGAGAGCTTCAGTGAACATCCAAGATAATGAAAGTTTGATAATACTCAATATTCTGGAAATAACCCTGAATTGAGTAGGTTCTTAGTGTCAGAACATAGGATGATAAAGAACCTTGAGAAAACTTCCTGGGGAGCAGAAAGCAACAGGATTTATATCAGCAGTTTACTTACTAGGAGGAAAAAAGTTCAATTCTTTTTTGTTTGTTAGAGTTTGTTGTAAAAAAAAGAAATCCATCGTAAAAAATGCACATGAAATTTACCATTTTCACTACTTTAATGTGCAGTTTAGTGACGTTAAGTACATTCACAGTGTGCAACCATCACCACTATCCATTTTCAAAACGTGTTATCACTTGAAACAGAGACTGTGGCCATTAACTATAACCCCCTAATTCTTCCCCTACCTCTAGAAACCTCCATTCCACATTCTGTTGCTATAAATTAGCTTATTCTAACTTCTATAAATGGAATCACACATTTGACTTTTTGTATCTTACTATATATAGTGCACTTTTGCATTCTCTTAGGACCAGTTAATGTCAGGCACAAGAAAGTTACTTGATAATTGAACATGGAATAAAGGAAAGGCTTAGCTGGACGTTAGGGGAAGCAGGCACCTTTAGGATTTAACACTTAAAAACCTTTTTTTTTCGTTAGTAACAATAATGTCAAAGGCTTGTATTTGAATAATACTTAATGTTTCTTCAGAGCTTTGCCATTTCATCTCATTTGATGCTATATTTGGGGAAAAATATGCCATTCTTTTAAGATTAAAACTTGTAATATATTTTGTTTTTTTTTCTAGTATAATTGAACATAGGAACACTTTATTTTTCTATTCCTGGGAAAACCCGATATGATGGGCCACTTTGGGGAGGGGACTAAAATGCAGGCTTAAAATCAATAATATTGGTAAGGTTCAGCACCATCTCTTCCAAGAAGGAAATTGGCGCTCTTAGATATTAAGTGTATCCTCTAAAGTTAGGAAGTTGGCAGCAGAGCCAGAATTAGAATTCACAGCCTCCAAGCCCCTAAGGCTCTCTCCTACCCAACTACCCACCAAGCACAACTTCCCTTTTCCATCCGTCTATTCCCAGTGATCTCTAATGGTGCCTACAGAGCATGAAGCAAAAGTAGCCATCCTTCCATGAATTCCCCCACCAGTGCCAGCAGTGCAAATTGTTTTCTTTTGGGGTCAGAGCTTTACCATCTGCCATTTGGGACTGGGTAGAAGGCTGAAATACATCATTTGAGGGGTTATACACTTGATCTCACCCCTTACTGACTAGTCCTGACTTCACCCTGGGAGATCAGCTCCTGCTCCTGTCTGACGTTGCCTCCAGGGACCTTGTTCTCCCATTAAGCACCAGGTGCTTTGATGAGCCAGGAAGGGACATCTTGCTCCAATTACAGATGCAGTCGAAAGGAAAGGTTATGCAATTAAACTGTGCCCTCTTCATTGCCAACTTTATTTGTCCCTCTTCCTACGATCTCATATATATATTTTCCTTTTGTGCAGTCTGTGGTTTGACATAGCCTCATTGCACTTCCCCTCTGATATTGTCTCATAAAACTCCCTGTCAGTAATATAATTGCCTGACCAGCTTTCCAGCTTATGTGTTTTTCCCCCTAAAGCACACCGGTAGAGAAAGCATTTAAGCTTGACACTATGACTTTCCTGGGCTAAGTTCCGTCCTTTTATCACAGAAAGGCTTTCAAGTATGCACTATGGTGCACTTACTTTTTTCTTAATATAACTTCCATCCCACCTTGCTCATCTGCCTGCCAAAGGAAGAAAATAGACTTGTCTGCTTGGAATAATCAAATGAGACTGTGATAGGGAAAACAGGTCAGAGAAGAGTAAGTAGCAAATTTACTGGGCACAATATATTCATTACCATTCAGATTGTTTTAATTGATATACTTGAAAATACAAGTTTTAATAGCAATGGTGATATTTCAGTGATAAGATTTTGGCCTTTTTCCACTGACTTGGATTTGGAGGGTAGAAGTAGGAGAAAGGACAAAAGCGTGAGTGGAGAAGTGTTAGCTGGGTTTCTTTTAACGGTTTCTTCTCATATGTAAATTTAAATTTTTAAAAAAAAATATTTGGTACTTGGGTATAATGCATAGTTGTTTGTACATTTTTCTTTATTATTATTATTATTATTATTTATTTTTATTTTTTATTTTTATACTCCCCATACAATACAATTGCACCCCCTTAAATGTAAATGTAAATTTTTAATAGATGTCATTAGAGTTTAGGTGATAATCTAGGGGTAATTTAGGAATCCTCTCTAACTCCTGCTTCTGGGACTTACACAAGAGAATCCTAATCAACTACACTCACTATCAAGTCCAGATCTAATTTAGAATTGTCTCTTTAATCCATCTTTTTTTTATCCTCTTGGGTACTATTTTGATTGGGCTGTCATTGGGTCTCTTTGAAAATCACCAAATCAGGCTCATCTTCAGAATCAACTAGAGAGTAACATACACATACCCCATACACATATGAAAACACATATAAGATCACCTAAGGCCACCTTTGTTAGTTTTTACTTACTTGGTCTTAGGTGGGGCTTAAAATTCTGTAATTTAAAAGCACCTCTCCAGGTCATTCTAATCATCAACCACATTTGGAAATGTCTTTCTTAAGCCATTTAGACCATTTGTTAACTGGATGGCCTATCAATAATTCATATACAGCCCATTCTATTATTTTCCAGGATAATCCTCCTAAATATGAATAAGTTGCAGTACTCTATATAGTTGTTTAGAAACCTGTTTCCCCTCTCTTGTCCAGGGATAAAATTCAGTCTTCTTGGTTTAGTATGTTATGTTGGAAACTCTCCAATGTCTCTCTTACTCATCTTTCCAGCTTTCTCTCCTCTTGCTTTCCTTAGGCACCTTAAAATCTATCCACACTGGACATTTTGTAACCGTGGCTGAAGCCATACACTGGTACATGCAGTGCCCCGCCCCCCCCCCAACCCAACCCCAGGGTGTTGCTGGTGAAGATCCTTAGCCCCAGGGAAAATGCTAAAAAGTGGGGTGGAGTGACTGATAAAAAAATGTGAGTGAGGGCAGAAGGGGGCGCGGATTCATTCAGTCTTCAGAATTCAGCGTTTTGGGGTTCAGTGTGAGGGGTTAGTGGTTTTTGGCCCCCACTGCACCGATCTTTCAGAAGGCTGTTGCGTGCCTCTAAAGGCGGAGGCTTTCAGCAGCCAGCCTCAGAGAGGAAGAGTTTGAAGTCTTTGCTAGTAGCCAAGTGGATGAAACTATTCCTGGTTTTGCTGCTTTTGTGTCCTGGTAGAGAAGGTCAAGACCCGGAGCCAGACGTCTTACTGAGATGCGTAAGTGTGGCCATTTGTGCATCATTTGACCGCTGCATCTGCAGTTTTTGAGTTGTTTGTCTGGTGCTGTGCTGGGGCATCTCGACCGCTCATGGAACATCTCTTGTGTCTTCTGCTGTCTTTGTGAGTTGGAACCTGGCCTATAATCTGGCTGCCGTGCATCCAGTGGCAGGAAGATGCTGTCTTGGACATGTGGCCTATTGTTAGAGAGAGGTACTTTGTGTCCTCAGTGGCAGGAAGATGCTATTTTAACTGCTTTTGTTTAGGAGTAAAAAACACTGGGCACTGCTTCAGGTGAGGTAAACGGCCATTTTTGGCCTCAGTAACTCTGTTTTTCCCTCGTTTGTTAAATAAATACCATTGTTGTTCCGTGAGGCTGAGTAGTCTTGCAATTGTGCATGTGGATGAAGAACTCAGACAGTGACTGGTAAACTATTTGGGCAGTGTCCTTGGCCAGTTTTTAGTGCCCCTTGTTACCCTGTATCAAATTTCATCTCTCCTGATAACTTATTCCTTGAGGTGTCAGGATGTCATGTGTTGTAGTTTTCCATCTGCCCATTTTGCTGCTCTCGATTTCCCTATTTTGAAAAAAGTGACTACAGCAGTAACTTGGAGATTGAAGTACTACTTTTCCAGGGAGATTTAAAAAATACTTTCCCTAGATTTATGTAATTAAAAATGTCTGAACTTCTCAGTATGCGTAGCTCCAAGCCCTCATCTTGCAGTTGTTGAGTCATGGAGCGAGAGAGGGCCTGGAGAAGTCTAGACATTGGTGGGAGTTGGAGGAGGGAACTGACTCACGCCTATGACTCTGCTGATGTCCCTCTTCTCTGTGGTTCTAGACACAAGTCTCCATAGACTGTATGCATGTGATCTATGAACTCCACATGGTTAGTACAGATCCTGAGGGGTGGCGATGGGGGAACACAGACTGGTGCACTGTCCTTGGGCCTTTTGCTGGGAACCTGACTTACTGAGCATACCAGTTCCTTCACATGCGTCTCCCTCAGTCAATGTGGGATTCCTCCACACCACTGAACTCTCTTCTTTCCAAAGCTGCTGGCCAGGTGGCCAAGCCATGGTTTGTAAGGCTGACTACCAACTCAAGATTGTTACAGGACAACCCCCAGGCATTTCTCTCTACTTGCTTCTTGCTTAATGAAGCCTGAATCTCCTCAGTGTCACTTCTGGTGTGTTCTGTGCTGGTCCTGATGATACCAGAATTGCAGGTTTTCAGGCCTAGTCTCCCGGCCAGGAATAGACCCCAGGCTGCAGGGGCAGCACTGAATACCAGCCACTAGACCACTACGGGTTGGTGACTCATGAAGCCACAGCAGGAACTTCACAGACACTCAGGCAAGCAAGTGAGAAGAGGCAGATTTGTTTAGAGAAAGAACATGTTTATTGAGAAAAGGAACAGAAATAAAGTGGGACTCCTAGGCCATAGAACCAGGCCAGGTTGGGGCAAGGAAGTGGAGCCGTGCCTCAGGAAATATACACCTTCTTTCCCTAATTATTCTAAAGCCCTATCAGACTCTTTGTGATTGGTTAGTTCCTGGTGGTCTCACTCACTCTGTCTTAATGTCTCTGTGCCCAGAACTAAGTCTCTGTGTCCCAGCCTTTATCTTTTTTCTTTATTGTCCTCAATTTGGAATGTCCTGTTGCCCCTAGTCCTGGCGTGTTTGATTAGTCCCCTTTGGAATTTGTTACACTTATCTCTGGAGCCTTCTTTAACTCTCCTGAAGCCCCTGCCCTGTCCTTGAGGCTGCCAAATTATCCCTAACTTGCCCTCAGATTCACTGATATCCAAGATGTGTTCCAGTTTTCCCCTAAGTCATAAGACTCTGCAGTGCCAGTGCTGGTAACTTTCAGATTATTCTCCTGGGAGCAAAGCAAGGAACCTCTTCTGATGGCATTTTTTTTTTTTTTTTAGAGGCATGTTATTTATTTATTTATTTATTTGTTTGTTTGTTTGTTTATACATGCACTGGGTACAGTCAGAAGCGCGGGAGGGTGAGAGAATTCACCAGAGCCAGAGTGGGGAGCAGAGCAGGCAGAAGGACCGAAGTACACTGCTGAGGGGAGCAGCGGGCGGCAGGAGAGGTCTGCGCCCCATGTGGGACCCTCCTCTGGTGGCCGGGGAGCAGCCAGGGATGGAACTGGCGCCGCAGAGGCCGCGGGCAGCTTCGCAACCCAGCGCTCAACCGCTGCGCCACCGGGGAGGCCCTTCTGATGGCATTTTTGACAGAAACCCTGTCTAGAACTCTTGTTAGTTTTACTACCATGTGTCATGATATAGGAATCATTACATGTAGATATTTAGGCGTTCTTTTGGCTTCATAGACTTACACAGTTAGTTCCTACCCCGTATTTATGATGTTTTCCTCTATTATTTAATTTAATAATTTCTCTTCCCATCACTCTCTCTCTTTGCCTTCTGGGATACCTTTATGTTGCCATTCCTAGTAGGGTCAGATAGTTCATAAAGTGCTTCATTTTTTTTTTTTTTAATGCCTCATTTCTCTTTCTTCTTCCACTTGGTTCCTTTGACCACTGCTATCTTTGAGATCACTGATTTGATCCTCCATTGTTCCATTGGGCTTCCAAAACTTTTTCTTGAGTTCTTGATTTCATTAATTTAGCCCTCTGCATTCTGAATCTTTGTCATTTTTGTTGTGCCCACGAACGGCAAACGCAGACCCCAAAAAATCATGGACAGCTGATGCAAGCACAAAAGGGAGTTTAATATAGACTCGAGTCCAGACTCACGACACTCACTGACACAGTGGTGGATGGCGAGAGCCCCGAACCGGGAAATGGGAAGATATTTATAGGGTTACAAGCAGGCTCAAATTTTAAAACAAGCTGGCAGTTACTCATTGTTTACTGAAAGGCATTTTTGGCACGGGCGCGACTCACACTCAGTTGATTGGTCAGGGATGCTGTGGTCTCCTTATTTGCTTGTCTCCCTTTCCATTGTCCACCAGGGTGGTAGAGAAGGTGAGGTGAGAATGAGACATAGTTCAAGAATGTTGCATCATCTTCCGGGAAAGCGAAACTTAAACCTAAAATTCTAAAATGGCGGCTATACATACAAAATGGCGAAACAATGGTCAAGCGCGTAACAATTCGGTTCCACAATTTTCTTATTTAAAACTTCAATTTCTAACTTTTGTTAATTGCTTTTATTCCTTAGCTCATTCATTTGCTTTTCTGAATTTTGTTGTATCTCTTTGATTAGCTTTTCTCAGTTCTCTTGCGTCACTTTAACTTGCCTTTCTGATTTTTCTTATATCTCTTTGAGTTTCTGTATTATACCAATTTTGAACTCTATATGTGGTTAGATTCTGGAGAGTTGGTGTTGCCTTGTGCTGTCATACTCTCATGAGGTCTTGAGTTGCCATGTGTTATATTTTCTTATAACTTTGCTACCTGAAGTCTCCCTAATTTTTTTCTTTTAACATTTGTAGCAATAACTTAGAGTTAAAATTAGTTATTAGCAATAACTAATTTTACCTTCCCTGAAAGTAGTGCTGTTATTTTGTTTGGTTGATTTGATATTTTTTGCCTTTGTTGGCTTCTTTAGGTACTCAGATCTGTTTTGCAATTGCTGAGTCATAAAGTGGGTGAGGGGCCTAGAGGGGTTCAGCCACTTATGGTGTTTGCTTATGGGGGATGGGGTGGGGTGGAGATGGTTGTCTTTCGATTGTGACACCACTGATAGCCCTCTTGTACGGATTTGAGATTAGACTGTGCATTGTCAGTGCACTTCACAAGGTCAGTACCAGCCCAGAGGAGGGGGAGTGTAGTGTGGATTGCTTTCAGGGACCCAGACTGCATGGGGTACTCCAGCTGCTCCATATGGGCTTTCCTTCTTTCAATCATATGTGCACATCATTTTTGCTCTCCCTTGCCCAGCATCCCTAGCTGAGTTGGCAGCCCTGCTCTTTGTGTCCCCAGCCCCAGACTGCAAACTTCAGGCCTATCTATGAATCTACCTCCTATTCAATAAAATGTTAACATCCTCACTATCTTTTCAGTGCCTGTCTCTCAAGTCCAAGGTAGGGTTCTATTTTATCTGAAGCCAGGGTACTCTCAGAGTGTGTCCTTAGATTTAGCTTTTAGATGTTCCTGTTAAGATTAAAGCAAGAAACTTCTCTGTTGCCATCTTGGTGACATCTCTACAATCTTTATTTTCTTGTTGAGAAAAATTATTCAAAATCTGGAAACAAGGCAAAGAATGGGTGTCATACCCTGTCAAAGTCCTACGGAATATATTTTTTTAAGATTTATTTATTTATTTACACAAGCACTGGGTGCAGTCAGAAGCAGGGGAGGGTGAGAGAATTCACCAGAGCCAGAGCAGGGAGCAGAACAGGCAGACTGATGAGGTACACTGCTGAGGGGAGCAGCGGGCATGGCAGGAGAGGTCTGCGCGCCATGTGGGACCCTTACCCCGTGGCCAGGGATCGAACCGGTGCTGCAGAGGCTGCGGACAGCTTCGCAACCCAGCGCTCAACCGCTGCGCCACCGGGGAGGCCCTGGAGTATTTTTTTTTTAATAGGCCCCCCTGAGTAATTCATTTAACAATCTAGGGCAGAGGTTGACAACATTTTCCTAAAAAAGGTCAGATAATAAATATTTTAGACTTGCAAGACATATAATCTTTGTCAAAACTACTTGACCCTACCCTTGTATCTTGAATGCAGTCATAGGAAATATTTAAAGAGACAGGTGTGACTTTATATATAAAGGTGGCCAATCTGTAGGCAAAGTTTTGTTAAATACCTAGAGGGGACTACCGTTTTGACTGACTGTTTACTGTGATTCAGAGTCAGAATGTGAAATTGATGTTAATTTCTGAATTTTCTTCCTAGTAGAAATGCAAATGATTTATATCCTAAGGCTTAAATTCATCAATTTCAAGGTAGAGAGTTGTTCAGTGGATTATAAAACAAAGACCAGTCTTTTGTTATTTAGAGGAAGTTAATCTTACTATTAAGGAGAAGCATAAGGGCCTCCCTGGTGGCGCAAGGGGTTAAGACACAACCTATGAATCTGTCCGGACCCACTGCAGAATGAGTGCCATCCTGGCCAGGGAGAAACCCACATGGAACAGCAGACCCCTCCTGACTCGCCTGCTGCTCCCCTCAGCAGTGTATTTCGTCAGTCTGCCTGTTTTGCTCCCAGCTCTGTCTCTGGTGAATCCTCTCACCCCCCACACCTCCGGCCTGTACCCCAGTTTTTGTATGAATAAATAAATAAATCTTAAAAAAAAAATAAAGTGAAGCATAAGCTTGAAGTTAAAGATTGGAAGACAATCCTGCAAGCAAGCAGTAATTAAAAAAAAAAGTCAGAAATGCTTATGCTTAAATAAAATAGATTTCCAGTTAAAAAAGGTAATTTGAGAAAAAAGATTGACATTATATTATGATTAAGGACCTAACACAACAAGGAGAAATAATACTTATGAATATATATGTACTAAATGATGGAGCACAAAGATATATAAAGCAATTACTTAGAGAATTAAAGAGATCAAGAACAACACAATAATACAAGGATACTCAATTCTCCACTTGCCGCCACTGACAGATCAAAAAAGACAGAATAAATAAGGAAGCAATAACAAGCTTTAAATGAAGACCTAGATCAGATAGGCTTGATAGATTATCTACAGAAAATTCCATCCCCCAAACAGTAACGTCTACATTTTTCTCAAGTGCTCATGGAACATTATTTTATCTGTGTTTCTGTTGTAGAGCAACCCCGATACAAAACGGGGTGCCTGACTGTGGGTCCTCACCCGCGCGCTTAAAAGGCAGAACTAGTGCGCTTATGGTGACCAACGCAAGGAATGTTACTTTGGGCTGGTCAACCGCGGGTGTAACTTGGAAACCACGCTGGGCGCCAAACTGTTGTAGAGCAACCCCGATACAAAACGGGGTGCCTGACTGTGGGTCCTCACCCGTGCGCTTAAAAGGACTTATCAATGCTCTACTGCAGGCACATGTGAAAGGTTAATAAAAGGTTTATTTACAAGGGAAAGGGAAATGAGGAAATGTACAGCTCTGGGAGAAAAGTGGGAGACAAAGTTTTAAATGAGTCCTACCCGTTCCGCCGATCAGGAATCCCAAAATGGCGCTCTGAGAGCTGGCCGCCAGCCAGGAGCGGTGAAGCCAGGAGGCGAGCGATCGCGAGCCAGAAAGCGAGCAAGGCCCACGTGTTTGGTTTTTATATCCAACCTGGCTGCCCAACTCCACCCTCAGGTCCCAGCCACCCTCCCCTTGGTGGTGATGGGATTTGTCTTTCCCAATGTCCTGATGGCTTTAGTCTGGAGTGGGGGTGGAGTCCACAAAGCCTGTATGAGATTATCTCAGGACATCCTTTCCCCCTAACATTTCCTCACTGTTTTGTGAGTCTGGCAAAACATTTGTCCATTTTGTTAATCTTTTCAAAGGAACAGCTCTTACTTTCATTGATCTCTTGAATTGTCCTTTTGATTGCTAATTCATTTATTTATGCTCTAATTTTATTATGTTCTTCCTTTTAATTACATTGGTTTCACAGTTCCTTTTCTAGTGCCTTTAACTTAGATTTCTTACTTTGTGATTCTTTTTTTCCTGAGGTAGACTTGTGTTGCTATAAGCTTCCTGCTTAGTACTACTTTGCTTTATCCCATAAGTCCTGATAATTCATATTTTCATTTTCATTTGTCTCCAGGTGTTTTTAAATTTTACCATTGACTCAATAGTTGTTCAGTAGCATGCTGTTTATTCTCCACAAATTCTTGCTTTTCCTTTCTCATTTTGGTTGCTTATTTCATACCATTCCAATCTGAAAATTTATAGATCCTTGTTGTGTGTACCAGCATATGGTCTATCTTCAAGAATGTTGCATAATCACTTGCAAGGAATGTGTATTCTATTGTTTTGGAGTGGAGTGTTTTGTAAATATCTATTAAGTTCATTTAATCTAATTTCTCATTTAAGACCGTTGTCTTCTTTTTGATTGTTTATTTGTCTG
Source organism: Talpa occidentalis (assembly GCF_014898055.3). Taxonomy (NCBI): domain Eukaryota; kingdom Metazoa; phylum Chordata; class Mammalia; order Eulipotyphla; family Talpidae; genus Talpa; species Talpa occidentalis. Next base: position 50,752,860 of record NW_023604972.1, read on the forward strand.
ATCTGTCCGTTGGCTATAAGTGTTAAAACTCTCCTACTATTTTGTTTCTCTTTCAACATCTCCTTTTGGGTGTGTCAATATTTACTTTCTTATTTCTATCTTGCTATGTTGAGTAAATATATATTAATCATTATTATGTCTTCTTGCTGTACTGATCCATTTATCATTATATAATGTCCATTTTTGTCTCTTATTACCTTTTTGTCTGGAAGTGTATTTTTTTTTTTTTAAATTTTTTTTTTAATAGAGGCATGTTTTATTTATTTATTTATTTGTTTGTTTGTTTATACAAGCACTGGGTACAGTCAGAAGCACGGGAGGGTGAGAGAATTCACCAGAGCCAGAGCAGGGAGCAGAGCAGGCAGAAGGACCGAAGTACACTGCTGAGGGGAGCAGCGGGCGGCAGGAGAGGTCTGCGCGCCATGTGGGACCCTCCTCCGGTGGCCGGGGAGCAGCCGGGGATCGAACCAGCGCCGCAGAGGCCGCGGGCAGCTTCGCAACCCAGCGCTCAACCGCTGCACCACTGGGGAGGCCCTGGAAGTGTATTTTATTTAAATACAGTGGTTCCTGCTTTTTAAAATTTTCTATTGACGTAGAGTAATATTTCTGCTCCTTTACTTTAAATGTATGTTTGTCTTTATAACCTAATTGGGCCTCTTGTAAGCAACATATAATTGAGTTTTGTATTTTAATACATCTAATCACTATTTAGCTTTTGGTTGGTGAGTCCTTTTACAGTTAGGGTGATTATTGATATCTGAGCTCGAAATTGCCATTTTATCTTTTGCTTTTTGGTTCTATTTATTGGCTTATTCAGTTTTTTGTGAACTTTCTTTTATCAATTTAGCACTTATTTATTTACAAGTTGTTCTATCTTTATTGGTTGGTGAGTATATTAGGGAATGAATCGGTCTTTAATTTTCAAGTACTTGACAAAACCTCTTACACGAGTGTACCCAATATTTATTAGCTGATTAGATAAATGAATAAATATCATACAATTTTCTGTGTCTTCTGAGTTCACTGAGAGAATGCATTATGCTTTTTTTATTTCTTGTTTACCAAAGAGCATCAAAAATATATCTTTTTTGGTGGTCAAACATTAAATTTTGGTAATTTAGATATTACATTGTGGTGTCTACCTTGAACACTTTCAGTATGTAATTTTTCAGTGTATGTTTTTAAGTATATAGTGATAGATGTAAGTTTGAAAGAATATGCTTAATTTGTCATGATTTTAGGACTATGATTTCAAGATCCTTGATCTCTAATGGGTTCAAAGTAAGAAGGTATTGTCACTACTCTAGAAGATGTAGCAGAAATTATGTGTTAATGCCCCATAAAGTTGCCTAGGTTAATTGAAGTATTGAATTTTTTGGTTTTTGGCCATACTTTTGTTAAATGTTAAATCAGAATCTTGTAACAATAATTATAATCATTGACTAAAATAATGTTTAATAATTACAACATAGAACACAAAAATTTTCAAAACATGGTATGTACAGGAAGGTTATATAAGAGGTTATCAGTGGAAAGGAAGTTAATTTTTTTTTTTAAGATTTTATTCATTTATTTATATAAGCACTGGATATAGTCAGAAGCGCGGGAGGGTGAGAGAATTCACCAGAGACAGAGCAGGGAGCAGAACAGGCAGACAGATGAAGTACACTGCTGAGGGGAGTAGCTGGTGGCAGGAGAGGTCTGCGCTCCAGGTGGAACCCTCACCCGGTGGCCGGGGATGGAACCGGCGCTGCAGAGGCTGCGGGCAGCTTCGCAACCCAGCGCTCAACCGCTACGTCATGGGGGAGGCCCAGGAAGTTAATTTTATAAATATGTTTTGTGACACTTTATATTCCTATGATTGTTTTTTCTTTTTGTCTTGCAAGTTTAGCATTGTAAAATGTTTCAGTAATTTGAGGATTCTGCTGAATTGATTTCTGGTGAATTTTTTGAGATTGTATGGTTAAGTTGTCCAGAAAGATAGACCAAGTTCAACAATTTTCTTGAATATACAATCTTTCCCTTCCTCTGTAACTTTATGGCAGGTAGATGTATTTTCTGTGTATTGCTTTGACTTTTTGGTGAGTTTCAATGCACAAATTTCATTCTCTAGCAGTTCAAACAACAAAGATGAGTCAAAGCCACTTCCTCCCAAGAAACTTCTCTCTTTTGTGAATAACTTGTATGAATAGGACTAATGGGATAGATGTTCCAGTTGTTTCTCAGAAACTCATTTAAACCAGCACTCTAGTTTTGTTTTAGGTACATTTGGGAAAAGTTGTGTATGTAGTTTTACATAAATATAAATTAACAAATAATTTGATTAGTAATCATTTGACATATTTATCCAGTATAGGCAGAATATAAACAACTGTTAATTAAAAAATATAGAGTTTTTAAAAATAAAATGACTTCTATTACCAATAACTTAGAAATCTGTCAGAGAGCCAATTTCCTTTCCTGAGCATTTCATCCAATGGCCTGCTTTATTTTGTCACACTATTTTAATTCTAGATGCCTAGCACTTAAATATATGCTGAATGAATATTGGTAATTATATATCCATGGGGGTTCACATAAGTTTTCTAAATCTCATAAATCTATGATTAGTGATCCCCTATCCCCACCCAATGCACAGGCTGTTGTGAGTCAAATAAGCTAGACATTTCTATAAAAATTGATGAGATTATTATTGTTGATTACTCCCCTCCCCTTTTTTATTTTCTAGGATAAGGGAATTGTCTAGAAATGTATTTTCCCATTTCCCATTTCAGGTTCTTTTTCTCTATCTGCATGATAGGACTGCTTTGTTTCATTTTTTTTTTTCATTTTTCCATTCATTAGACTCATATTTACTGCCCTGCAAATGTCTCAGAGGATTTATTTTGAATTAGTTATGATTTCACGTGTGAAAAGTTTTCAATTGGGAACAAGTTTAGTGAGGTTTATTTAAATGTAAAATGACATTAGGATTTTGGATCATAATCATAGCATACCATTGAACACGGAAGGTAGTAGGCGCCTTTTAGATGCTAGTTATGCACAAAATAACAAATACCCAAGAATCAAAGCAAACTTTTAATAATGCCCAATTGGAGTTCTGGTCATGTTTGAGCCATTCAGAGTCTAATCAGTAAAACCCCCTTGAGTCAATAATTGCCTTCTCCTCAAATCATTGCAGGTATCTATTATGCTGTGCATTATCCACATAGAAATGAACATATGGTTATTGAACACATACAAAACAGACTCTGTTGGAGAATGTTTCCTTTAGGATGCCTTAAAACATCCTTCTGCAGAATATTATGTAGGTTACTTACTATCCCTTCTGTTCCTGGGGCTATAGGAGGCAAGTTGCTGGTCTTATGTATTAAAGAAAGTGACTGAGCACACTGTAAGAAGCTGGAAAACTCAGAAATGGCTTATTTATCTAGAGAAAATCATAATTATCTTCCATGAAAATAGAGTAATAGAGGAAGTAATAGAGGAAAGAATAGAGTAATAGAGGAAGTTTCTAAAAAGTAAGGAAAATATTTTTTCTGTCTTCTATAGAATATCAAGTGTTGAGGAGAGGCATCCTCAGAGTAGATTAGTCTCAGATCTGCAGTTTGTTGCTGTCTATTCATATCAAAGAAAAGATATTTGATATCTCCAGAAAAGGAAGAGTTTTCAAAAGAGTAGTAGAGTAAAACTTGTAGTAAATGGAACCTGTTAATGTGTACTCTGAAACAACTGGATTTTCCCAGTTTATATTCAGCTTAAGAGACAATAGAAAGCATATGCAAGAAGTCACCTTATTTATATGAAACATTAATGATTACACTATCTTATATGTTTGCAACTCTCTGAATGACAAGAATTTTCAGATGAACCAGAATCTTCATTTCCTAAATGTTTAGTGAAATTAGAGTGTAAATATAACAAATAATCTTATACATATGATGTATACACTCTTTCATGAATGCACACACATGTCCATGTAGGTATGCAAAATAATATTAAAATAGAATCATCAGTCAAGAATTTAAGCTGATGGATATTAGATATTGAAGTGATTGCTGAGACCAACTATCCTGCAGGACTTAGAAAAATAGACTGAAAATCAAACGGATGATTTGGAAACCTTTTATTCCTAGAAAATATAACACATTCAGGGGAATGAAAATTGAAGGTAGATTTATGAAGAAGATATTTGGGGAGATCTGTTGATGGTTGAGTTTCTCTCTCCCCTAAAATGGAAGTGGTGGGGTTCCTATCATGAGAAGGGTTTCAGTAGGACCATTTGGAAAGTGTGATATGTGTGCCCAGCCATTGAAGGCATGGTGGACTGGGGTCTAACTTCCATCTGAGAAATGGAAAGGGTGGGAAATGGTTTTTGGCAGTGCCAAAAGACAGGCGACTGCTCTGGCTGCTCTCTGACCTGGAGTTGGTAGATAGAAGATCCAGGTGTGTGTTCCATGAACTGACTGTGGACCTTATGAGAGAGAGAGAGAGAGAGAGAGAGAGAGAGAGAGAAGGAGAGGAGAGAGAGACAGAAAGAGAATAGTGAGTACTGGTGTGACTAATTCTTAGACCCAGTTCAAGAACAACATTTTGAGGGTCAGACCATAACCGAGAGAAAATGCAGGTACAAATGGGGCGGCTGAGAAGGAAGTCACGACCAGTAGGAGAGAGATGAATTTACCAACATTAAGGGAGCTGCCAATGAATCACAATATTGGTAGAAGGTTGACCAGTTTGTTTACATTCCTGATGACCCAGGAAGCCTAAAGTCAGCTAATAGTAATAAATAATTAAGAGGTGTCCTTCTCCCTTCTCTTGACACAATAACCCTTGTAGGATCAGAAAGTGCAGCTTAGAGAAATCGATAAAAGTGTGAGGTGCTGAAAGATAAAAGAAATCAATCACACTGTCTTCCCCAACTACAGTGGTCCTATGTGGTACAAGTCTAGGCAGCTTCCTCTCGTCTGCAGGAGAGAAGGTTGGGCTTTGTGTCAAGAGTGAATTTTTGATAATTGCCTTGCTTGGACATAATTAATATGGATTGGAATCTTTTTGTTAGGGGATTAAAGTGACTATAGTATTGGCTGTTACCTAAGAGAGACTAGAAAAGTCAGGGTTTCCACTTGAGTTTCATCCAGGGACAGAGGACATACAAGTTGTACATATTTTTAAAAATATAGACAAATGAACAAATGTCTAGAAGGATAAACATCCAACTCTTTCTTTTTTTTTTTTTTTTTAAATATTTATTTATTTATTTATACAATAACCGGGGTATAGGTGTGGGGATGTGTGGGAGGGTGAGAGGATTCACCAGAGACAGAGTGGGGAACAGAACAGGCAGACTGATGAAATACACTGCTGAGGGGAACAGTGGTTGAGACAGGAGAGGTCTGCTGCGCCATATGGGACCCTCGCAGGCGGGCCAGGATGGAACTGGTGCTGCAGAGGCTGCAGACAGCTTCACAGCACGGTGCTCAACCGCTTGCGCCACCAGGGGAGGCCCAACCTCCAACTCTTTGTAGCAGTTACCACTTGTGGGAAGAATTGGAAACCCGGGAAATGGAGTTACTTTTTTTTTTTTAATTTTTTTAAGATTTATTATTTATACAAGCACTGGGTACAATCAGAAGCGCAGGAGGGTGAGAGAATTCACCAGAGCCAGAGTGGAGAGCAGAGCAGGCAGACTGATGAAGTACACTGCTGAGGGGAGCAGCGGGCGGCAGGAGAGGTCTGCGCGCCATGTGGGACCTTTGCCCGGTGGCCTGCAATTGAACCGGCGCTGCAGGGGCTGTGGGCAGCTTCGCAACCCAGCGCTAAACCGCTGCGCCACTGGGGAGGCCCTGGAGTTACTTTTTAATTTACTACTGATATTTCCTTCCAAATTGGCAGAGTTTGAGTTAATGTTACATTTTTATATTTGCATTTTCAAAGTCTAACACATTTTAATTTCTTATACACATGTACTAATACAAATGAAGCAAAGATTGTGTATACATATATTACAAGAGTGCATGCTTTCAGAACAAAAGGAGCAATATTTTGGGTATGTGAAATGACTACGGAACGTCTTATATTTGTCAAGAAATCCAAATAATTGGCATGAGCAGAATGAAATTTCCAAATCGACCACCAATATTTGTGACTTCTGATTGGGCACTTTAGCTTCAAATGTTAGCATCTCTAGTTTGTACCAGAAGGAAACACTTTGGTTTCACTGTGAAATTCATGGAGCTCTCTGCTTGAAATAATATAAAACACCTTTATTATTCAACCTGTGCATTCATCTATGCAACCATATCTCCTTAGGGAAATGCTTGAAAATGGGATTTACGTGGCCTTCTGTCCCATTTGACTTTTCTTCCCCCCTCTTCATTTCCCCCATCCTCCTCCAGGTACCTATTAGTTATCTCTTTCAATAACACTGTTCTGGCTGCATTGAAAGTGCTTTTTAATGTAGGAGATATACTTCAGGCATAACACCAGGTCACTTTCTGAGAAACATTTTATGGGATTGATTAAACTTTAGCACCGTAACTGTTGACTTTACAGGCCAGAGAAGAGACTCAGAGTGCTACACTCTGGACAATTTGTGTGTCCAATTTTCAAAAATCAGATAGAGATAATGTTTTCATGTGTTTGAAAAAAGCTGTTATCTATTTTGAGTCTTTTATATTTAAAAGACTTCAACATTTAAAATGAAATGTCTTCTGTACTAATGAAATTAAGTTACAATAAACAACTGCATGTAGAAGAAGGTGAAATTTAAAATGGTAGAGATGAAAACAACGATTTAAATTTGCTTCTTCATTGCTCCAAACCTAACTGCTGAATTTCTTCTCTTTTGCTGCTGGAACATGAAGGCGCATTTGCTCTTAGTGGAATATTCAAGGTTGTGAGATGATGCATAGCAGGTCTTTTGATTAGAGAAACATCTTTTGCTCTTAATGCAGCGGAATCGTGCACCAAAAGTAAATTTTTTTTCATCTGTTTTGGGACTTGGAAATCCAAATAATTTACTTTATCTGCACACAAAGTCACATCACCAGCGGCTCAGTGATGTGGTTCATTATTACCAGATACATAGCAGGGAAAGTAAAAAAAAAAAAAACCCAGAGAAGAGAAAATATATCATTAATTTATAGTTTTTTTTCATATGATATCACAATATATTTGTTCGAATATTTCATGCAGAGTGGAAGTGGCACTGAAACATATTAACACATATTTGGTAAGTAAATTGAAAGGTTTGTTTTGATTGTGCTTAAATTATTTCTCTCATTCAAAAATAGATATGGAAATCTTTAGATTTATAAACAAAGACCTTGTACTTATGCAGAATCCAGTGGAAACACAGAAGCTTATATTATGACTGAACCAGTAAATAAAAAAAAAAAGAGACTAGGTAAAGGTGTGTTGTAGATTTCATGATTCTAGTGATTGCAATGTTCTGGGAAGAGCAAAATGAAAATGGATTTTGCTGTGTAAGAAAGTGTTGAGAATAATAAAGTGGACATTAGTAAGACACATTTTCACAAAGATACTGTGTAGTAGTTTAAAAAATATGTCTGCAAATTCTTTGATATTCTTTGTTTTAAGAGCTAATTTTCCATAGGGTTGGTTTGTGGTGTTTCAACTTAGCTAGGTTGCAACTATGTCTCCCAAAATTCCCTTCCCCCTCTGGTTCTGAATTAGGGCTGACTAGTGGAAGCATAAGGGTGAGAGTTGGCATGTGGGCACACAGCAGCATTGCCCTTTGCAAATTAGCTGTGTTGTGTTGATCTGCTCCACACTTCTTCATTGTGGAGTAGTAAATGGGCTCCGGGCATCTCCAGCTCTGGCTGTCTCAGCAGCTTTAGTTACTCTGAATTCTAGGCAAGGCACCTGTGAAACTCAAAGGTGGATGGTTCTATTTTCTTCTGCAAGTCACCATCGTTCCTGGGGTTAGATGAGGAGAGAGTCAGGAGCAGGCTTCAATTTGTTCTGGCTCCTCCCCAATTTACATCTAGCTTTTTCTTCTTGAACTTCCATCCCGCTGACCTACAGTAGCTACTATGCAAAACTGAGGTGTTCCCAGGTACCCCAAACTGTTAAGGGGAAAAAACCCATGTTTCCTGTTCTAAGGGTTTGTACCCACCAGCGTGCATAAAAGCAAAATAATCAAACTCTTGTGTGGTCGAAGAGTTTTAACCAGTGAGCGGTTCAAAGGGAATAGAGAGAAGAAGAGAAGGGGAGAGAAGGATTTCTTTCTTTTTTTTTTTTTTTTTAATATTTCTTTATTTATACAAGAACTGGGATATAGTCAGAGGCATGGGAGGGTGAGAGAATTCACCAGAGACAGAGTGGGGAGCAGAAAGGCAGACGACCCTGAAGACACTGCTGAGGGGAGCAGCGGGTGAGGCAGGAGAGGTCTGCCACACCATGTGGGTTTCTCCCTAGCCGCTGGGAATCAAACCCGTGGCTGCAGACACACTTCACAGAATGGTGCTCAACCTGCTGTGCCATCGGGGAGGCCTGGGGAGAAGGATTTCAAGGCACAGACTTCTAATCAAACTCTATAATCAACCATCCCCTCATGGCAAATGTTTAGCCAAATAGGCAGGTCCGAAGTGGGGTGGAGAGCTGAGGTGCCAGTTCTAAGGCAGCTTCTCAGTGGGAAAGATGAGAGGTTGCACAAGACCCAAAGGACTGGGAGAGAAGGAGAATAGCGAAATTTAAAATGTACCACCCAAGCTGAATCCACCAGGAAGTCAAAACAGTTCTACTTGCTGCAATGCTGAAGCCAGATAAAGACCTACAGGTAGGAAACAGCTAAAGGTCCATTTGTAGGGCCTGAGCAGAAGCAGACTCCCCACCCCACAACTGCAAGGGGCAGCAGTGCTGAAGCAGTAGCAAAAGCCAGAGATACCACATAAGTGGGAGCCCAGCTTTTTTTTTTTCTTTTTTTTTTAATTAAAAAAAATTTTTTTTTTAACAGAGGCATGTTTTATTTATTTATTTGTTTGTTTGTTCGGTTTATACAAGCACTGGGTACAGTCAGAAGCACGGGAGGGTGAGAGAATTCACCAGAGCCAGAGCGGGGAGCAGAGCAGGCAGAAGGACCAAAGTACACTGCTGAGGGGAGCAGCGGGCGGCAGGGGAGGTCTGCGCTGCCATGTGGGACCCTCCCCCAGCGCTCAACCGCTGCGCCACCGGGGAGGCCCCCAGCTTTGTTTTCTAAAGTCTGTTCCAAGAGTCTGCTCTGGCTCCTAAGTTCCAGCTGTCCCATTTAAAAAATGTACAGGAATGGAGCAGAGACTCACGGGTTCCTTCGCACAGTGACTTCAGACTCCGCACCAGATACCGAGCTCACAGTCTTCTGGAAGCCTCTTTGTCTTGCGGAATGAATTTGTTAATATTGAAAAATCATGCTATGCCTAAAAAACAAATGCCTTCTCTATTAACTTAATTTTTCAGGTTGTATTTTTTTTTTTTTATATTTTACTCTTCTCACTAGACTTCAAGAAAATGTGGCATAAAAAACCTAGTGAATACTTTTTTCTAATACATAGTATCTGATTAAACTTTGCAGTAAGAGTAGAGCAATCTAACTTGGTATATATTAAATGATTTGCAAATTGCAATATGCTGCACTTTTCAGTTACATGTATAAGTAAAATAAATCAACTTCTGTCTTATCAGCATTGGGGGAATTTTTCATGTGTGATCATTGTATTTTAAAGTCAGCAATACACACACTGTCTTTTTAAATAAAAGTAAGATTACTAACTTTTCTACAGTAAGGCTTATGCCTGAGTTGTTGAAATGGTACTATGTTTAATGCACATTTCTCATCCCAGAAAGAAATATTTACTAACTTATAGTTATTGTTATCAAAATGATAGAGTTAAAAAATTCTCTAATTTTTTTTTAAATTTACTTTGCAACTAAAAAAATTTTCCTTAAAATTTTTAATGATGTTTGGGAGGATGATCTTCCTAGGTATAGACAGAGTAGTGTGATTGGTATTGGGCAAAGAATTTTTATAATAAATATTGCCTTCATTTATTTGAACCGATGAGGGGTAGAAAACAAAGAGGGGTTTGTACACACCTCTACAGATGCAAACACCTGTTACTTAACTTGTATCGGTTGAATTGTAGATTCAATTATTATACACTATGCTTTGTGTTTATCTCTTAAATATGATTTGAATTTCTAACCCTGGTAAGTTGTTTTTAAACATATACCAGTGATAGTGTTACAGGACAGGGAGAGGGGCACCACAGAACCCCCAAACCTGCCTGCGTTAAATGGTTTCTGCCATCCGTTGCATCAAGACAAAACATAAGATAAGATCTGTAATGGAAAGGAACTTTAATACAATTAGTGTGCAATACAGAAAAGACAAAGTATATAGTTTCCAAATCAAGTACCCCAAATTACCCATCCCGTCATGGGTAAATGTCCAGCCAAACAAGGTTGGCCCAAAGCAAGGCCAGAAAGCCTGCCACAAGTCTAAAGCACCTTTGGGTGGGGACCCTTACAAAAGAGTCAGGAACAGTCAGATAAGTCTGGGAGGAAAAGAGCAAAATCAAAATCAAGGTAAAAGCTGCCATTGTTAACCTCCCCACGGGTCTCTCACCCACATCTGTTTCACCCAGTCCAGGACCAAAAACCAAGTGTAGCTTCTTCACATGTCTCTCAGCTCCACATGCCTCCTCCAGGTCTTTTTCTTGCTCTCCATCCTGCTTCCTTTCTTCTCCAGTCTCCTCTCCAGCTTCCCCCCTTTCTCAGCTCCACCCTTCCTCAGGTGGGGCAGGGAACCTGGAACCTCCCATTTTCTTGAGGGCCACCCTCTTACAACTGGAAACCACATATGTATCAAGACATAATGTGAAAGTAGATGTCATACCAACCACAAGTTAGCTTTTGTTTATTTGTTTATTTTTATTTTTCGTAGAACTGGGATGTAGGCCAAAGGTACAGGGGGTGTGGGGGAGTGGCGTGGGGTGAGAGGATTCACCAGAGACAGAGTGGGGAGCAGAACAGGCAGATTTTATTGAAATACACTGCTGAGGGGAGCAGCAGGTGAGACAAGAGAGGTCTGCTGCGCCATGTGGGTTAGCTTCCTGGCTGGGGATTGAACTCAGGCCATAGCATTGAGAGAGTGCTGAGATTTAACCCAGAGGCTACCGGGGAAGCCCCAACTTTTGTTTATTTAGTAAGTACAACCTTAATCTACATTTGTCTATGTATGCAAATGTGTATATTTACAAACATGCAATTGTATTAAGCATGGAAATATACATAGCATATATGACTTGCAATCAAGAGATCAGTGATACCAGAATATCTTATAGCCTTATCCTGTCCTATGATCTTTCCATTAAGCTTACTATAATTTCCATGAAGGAGTGTATAGATCTAGCAGTGAGAAGCCATCTCCTTTCTGTCCTTGTCTCTAATTCAATATTCTTAGGGACTCAATGATGGCATCTGCCATCCTTCTTTCCTTCCCTACGTTTGCATTCTAGTTCCTCTGTCCCTCATTTCAATATTCCTATCAACCTATTATGACTTAAAGCAAATGAAAAATTAGTTATATTTTCTCAAACGGCTGGAGACCCCTGGTATAAATTCATACAGATGTAAATATGTAGGCAGATTTTCTGAAGCGAACCCCTTTCACTCCACTGCACTTGCAAATTTCCCAAATACTGTTATGATAATACTAGGTGATTTATTTTACATAAGGATGCATCTGAAGGGTGCAGCACATTGTGATTTGCAAACCATTTAACTTGCTAAGATCAGATTGTTCTGCTTTATCTGCAAAGTTCACCCAAAAGGAATTTAATATAAATGCTTTTATTCTCGTTGTTTCCTGTATTGTACTTTCCTGAGATCTGATGGATGAGTTTGAAGTGGGTCTGTGGGGGAGGAAAGAGAGAAATTAGCCACTCTGCATCTTCTGTGGAAAAGAAACCCCTAACCCTTCATTTCCTACAATACTGGTGAGAGTATTCAAGGACTCCTAGCAAGAGAATGACAGCACAGTTTCATAGGGAGACATTATTACTCAGATGAAAGGTGAATGGGCATGGCCCAGGGAACAATGAATCAGAATATTGTTTCTTTAGCTCATGTTATTACCTTGAAACTCATACAGAGAATAAGTGACTGAATGCCAACACCTTTGCTAAGAGTGAAAAGAAATTCAGTTTCCTTCCTTTTCTCCTTGTGCAGTCACTGACGGTGGTTTTGGGCCAGTCCATAGGTCATATTCCCCTGTACACTTAGATTCTCATTGTAATCACTATTCCTTGTATATTTGATATCCCTCTTTTGTTATATGTTTATTTGCTATATTAAATGTTATTAGACAATATATTTGTGCTTTTAATCTTAAATTATTAATCCCCTTAATTTGGATTATTTCTACTAACTCACGTGGTTTTGGGCAAGTTGTTTTTATGGTAATCCAGAGGATTATAATTCCTTTCCCATATACAAGGGGTCTCAGATCAGGGTATTACATCACATATTCAGTAGAATGTAAGAACTAAAACTTGAAATCTGGTGTAGAATGAAGTCATTGTTTTAATAGAAGCACAAGTATCACTTTGCATGGATGATGCACTTTTGAGGACAATTTAAGATGGAATTGGAAGACTGGTTCAAGATAGCAAATTGCACACCCTCATTTTTTTTCTCTATTGCTTCCATTAAAAAATAAAAGAGAGTAAAAAGGGCATAAAATCTATAATAACAAAAAGAATAAGGAGTGTGATGAAGACTAGGATGGAATAAAGAAGGTGACTTTTAATCATAAGCCCTTAAGTTCTATTTGATAGTGTATCCATGTGGATTTTTTCCTTTGATATTTTATGTCAAAAAATAGAATATATGCTTTTTAATAATTAGGTCAAAATGTTGACTTATATTGAGCTTTGGTCAATTCTGATACTTATGTCTTATTTTATTACTCTAACATTTAATTGTGGTGAAAACACATTAAATTTACCATTTTTAAGTATATAGTTCAGTTATGTTAGATATTGTCACATTTTGTGTAGCAAATCTTTAGAACTTTTTCATCTTGTAAAATCAAAACTTGGCATCTATTAAACTACTTGCCATTTCCTGCCTTTACAGGCTGTGATAACCTCTATTCTACTTTCTGTTCCTGTGAGTTTGATTAATTTAGATATATGAGTGGAATCACAAAATATCTATCATATTGTACTATTTTATTGAATTGAGCATAATGTCTTCAAGATTCATTAATTTTATGTTTTGTGCAGAAATTTTCTATTGGGTCAAATTTTCCAATTTTGTTTTTGTTTATATAATTGATTCTCACTCAAACAATACATTCCCTTTTATTACAGAAGCAATGTAGTTTCATTGTCAAACATTTGAAAATTAGAAAAAGTGTAAAGAACAAAACAGTGACTTAAAATTCTACCACTCAGAGGCAATAACTATCATTAAATATGTTGTTTATTTCCTTTCAATCTTTTGTCTAAGAAAAACTTTAAACACAGTTGAGATCTTAATGTTTATACAAATGTACATTCTTTTTTTCCTTTTTTTTTTTTAAAAGATTTATTTATACATACAAGAATTGGGGTACAGGACAGAAGTGTGGGGGGTGAGAGGATTCACCAGAGACAGAGTGGGGAACAGAACAGGTGGAGTGACTGAAATACACTGCAGTGTAAGCAGCCAGTGAGTCAGGAGAAGGTTTGCTGTGTCATGTGGGTAGCTCCCTGGCCGGGGATCGAACTTGTACTGCAGTGGCTGCAGGTAGCTTCACAGTGCTGCATCTTTATTCCTTGCGCTACCAGGGAGGACCTCTTTTCCTTTCTAATAGTTTTCTAGGGCTCCCACAGACTGAGTGGAATTAACACAAATGTATTTTCTCAGTTTTGGAAAATGGAAATCTCATTAAGGTGCCCACCGGGCTGGCTTCGCCTGAATAAGCCATCTGCTTATTCCTTCTTCACTTGGTCATCCCTCTGTGACTCACACAGACTGGTGTCCTTTTTGTGTGTGTTCCAATTACCTCTTATAAAGGCACTAGTCAGACTGGAGTAGAGCCCAAACTAGTGGCATATTTTTTTTCACTTATATCTTTATAAGCCCTACCTCCAGATATAGCACATTCTGAGGTACTGGGGGTTAGGGCTTCAGCATAAAACTCTGGGTGGGGGGAACACACAGTTCAGTCCATAAACCATATTTGCTTATACACTTAGATTCTCATTGTAATCACTATTCCTGGTATATTTCATATTCCTCTTTTGTTATATGTTTATACACTATATTAAATGTTATTAGACAACATTTTGGTGCTTTTAGGCTTAAATTATTAATCTCCTTAATTTGGATAATTTTCTTAGAATTTATTCCCTAAGTAGAATCACTAAGTCAATAAGCAAGAACATATTCCAGGCTTTTGTTTCATATTGCCAGTTTTTTTCAAACTACTGCCCCAATTTACATTTTTACCAGTAGTGTATGAAAGTTCTCATTTCTCTGTGCTTTTACAAGTACTAGAGTTTCTTATTTAAAAATAATTAATAAATTAACAGGCACAATGGTGTTGTATTTTATTTTTTGATATTGGCAAAATTTATTTTTTAAATACTTATTATATGATTTTATTTCTTCTATAATTTTTTAATAATTGCTCATTTATTATGATCTTGAATTTTTATAAATTTGTTATGAACTTTTTATTTTTCAAGGACTTTAACTTATTGTTTGTACAAATATTTTTTCTCAGTTTCTTGTTTAGTTTTTTGGTTATTCAAATTCTTTCTAATTTTATATTAAAAATATGTTTTATGTTATTTCCAATTTCAACTATCTTTTCCTTTGTGTTTTCTTTTATTTCATTCCTCACTAGAAAATATTTTCTCATAGGAAATTAGATAGATACTTACCTACATTTTCTCTAACTTCTTATGACGATCTATTTAGCTATTGACTGCTCCTAAAATTTCTGTATGGACACAGCTGTGAATTGAATGGGTCTTTTTAAGGAAAAATTTTATAAACTCTCAGTAGTTAGTACTGTTTACTTAAAAAGTTGATTTTTACTCCAATTAATGAAGAAGTCCTCATTGCTTTATTGTTTTTAATTGCTTGATCTAACAATTTTCAAATGAACACCGCACTAGTTTATCTATTACAGCTTTATAATTTGTTTCAGTGTACTATGGGATGACTCTTCATACATGGTGTCAATTTTTAAAACGGGTCTTTCCTTATTCATCCTTTCAGATTAATTTAGACTTTTATAAGTTCCAAATATCTTGTTGAGATTTTAATTAGGATTTTATTAATATTAGGGAATATCATCACTGTTCACCAATTTAATCCTTTAAAAAAATCTTGGTTAAAATTTACTGGATTTAGAATATGTGGATCCTATCATTTGTTTTTATTTTTTCCTTGTTTTAACATTTCTATTTAGTTCACATTATGCACGGCATTTAAAATATTTATACTTTCCAAGTAGTTTACCTAGATACAGAAAAATATTCAATTTCTGTAACTTTATTTGTATTTACTAACTTCCAGAAATAATAATATTTTGACTCTCTTACATGTTTCTAGAATATCTGATCATATATCCTGGACAGTAATTTTTTTTAACCTCTTTTTGCTTGTTTATTAACAATACATTATTAAATTGGCTAGAAATGACAATTTGTTAGTCCTGTACTATTTAGCTTGAGGTTGGTTTGTGGGTTGCAACTGCTTGGATGTTGGACTTGCAGGAAACTTTGGGCTCTGTTAGCTCTCCCTCTCAGTCCAGGTCACTTGCAATCTGAGAGTGATGTCTTCTTCCAAGAAGATAATATTGCACACACAATCTTGTCCCTGCATTCTGGCATAACAGCTTCTTCAGGATCCCTTCTGTTTCTTAACACTGTTCAACAGAATATGTGAATCCTGCATAATCCAGTTCATTCACCTCAGACTTCTTTGTCTTAGATACAAAGATAGAAGTCATTTTATTGAATTGTCTGGTGAAATAAGACAGAGTAAACCTCTGGTATCCTCCTGCTTCTCAGTCTAGTAATCCCAGAGGATAATCTGGCTTATCCAGGTGTACCCCATTTTTGTTTTGGAAAATGAAATTGGAGTGCTCACAAACCCTCTAAAATTAACCTGACATTCAATATTAATTGTTTCTTGAATTCATTTTTCATTTCTTTTGAAAATATAAACATTTGCTCTCATCTAGTCTTTGGCGACTTTTTCCTTGATTTCTCAAGATTTTGACTGTGGGTGTGGGTCACTCCTGTGGCTTTTTCAGGACTTTGGAGTATAATTATTTTGGGTCTCCCAAATTAAATTTATTTTAAACTACTTGGCTTGTCCTTCTTGTTCTCCATCTTTCTTGACTTTTAATTCCTTTTCAAACTCTTTGGTGCTTTCCTCTCCAGAATGAAGGCCATGTTCCAAAGAGAGAAGACAGAAACAATATAGGCCTTAAATGGTTCTGATTCCACAGAGGGATGGCACATTTTTGTCTACAGAATTTTTCTCATTATCAACCCATTCCGGATTTCAAATTACAAATTAATATTCCTATAACTTAGTATATGTAGAAAAATTTCTTTTGCACTTCTGTGTCTTCTTAATCTTCTTTTCTTTTGTACCTGAATTTTTTTTTTAAAGATTTATTTATTTATTCACACAAGAACCGGGGTACAGGCCAGATGCACGGGAGGGTGAGAGGATTCACCAGAGACAGAGTGGGGAACAGAACAGGTAGACTGACGAAATACACTGCTGAGGGGAGCAGTGGACGCAACAGGAGAGGTCTGGTGTGCCATGTGGGACCCTCGCTGGCCGGCCGGGATTGAACTGGCACTGCAGAGGCTGCAGACAACTTCACAGTGCGGTGCTCAACCACCTGAGCCACCAAGGGAGGCCCTGTACATGAAGTTTTAATCCTAAGAATATTAGGGTATACTCACTTTTTTAAAATTGAAATATTTTATTTGCAGGTGAACAGCATCATGACTTGGCATTGTATATATTGTGAAATGATCACCACCATAAGTCTATTTACTATTTTTCTTAGCAGTTTTCAAATTTGCAACACTATATTATTGATTATAGTTTCCATGCTTTATTTTATGTCTCCCTATTTCTTTATAACTGGAACTTTATAGTTTTCATCCCCTTGAACAATCCTTATTCAGTTAACTTTTGTGTTACGTTGGAAATTTTTTTACTGGATTGTCAGCTCTTGGTTGAAAGTCCTGTATCCTGATGGAATCATTTTCCCTCTATAATTTTTGTCTTCAGCAAGAGGTGAAGAGACATGTATTTTGGATAGATCATGTGAGGAAAATTAAGCATTAATATTCAGCTGTCTACCTAGCAGTCTATTTCTTTAGTTATATATAATGACTTTTCAAAATTTTATATATCAGTTGGTTATATGTAAAAATTATGTGGAATATGAAATATATAGCTATTGATATGTATATATAAACTTAAACTATTATATCAAACAATTCTCTTTCATTATGTAAACTTATTTTTTGAGAGAGAACTAAGGTCTTTATACATAGACAAGCATGAGCATGATATAGCACAGGCAGACGGTCTTTTTTTTTTTTTTAAAGATTTATTTATTTATCTATTTATTTATCTATCTATTTATTTATTTATACAAGCACTGGGTACAGTCAGAAGCGTGGGAGGGTGAGAGAATTCACCAGAGTCAGAGCGGAGAGTAGAGCAGGCAGACTGATGAAGTACACTGCTGAGGGGAGCAGCGGGCGGCAGGAGAGGTCTGCACGCCATGTGGGACCCTCGCCTGGCGGCCGGGGATTGAACCGGCGCTGCAGAGGCTGCGGGCAGCTTTGCAACCCAAGGCTCACCCGCTGCGCCACCGGGAAGGCCCCACAGGCAGAGGATCTTGACAGCGGCAGCAGTGGGCTGGACACAGTAGTCTGGGTTGGCAGGGCATCCTCAGTGCCAGAAGATACTCCCGAAGCTGACGTTATCCTCTTCATTCTGCCAGATCCCTACCTCCAGGGCTGTGGAGGCAGTTCCAAGGGATGCCAGGGCAGCATCCAGCTCCAGCAAATTGTCCATCTATGCCTCCTGGGCATCCACGCAGTCCCATAGGCCTTGCCCAACCCCATCCTGCAGTAGGTCTTGACGTTGTCATACTTCACAAAAGTTAGGTTCCTTTTGAAGGTCACACATTCTATACAAAATTTCCAAAAGTATTAGTATTTTGAAATTGTAAAAATAAAAGAAAAAAGGATCAACTTGAGATACTATGACCATATCCCAGCATGTGTCCTCCCAAAGGCTACCTGTCAGGCAGGGATCGCTCCCATGCTGAGATTATTCTGCTGTGACACATCAGCACATCTCATTCTGTGGTTTGAGATTCACTGACGCAGTAACTTGATCTTTCCCTTTGACCTTTCTGAAATTCAACTTTTGGCTTGCAGTGAAATCTGTGTTTCATTGACTGTGAAATTAGGAGAATCTCCAATGAGTAAAAAATGATTAGCTTTCACTTTTGGATGAAAACATGCCAAGGACAAACATTGATTTTAAGAGACCCTTTATAGAGCAATGCACCTTATAAAACCTCACTTGGAGGCAGCACACTGATGTATCAGTGCTGTAGCACTGGAGCTAGCTCTTACTTTACAGCTCATTGCCTCTCAGCTTTTCTTTTCTTTTTGGTGACGTTCTAAGTCAGTTTGTTTATGACCTTGAATTACAGTGTTTTAGGTATGATGACACAATTGCCAGATGATATTTACCAAACTTTAAATAGTAGATATTCAAATACCCTCTATTTTTCTGAACTGTAGTGAAGCAACACCTTTTTCTTCCACTTGCCCCAGCTGAGCAACTGTATTTTCTATGTAACCATATCACCTTTTAATGCTTTACTATATGCTTATCACTTATACTTTATTTATTTTTTTAAATTTAAATTTTATGTTTATATTCCCCATACAATTACAACCCCCTTATTTTGACCCCAATCCCTCCTTTCCCTGCCCCCCACCCTCCATAGAGTGTTTCTGGTTCATAGTTGTTTGTTGATTTTGATATTTTCTTTCTTATAGTTATTCTTTCTCCTGGTCCCTTACTTAAGTTTTCTAGATTCCTGCTATGAGTGAGACCATCTGGTATTTTTCTTTTTCTTTCTGGCTTATTTCGCTGAGCATGATCCCTTCCAGCTCCATCCATGTTGCTGCAAATTGCATGTGTTTATCTTTTTTGAATGCTGAGTAATATTCCATGGTATCACCTATACAGATTTCCCCTGCTATCTGAAGGTAGAGCATTCCTATGAACCTTTCATGAGCCAAAAGTGGCATTAATCAAAGAAGTAATTGGAAAGATGTGATGAAAATTGAACATAAGTATTCAGATGTCTCCGTAGCAGTCTATTTATATAGAGTTATAGATAATGGGTTTTAAAAGCAAAGCATTTTGTATGGAAAAATTTTTGAGGATTCCCTGGAACCCAAAATAACCAACCATACCATATTGAATAATACATAAAAACTAAAAGAAAACTAACATATAGAAGAAACAGGTGTGATTTGATAAATATCTGGTTTCTATGAAGTAGTTCCTGGGGAAAGAGCTGGATGGTGCCTCTCTCACTGCTCTCTCACTGCTCAGCTGGATGGTCCTGCTGCTTCTAGAAAGGCCATTGCAAAGCAAACCCTAAAGGCAATTTTTGCTTTTTGCTTTGTTGTAAAAATGACATCCCTCCTCAGATTTATTTTGGTTCGTGAAAACAGGTACTGATGTAGGTTTTCTGTGAAAGCAAAGTGGCGTAACTGAACTTTATAAAAGCAAGTGGTACCTGCATTTGTTTATATGATTTCCTTCTGGGTTGTAAGCTACTTGACAGTAGGTCTTCAAGGCTGTGTACTCCTGGCATACAGCCCCAGACGTGGACCATAGCACTAGGTATATTTTGACTGGGTGGAATCATTATTTGAAAATTTTCAAACATAAATAATGTAAGGGTGGCTCAATGGAATGTGGTGGGCTTGAGTGTGGAAATAACCCGATATTTATATTTTATCTACAAGCTTTTTTTTTTTGGAGATTTGCACTGTGTCTAAAGGCCTGGGTAGGCCACATGACTCCAAAGACTTCTTTCTCTTCCTTTGTATTATTATATTCAAGTATCCAATGCCCAGTTCTGCAGTTGGTAATTTAGTGAGCTCCAGAATACTAGGAGGCTTTTCATTTTTGAGAACAAGCCTTAAGCTTGACATAATGCTGCGGTGCTTTCAAAAGCAAATACTCATTTATTTTCCCTTAGGCAAATTTTACTTCTTCAGACAAAGGTTTAGGTAAGGATTTTAAAGAAACAAAATGCTCACTGCATTAGAAAAGGCAGTTATTGCTCTGGAATCCATTTTATATCTTTCCTTTGGCGTGAAGGAGTTATATTGCTTCTGTAAAATAACTTTCCCTCTTTAGTTATTCAATTTGATTCAAGGATTTTTGATTAAGCATTCAGGGGTTATGAATAAATAAGAACCAGCAGTTCAGTAATTGGGATATCATTACTATCTAGTAGCACATTTAATACTCAGCTTCACTGTGCTGAATAACCTTTTCCTTCCATCTTCCTTGGTGATATTACTCCCACCCTCTACCTCGCCCTGCTCCCCCGCCCCAAAAGGCAATAATGTCATTGCAAGCTTCAGAAGTTAGCATTAAAATGAATACTTTTTAATTTCTTTGGATGAGATGGGGCTCTGGGCTCTGGGACAATGCTGATGGATGATGTTTTAATGCAGCTGAAATGTTATTTTTACTGAACCAGGGAAAACTATAAATTTTGCTTCATTGCCACTGATGGCTCTATGCATAAAACTACGGTGGCGCCCCTCGGCCGTGAATAATCACCTCGGCGCGGCAGATGTTACTTTGCGGGGAAAGCAATTCTTATGCCGAAGAATTGTGGAAAGATTAATTGTCTACAGCTGTTTCATGGCCCACAGCAATCTTGATACATTTATGATAAGTTTAAGAGCTCACTAGAGGCAGCTCCTATTCCCTGTTGTGAGAAGGGGGGCGGGGGAAGAACCAGAGGCTTTATTTTGACACCTGGATTCATAGAATCTGTCAGCTCCATTACAGCCTTCATAGAAATCCGGCCCCTGGCAGTTCTGAAATGATTGTGAGTGAGGTAAGATGCAGGAATTATCCATACGTAGATAAAGAAAAGGAGACTGAGAAGAATTATTCAAATTTGTGCAAATGAATTGCTTCCATTTTTCCTCCCTCTGCCAAGTGGAAATTGAACGTGACCTGCTCTGACCTTTCTCTATTAAGTGCTGCAAATTGCAGTAAATGCACAGTTCTGAGTGCCCTAATGAGACAGAGCTCCAGCAATGCCTCATTAATAAGGGGAGTTTGACCTTGTTGGTCAGCCCTTCATTCGATATTGAAAAAAAATAAGAAAAAAGAAGAGATGACCCACTGTAAATTTTGAACAATACATTTGATTTAGTTTGCATATACTCCCAGCCAGACGGTTCTCAACCTTTTCTTTCTGCTGTTTCCCTGAACCACAGGCTAGGAAGAGTGGTACTTAACTTTTTAGGCGACAATGCAATGTGGTGCAATCTTGGCAGAGCCAGTGCCAGGCTTCACCCTGGGTGGAAGGGACACTCGTCTCCTCCTCCTCTTGTCCTTCGCACACTAGATCCATGAGTTCTTGTCTTTCTCCTCTCCTCTCCTTTCCTCCTTCTCGCCCTCCCTTTTTTTTTTCCTTTTTAAATGAAGGAATTTCAAAGATATAAAACAATGGTACTTCAATAAAAAAGGAGAAAAAAGAAATTACACTTACATTATTGAATTTTCTGAAACTCTTAAGTAAAGTGATGTTACTCTCAAAGAACTTTACATTGCAATGAATAAATTTTACAAAGAAGGAAAGAAAAGGACTTTATCTATGTTGAAGTGTGCACCCATGTGCATATATGTGTGTGTTTAAAAGGGGCATTATCCCTCTGATTTTTTAAAATATATTTTATTTTATATAATTCTTACATCATTTTTCATTTTTGCACAATGTATACATTTTCATTTTGGTTATATTCCCCATGAAATTGCACCCCCCTTATTTTGACCCTAATCTCCCCTCTCTTCTCCTCCCCCCCCATAGTGTGTCTATATTTTTCTTTTTCATCCAATATTTTTCTTTTTCTTTCTGGTTTATTTCGCTGAGCATATGATCCCTTCCAGCTCCATCCATGTTGCTGCAAATTGCGTGAGTTTATCATTTTTGATTGCTGAGTAATATTCCATTGTGTATATATACCACATCTTCTTGATCCAGTCATCTACAAAAGATAGCCCTCTGATTTTTATTGTGGGTTGGTGCAGACCCAGGCTGAGATACTTTCTCCTTGTCTGATGTAATGAAAACCTAGGGTAAGAGACAGAGTGCTGATGTTTGCTATTGAAGAATTACTTATACTTGTTAAGCATGGGGTGGGGTTGGTGTGGGGTAGCTGCTAGTGGTGCAACTGGCATTTGGGGCTCCTTTGTCCTCACCAGTTACAAATTTAGCTTTAGGCTTATTTTAAACCAGTGCTAATAACACCTCTAATTTTATTATGGAATTTCCTAAATTACAGGGAGATCCTCTGAACAAGGCAAGAACTGTTCTTAATTTATGTAAACATTAACTCCTAACTAATAGAGATGTGTTGAAATTTTAAAGAGGCAATTTCTAGATACAAGGATATACTGCCTTGCAGAATTTTAACGTTTGAAAGAATCTTAGAAGTTATTCCTTTCAAACATTTTGCAAGACAAGAATCCTATAATATTCCTATAACATATGGAAGGGAGGGATAATATATTATCCTATAATATATGGAAGGGAGGTCAATTATCTTAGAATGGAATTATTTCATTATTGGCTGCTCTGACTGTTGTGAAGTTCTATGTAAGTATTATTAAAGTAGAATTGCTATTAAGTGCTTACCATGATACAGTTGCAATGTGAACAGAAGATCTGAAACCATCAAAATGAGAAGGTAAGCCCCTTGGAGAACTGCTTATTCAATTGTTCTTTTGGTATGGCTTGTCTGGAGGGATATTCTAAGGAAATCACTATTAAAGATTTCCTTTACACAGTTTCATTTTTTATGAGGGCCCATGGGAAAACACTTTTTTTTTTTTTTTAAGAGGCATGTTTTTTTTTTTTTATTTATTTGTTTGTTTGTTTATTTATTCATACATGCAAGCACTGGGTACAGTCAGAAGCGCGGGAGGGTGAGAGAATTCACCAGAGCCAGAGCGGGGAGCAGAGCAGGCAGAAGGACCGAAGTACACTGCTGAGGGGAGCAGCGGGCGGCAGGAGAGGTCTGCGCGCCCTGTGGGACCCTCCTCCGGTGGCCGGGGAGCAGCCGGGGATCGAACCGGCGCCGCAGAGGCTGTGGGCAGCTTCGCAACCCAGCGCTCAACCGCTGCGCCACCGAGGAGGCCCGGGAAAACACTTTTTTGATTTTTAGAACTAGACTAGGAAAAGCTTTACTTGTTCTTAGATGCTGGTTTGACTTTGTTGTAATGGACTTGAGACTTAACCTAATCATCTTTTCCTCATTTCTTTGGCTATGGGGATGGCCAGAGCTAAATGTATAGTCATTTATGGCAAACATGCAGACTCTCCTGGTGTGCAATGGGCTATCGTGGGGGACTATGGGTGTTTTTGTGTTGTTTGTGGTATGGTGACTACACCCTAGGGGAGAGCCTATGCTTCCAAAACACTAACAAGGATGTAAACCAGTGGGAACTTCAATTTAAAAAAAAAAAAAAAACACTAAAAACCATATTTTAAAAGTAGGTAATTCCTGGCTGTGGTACCAAGTTAAAATTATGAAGAATACAATGGAAATTGTCCTCAATTCCCTCAGGCAACAAGTTTCCATTTAGAAGCAACCACTGTTACCAGTCTGAGCATTCTCTGCTTCTATAATGTAGACTGAGTGTGTGAAGGGCTCTGCTAAAAGTGCTAAGTGCGATGAGGAACCATCAAGTGGTTTGAAGCAGAAGTCAAATAGTTCAGACTGCACATTGGGTGGAACTTGTTGGGAGCTGCTGATAATTGTGTTGACTGAAGTTCAGGGTGACTTCGGGGAATTTGCTTTTGTAGTCCTGCTAGGTGCTAATAAAAGAGGATAGAGGTAAGATGGAGTAAGATCTGCAGGATCTGGTAATTAAATAGATGGCGAGGATTAAGGAAAAAGGGAATTCAAAGATGACTGACTAACTCTCTAGCTTCAGAAATTACATGGATACTGTGGCCATTATAGAGATAGATGGTTTGAGGGAAGAAGAGTTAAATTTAGATATGTTGAATTGGAGCAACTTGAGGAAGTGAGTAGATAGTAGGTGGGTAGGGGTAAAAGTCTGGCACTAATAAGAGAGATCTCAATTGAATAAAAATATTTTGGAATCATAAATCTAGAGATCCTAGGAAAAAACTCAGAATATTAAAAATATGTGGCATCACCTAGTGAGAGTGATGAAATGTGATGGACTTTGAAATATTAAAAGGTGCCTCAAGTTGTCTTTTCTCCAACTGCTTCCAGTGCCTACAGTGTTGTCTCTGGCCCACAGTGGGTATTTTGGGACTAATGCGCTGTTTAGTAACTAACTGTCTTAGTCATCTTTAATTTATCAATGTGCTATTGAAAAGATCATATTTGGATGCAAACTAGACATGAGTTTTAATCTTGACAGAATATAATGAGATTGAACTGGGCAGCATTTTAAAATAATTAATGTTATATAAGTAAATGTTGGACCTTTTTAGCTGCTATTTTCTTTTAAGGGCACATATTAAGTTTGTGAGAAGTTAAGACTTACAGTAGGTTTTTTCTCTGGTGTAAGTTTCTGTTCTTTTTTTTTTTTAAGATTTATTTATGCATACAAGAACTGGGGTACAGACCAGAGATGTGGGGGGGGGGGTGGGTGAGAGGATTCACCAGAGACAGAGTGGGGAAAAGAACAGGCAGATTGACTGAAATACACTGCTGAGGGGAGCAGCAGGTGAGACAGGAGAACTGTTGCACCATGTGGTCCGATCCCTGGCCGGGGATCGAACTGGTGCTGCAGTGTCTGAGGATTGCTCCATAGGTTGCGTCTTAACCCCTTGCGCCACCAGGGAGGCCCAAGGTTCTGCTTTAGAGAATGACATTGTTTTGCTGGGTGAGAGGGCTCATATACCAAACTCTACACTACAAAGAACTGAAATTCCAGAAAGGTCCCACCCCTGGCATCCTAGTCTTTGACTATAAACCCTTTTTAGTTGCTGCCATCCTCTAAAATTACCTATCTTTTCCCACCATCCATTGCCAGTTCACTGGAGTCACTCGCAGGCTTTTGCTCTGTGAAATTTGCCTTCCAGTCTGGCCAACATGTTGAAACACATGAAAAGTGGATGCAGATGGCTCTTCCCATTATTATTTGTTTCCTTTGATTTTTTTACACCACTACCATCTCATGCTCCTTTGATCCTTTCTCCTTCTCCCTTCTTCTTAACCTTAGAAGCCTTAATTTATTAGTTCCTGCTAGTTTTTATAAGTACTTTGTTTTGCTGAATCATCCATTGTATAAATATCCAATATTTGTCTTTGTTATTCTGACTTGCTTTAGTACACATAACTCCCTTGAACTTCCATTTTGCTATAATGGCAACATTTTATCTTTCTTTATGGCTAAATAGTATTCCATCATGTGGACATACCACATTTTCTTGATCAAATCTTCCTTTGGTGGGCATTTATGCTGTTTCCACGTCCTGGCTTTTAATAAACAATGCAGTGGAGCATATAGTTTTTTGGTTGATTATTTCATGATTTTTTTTTGGAAAGAAGCACAAGAGTGGAATTGCTGGGTCACATGGTATTTACATTTTTAGATTTTTAAAGGTAAATCCAGATCACTTTCCAAAATGACCACATCAGTTTATGTTCTCACCAAAAAGTATAATAGGGTTCCTTTTTCCTTATTCTGTCTGGCATTTGTTAAGAGTCTTTTTAGTAAGTACCATTCTCATGGGTGTGAAATGGTATCTCATTGGTTTTGACCCATGACTCCCATATTAAAAGCAATGAGAAACATCTTTCCATGTGTCTATTGACCTTCTGGATATCATCTGTGGTTGATTGTCCAGATATGCCCAGAAATAGTTTTACAAGAGTTACCATCTAACCTGTTTCTGTAAACATATATTTAAATACTACATTTAAAAAATATAAGTGACATATAGTTAATAATGAAATATGTTTATTTTGGTAATTAAAAATATTTTTATTGTATTATTTATTTATTTTGAAAGATTTATTTATTTATGCAAGAACCAGGGTACAGGCCAGATTTGCGGGAAGGTGAGAGGATTCACCAGAGACAGAGCGGGAAACAGAACAGGCAGACTGAAGAAATACACTGCTGAGGGGAGCAGCATGTGAGACAGAAGAGGTCTGCCCCACCACGTGGGACCCTCGCTGGCTGACCGGGATTGAACCTGTGCTGCAGAGGCTGTGGACAGCTTCACAGTGTTGCACTCAACCACCTGCACCACCAGGGAGGCCCTAATTCAAAATATTTTCATAAGCAATTGCACCAATATTGTATAGGGATTTGTGTTGTTTCATATTGTCATCAGCACTTGATCTTGTCAGCTTTTCATTTTATCCACCATATTGGTTATCTAGTGGACTCATGATGGCTTAAATTTATATTTCCTGGATGAGTGAGAAGGTTGAGATCTTTTCATGTTTTTTTGATTTTTTATGTATCCTCTTTTAAAAAGTGTACCTTAAAACTTTACTATTGGGTTGTCAATATTTTTGATAGGTAGCATATCTCTACATATTTTATATACAAATCCTTTTTCAATTATGTATTTCATTTTCAAACTCTCTATCAATAGTAAATTAACATAAATTTTGATATATTCACATGATGAAATATTATATAGTAGTGAAAATAATTAACTGTATGTTACAACATGAGTAAATCCATGCATAAAAAGGTACACATTGTATCACTCTGTTTATCTAAGGTTCACATGTAAACCTCATCCATGGTGTTAGGATTTAGGATAATGGTTACCTTTCGGCGATAATTAGAATGGGGCATAAAAAGCTTCTGAAATGCTGCTAACTTTTAATTTCTTGACTTGGGTGGTGTCTAAACTGTTGTATTTATTCATAATTAATTGAATCTCATAGTTTTGATGTGTGCACTTTATATTTTTAAAAATGCTATGGGCTGTAGAGCTTGACAAAATGCATTTGATAATTAACTTAGCAAAATGGATTATAATGTTTTCAAAGAACAATACCAATTAGAAGTATTTATATATACTTATACATATATAAAACATACATGTACTATATATAGTACATCTATAGTATATCTATGTTATGTACATAACTAATATGTTTTATATATATATGACTAATTTGCCCTTTAAAAACAAGTATAGTATTGGGAATGAGAGTCGGGAGTGTTAATAAGTTAGAGGTGAAAAATATCTAGCATTTTTTGTGGGAGAAGTAACCTCTCATCCTATATTGCAAGTTCTTCCTGAAGCATTATTCTGGGAATCCCCTTTAGAGTTAACACCTGGATATAGGTAAGGTGGAAACGATAGAAAGATGTAGCTGGGGACTGAACGTGGACTGCCTCTGGTCTAGCTGTGCATAAAATCCCTGATGATAAGCACAGAAAAACAAGCAGCTTTGAAAACAGAATATATTCAACAATTTCAAGATGCAAAGATATTATGTTTTTTTTTTCCTCATGGGATGATTCAGAAAACAGTTCCTCAAATGGGTTTTACATAATTAAAGAAATCTCTCTGCATGAAGGAAACCAACCAAATCAAAGAGTGGAGTGTGGAGCAAATTCCCTGATTTTTGATTCACTGTAAGGATTACACTGGTATATGATTCTAATAGCACAAATCTTTTTTTTGTAGTTAATAGTGTGGCCTCTGCAGTCTCATTAATACATCATGTACCATTTAAATAACTGAAATGAGAGTGGCATATTTTAGTATTTTTAATTAAATTAAATTCAAATTAAATATATAATTTCATAGGGCAGCCATAGACTATTCAACTATACAAACATGAAACTATTATAGATTAAAATATACCACCTGGTTAATCCCAATTTTACCTTTTGTGGTAATATCACAGTCACCATCAAGAAGAAACATTTTTCCCCCACTGAGTAAATCTGGTGAATAGTGCCTAGTAAGATATACCAATTATAGAAAATGATCTAACCCAAACTCTAACAAGTTAAGAAGACATTGGGAATTTTTCTTACACCTTGTCTGGGCTAGCGACCACAATTTATTGATTGCCTATGGTAACTTTTAGAAATCTAACGACTTTATGTTAACTATCTATTTGGGGAGAAGGGGCTAGTGATCACTCTGTTTTCACATCAGACCAATGATAGCTTTTTCAAGAAAGGCTGTCATTGGGCCTCCCCTGGTGGCGCAGGCGGTTGAACACAGTGCTGTGAAGCTGTCGGCAGGCAGCCTCTGCAGCGCCGATTCCATCCCAGCCTGCTGGCGAGGGTCCCCCATGGCCACGCCCTGTAACGCCCGCTGCTCCCCTCAGCAGTGTATTTCGTCAGTCTGCTGTTCTGTTCCCCGAGCTGTCGCTGGTGAATCCTCTCACCATCCCACAAATCTGGCTTGTACCCCGGTTTTTGTATAAATAAATAAATAAATAAATACATAAATAAATTAAAAAAAAAAAAAAAAAAAGGCTATTATTCTCTCAGGATGAGGAAGGCTTTTCTGGTGGAGATTCCTTTAGTTTAGTGTTTCGATCGAGTCTTGACTAAAACTTGCCTCTGGTTGCTCCCAGCCCTTGTGACTTTCTCTCTGACCTCACTGACTGCTTCTCCTGGCTGATGTTGTTAAGGGGTGCCTGAATATGCAACCCCAAAATATGCCTCTTTGTCATATGGATTATTTTGAAATAAAGGCCACTGAGAACTAGCAGATGTAGGAGAAGTTTCCAAAACAGGATGCACAAATTTCCATTTGTAGAGATGTCTCTACAAATCCTTATCTACAAATCCTTATCCCTAAAATCCTTATCATCACACTTTTCTAAACACCCTTCCTTGTCTGAAGTCCCAAGCCTCTTTCCCCCTGATTAGCCTAAGATGGTGCTTAAACTCAAGTTCTAATAACTCCTCTGCATTGCTATGGCTGGGTGCTCCCAGGTGTACATATACATATTAATAAACTTCCATTTGTTATTTTCTTGCTAATTTGTCATTGACCAGTCTAATATTTAGGGCTCCAGTCAGATAACCTAAGATGGGTAGAAGAAAAGACTTTTTCTTTCCTTACAACTCATTAAATCTAGGTGTAGAATTGTACTTAGAATTGTATTTAAAAGCTCTCAGTTTTGATGATATGCATCTTTTATATGTAAAAACATGTAGAATATACATAAGTTTACCACATTAACCATTTTTATCTGTGGCATTAGTTTCACGTTATTATTTTACCATTACCACCATCCATTCACAGAACACTTTTCATCTTCCAAAACTGAAACTAAATCTATAAATAATAACTCTTCATTTTTCCTATCTTCCTATCCCCTAATCCTGGAAACCACCACTTTATTTTCTGTCTCTAACAGATCTTTTTATTTTTATTTTTTGATACCACTTTCTTTCTCCTGGCTTGAGTGAAGTATGCTCTCCTGGGATGCCTCCCCACCTCACCTGGCTCAGTTTGGTCTTCCCATCTAGACAGATTTGTTCATTCATTCATACATTCATGTATTTTTTTTAAAAAGGGCTTTATTGTTTTTCTACTATATGCCAAGCCCTCTAACATATTGTAGACCATCCAAATGTCAGACTTATAGTAATGTGCATCATATGGAATTATTCTGTTAACCTGTTGAAATGTTAGAATCTCTCTCTTGCTTCTTTTACACCTTGAGCTTCTATTTATTTTTGTCGAGGTGCATATTATATACAAGTAGTCCTTTATTTTTTTTTTAAAGATTTATTTATTTATTTATTTATTTATTTATTTATTTATTTATTTATTTATTTATTTATTTATTTATACAAGCACTGGGTACAGTCAGAAGCGCAGGAGGGTGAGAGAATTCACCAGAGCCAGAGCGGGGAGCAGAGCAGGCAGAAGGACCGAAGTATACTGCTGAGGGGAGCAGCGGGCGGCAGGAGAGGTCTGCACGCCATGTGGGACCCTCACCTGCGGCCGGGGAGCAGCCGGGCATCGAACCGGCGCCGCAGAGGCCGTGGGCAGCTTCGCAACCCAGCGCTCAACCACTGCGCCACCGGGGAGGCCCACAAGTAGTCCTTTAAATTACATTTGATCACCAAATATTTGAAAACCAATAACACATAACACATGAGTCAAAGAACAAATAAAAAGAAAATCAGAAAGTGGTTTAAATTGAAGAAAAATAAAAACATGCCATATCAAAATTTGTGAGATGCTGCTAAAAAAGTATTTGCACATTGATGGTAAGAGATATCTATTTAGAAAAAAAAATCCATTTACTGACCTCAGTTTCCACTTTAAGAAACTGGAAGTATTGCCTTAATTTGGCTTAGTTTTTCAAAATATGTCGATGAATGGAAAGAACAAAGACTGTGTTAGATAGGATTCTCCAGAGAAATAGACTCAAAACTGGTGGCATAATTCAGCTTGTGTCCAAAGTCTTGAGAATTAGGAAAGTGGATGATTTTGGTCCCAGTCTATCTGAAGGCCTGAGAACAAGGAGCACCAATGTCTGAGGAGGAGTTAGAAATCTCAGCTCTCTTCTTCTATTTTGTGTTCTACTCAGGCCCTAAACAGATTGTATAATACTTACCTGCATTAATGAAGGTGATCATTACACAATGTACCAATTAAAATACTGATCCCTTCCAGGTACACCCTCATAGACTCACCCAGCAATGATATTTTACCAGCCATCTGGGCTTATCCCAGAGAAATTGACACATAAAGTTAATCATCACAAAGACCAAGTGGAAATCAATGAAGCAGAAAACAGAAACAATAGAGAGACAATCAATGGAAGAAGGTTTTTTTTTTGAGTTGTTAAATAAAATTGATAAATCTCTAGTCAGAATGATAAGGGAAATGAGAGATGATACAATTCCAAGTTCAGAAATGAAAGATGATAATACACATACTGCAGATATTAAAAGGATAACAATATTCATAGTATGATGAACAACTTTCCCCAAAAGATTCAATAACATAGATGTAATGAACAACTTCCTTAAAAGACACAAGTTGTCAAAGTTACCTCAGTATGAAATGGAATACCTGAATAGCTTTATTTGCTAAAGAAATTGAATTTATAATAAATAAAAAGCTTTATACAAAGTAAACTCCACTCCGTGGTGATTTTACTGGTCTATTGTTCTGAATAGTTAAGGAATAAATAATAGTAATTATACAAAATTGAAGAAGAGGAAATATTTCCCAACTTAATAAATGAATCCAGCATTATTCTGATATCAAAACCAGATAAAGACACTGCAACAAAAAGAAAACTAAAGACCAATATCCTCATGAAAACGAATGTAAAATTCTTCACAAATTTTTAGCAATTTTATTGATGTGATAAATAAAAATGACAACAAGTTATAACCAAGTGAAGTTTATTCCAGGATACAAGGTAGGAATGATGTTTGAAAATTAGTTAATGGAAATTATCATGTTAACAGATTTAAAAAGGAAAAAAAAAAAGATCATCTTAATAATTGCAAACATTAGATGAAATCCAGCATCCATTATTGATAAAAAATAATAGAAAACTAGTAATAGAAGGGAACTTCTTTTTTTTCTTTGAATTATATCACATTTTAATGAGGTAGCATACACTGTGTATGATTCAGAGGTATAGGTTCAATTTCTTTGGATGTATTTTGCCACACAACATGAGCATCCATAATCCTCCACCATAATCTATTGAGAATCCTCCCTACACCATTCTTACTCCCCACACTGTCTTATGATACCCAACTCTGCAGTCAGATCTTACAGGCTTAGTTTAGATTAATTTTGTCTATTAGAAAGGAACTTTGTTAACCTATAGTTGGAATCACACTTAATGGTGAAAGATGAAATATTTTCATCTTATTATCAGAATCAGATAAAGATGTTTTCTTTCCCATTTGTACTTATATTGTACTAGGGCTTATAGCCATTATAGTAAAGCAAGAAAAAGAAAGACAAAGTAGCCAGATTGGAAAAGATGTATTAAAAATGTCTATAATCCTAATGAAATTTATGGATCTATGAATCTTGTGGAATCTTATGAAATTTATTAAATACTCCTAAGACTAATAAGTGAGTTTACAAGTGTTTCAGGACAAAAGAGCAATGTATAAAAATCATATTTCTATATGATAGGAACAGTTGGGAATTGAAATTCAAAAACAATACTATTTACAATTATATAAAACATATCACATATATTGGAGTAAATCTGATGAAAGATGTGTACAACTTATACCCTGAAAACTTTATATCATTTCTGAGAAAGTTTAAAAATACATAATAAATTGAAAGATATCTATTTCTTTAGCAATATTGGTAAGATTTTTATTGTCCCCAAATTTATATATACATTTTATACAATGCCATTCAATATCCCAGTAGGCAAATTGTAGAAATTGACAAGTAAATTCTAAAATTTGTAAGTAGATTCCACACTAGCTGAAACAATTCTGCAAAAGAATAAAGTTGGATAACTTACCCTATCTTACTGAAAATATTATAAAGCTACAATAATCAAGAAGGTTTGGTGGTGTTGTGAACATAGCAATAGAAATCAATGGACTAGAATAGAGAAACCAACCTATTCATACATGGCCAATTGATTTTCTCTATATGGCAAAGGCAACTTAGTGGAGAAAAGATATTCCTTTCAACAAATATTGTTGGAACAATTGGCTATCAATATGCAGAACAATGGACTTGGACACATACCTTGTAACAAAATTAACTTAAAATGTATCATAGACTAAAACATAAAACTTAAAACTATAAAAAAGTTAAAGAAAATCATAAAACTGTAAGTTAGATAAATATTCCATCAAAAGAACACATGATCCATTAAAAAAAGATAAATAGGATTTCAAAGTTGGAAATCAAAATTAAGAATTCCTCATCACAAAACACTGTTAGGATAATGATGACATTGCAGACTGAGATTAAATATATATAAGTTGACTATCTGATAAAAATATATCCAAAATATACAAAGAACTTTCAAAACTCAATCCTCCTCCTTCTCAATGCAATAAAAGAATGGGTAAAATATTTGAACAAATAGTTCATCAAGAAATATATATGGAAAATTAACAGATGAGAAAATCGTTAACATTATTAGGGAAATGCAAATTAAAACCTCAATGATGGGCCTCCTCTGGTGGCGCAGCGGTTGAGCGCTGGGCTACGAAGCTACCCGCAGCCTCTGAGGCGTGGATTGGCAAGGGTCCCACATGGTGCGACAGACCTCAACTGCCACGCCCGCTGCTCCCCTCAGCAGTGTATTTCATCATTCTGCCTGTTCTGTTCCCCATTCCCTCTCTGGTGAATTCTCTCACCCTCCTGTGCTTCTGACTGTACCCAGTGCTTGTATAAATAAATAAATAAATCTTTAAAACAAACAAACAAACAAAACTTCAATGAGATACCACTGCTTACTTGTTACAATGTCTAAAACTAGAGACTAACCATGAGAATGTGGAACATTTCTCATAGTCTACAGCAAGAATGTAATATGATGCAATCATTTTGGCAAAGAGTTTGGTATTTTCCTGAAAAGTTACACATACAATTACCATATGACCCAGCCATTCATTCCTATGCATTTATCCAAGCGAAATGGAAGCAACATCCATACAAAGACTGTATTCAAGTTCATGTCAACTTTATTTGTAGCAGTCCCAAACTGGGAAACAACCCAAGTATCTATCAACATGTGAATGGATAAAGAAATTGTGGAAAACTGCTTAGCAACATAAAGGAATGAACATCCAACAATATGGATGGAATCTCAAAGGCCTTATGCTACTTGTGTGCAGACAGCAAAATATAGTACATATTGTATAATAACATTAATATAAAGTTCTAGGAAATGCAAATTCATTATAGTGACAGAATGCAGATCTGCAAATTGTCTCTTTAAGGAGAGAGCTGGCAAGAGGCGAGGAGAGTAACAAAAGTGCATGAGGAAACTTTTGAGAATGATGAATGTGCTCATTATGTTGATTTTGGTGATGGTTCATAAGCATATGTTGATGTCAAAACTTAACAAGTTGCACACTTTATATATAAGCAGTATACTATATGCCATTCTATGAAACTGTTTAAAAAAATCCTACCACGTGTTTAAGAGCTCCAACTCTACTTAGCTAGGCCTCAGCATACATATCTCCATTCTATGACCACATACTTTTCATTAAGTTGTTTAACCTCTTTAATCTCCAGTTTCCACCTGTGCAACATCACCTCATAGTGGTGATGTAAGAAGGAAATGATGTAATTAAAACAACGATGAGGACAACAAAAAAATCAATCAACCAAACACACCACAATGTATACCATGGCTAAATAGTTCATACTGTTATTAAGATCATGAGTTCTCACTACTGATATAGAAGGAATAAAAAGAACAGGAGCATTGTGGGGGTAATATAAAAGTTCATAATGCATCTATAATGATGGTAATAAACTTGTCTTAAAATGTTTGGACTTTGCTCAAGTATTACAAAAATTTCATCTTGTTTTCTGCTTGATGATCCACTTCTAATACCACTAGTCAAACTTTCTGTAATCCTTTATAGGTAATCTAATGCAGTGCTGGCTTATTTTCATTTTAGCTTATTTTATATACTGCAATTGAAGTTGTCAAACAACTAAAAAAGATTGTTCTACTCCCTTGGTCAGTTACCATTCAATTTCCATTTCTTACAGAAGTTAAGTCCAATTTTCTCAGAATGACTTGAAAGTGCTACACAATCTGATGATCTTCTACTATCTTAGAACATACAGTATAGACATTAAGATTATAAACCTTGGAGTAATACCTTTTGGTTGTGCCTCTGTTTCTGTTTTGAAGATAGAAACAATAACAATACCTACTTCTTAGGACTATTTTGAGTATTAAATAAATTTGGGCAAATAAAGATTTGGAATAGTGCCTGGTGTATAATAAAAACTCAGTAAGTTTTTTTTTTTTTTGCCTATTATTTTATCCTCCTCCAATTGCCTTTCTACGCATTACTTCCACCTCATTACTTGCTATTTATGGGGACTGAATTGTGTCCTCCCAAAATTCATATGTTGAATCTTAACTCCCAGCATTTCAGAAGTCCCTGTTGAAGAAAAGGACTTTAAATAGGTCATTAGAATGGGTCCTCATCGAATCTGACCGGTGTCTTTCTAAAAAGAAATTTGGAAATTTGTTCATAGCCCCTTATACAGAGGAAAGGGGTAGGTATACAGAAGAAAGGCTGAGTGAGGAAACAGTGAGAAAGCAGCCATCCATAAGCCAAGCAGTGCGGCTTCAGAAGAAACTAAACCTGCCAGTCACTTAATCCTTGGATTTCTAGTCTCTGAAACAATGAGACATAAACTTCTGCTGCTTAAGTGCCCCAGTCTATGGCATTCTATTATGGCAGACCTAGCAAAGGAATATATTCGTCCCAAATATATTCTGCATTTTCCTATTTCTACAGCTTTACTCTCAGGTTGTGTCCTCTCTTTGAGAACTCTTTCCTCCAAAGTTCTCTTTCTGTAAAGGTTTGTCTAAATGATATCACCTCTAAAAGGTCTGAGGTTACCCTCCATTAGAATTATTTTCCCTTTTATACACTTTCATGAATGTACTACTTGTTCCTCTGTTAAATAATATTTACTTTTGACTTGTCTTCATTATAAATGAGCTTCTAGAAATTAAGAAATTAAGTATTAAAAAAATGTTCAACCTAAGTGTTTTATATATAGTATGGTTCCTTTTAAAAAAGATTTATTTAATTTATTAATGCATACAAGAACTGGGGTGTAGGCCAGAGGTGAGGGGGGTGAGTGGATTCACCAGAGACAGATTGGGAAGCAGAACAGGCAGATCTACTGAAATACACTGCTGAGGGGAGCAGTGGGCGAGACAGGAGAGGTCTGATGTGCCATGTGGGTAGCTCCCTGGCAGGAGATTGAACTCATGCTGCAGTGGCTGTGGATAGCTTCATAGTGCTGAGATTTAACTTCTTTGCCACCAGGGAGGCCCCTACTTAACAGACGTTCAGTAAATATTTATTAACTTGAATTGTTGACCAATGTTCTATAATGGCGAATGATTAGGAGTTTCAATTATGTTTTCACTCTGATTTTGATAGCAAATCAAATATATTCTAAACTGTCAACATTGATAGATGTGTAGCCTAACATAAACCAGGAGCAGTGCTTGATAATCTCATAGAAAAAAACTGCACTTGTCTGGTTGTCTGAGGCAATCAGAATTATTGGATTGTGCTTAGGTTCTTGCTAAAAGTTTTCCATGCACTCACTCACAAGATCCAAATGAGCCAGGCAATACTATGGTGACAATATTACAGGTGATAGAATTAAACATAGAGGAAGGGCCTCCCTGGTGGCGCAAGGGGGTAAAATGCAACCTCTGAAGCTATCTGCAGCCACTGCAGCACGAGTTCTATCCCCGGCTGGCCAGGGAGCAACCCACATGGCGTATCAGACCTCTCCTGTCTCCCCGCTGCTCCCCTCAGTGGTGTATTTCAGTCATTCTGCCTGTTCTGTGCCCCACTCTGTTTCTGGCAAATCCTCTCACCACCCCCCCTCCATGCCTCTGACCTTTTAAAAAAACATAGAGGAAAATCTGTGAATTGTATAGGCTTGTCATGAAGATGTGGTAAAGCCAGAAAAGGAACTGGCACACTTTCCAGTTCCAGAGCCCATACCAGAAGGGTGGACTCCTGTAGGTTTGAGTTCAAGGATGGGCTCACTGTTCTACTTACACTTCTCATGGCATTTTCTGTGACCTTCATGTTTGTCAGGTGGGGGCATATGAGATGCCTGAAGTTCCTTTTTTATAATGGAGGAAAGAAAACTATGTTTACATGAAGGATGATTAATGAAATAGAGGCAACATCAAGTCCAAGGGTCTCTAGCTGCAAAGGAAGATGTAGCAGAACCAGACAGAAAAAAATTCCTGTGAAGTTCTTTAAGGGGACAGTACTGACCAGTTGCTGTCCATTCTTGACACCCAGTTCATGGTCTGGAGGGGTCTTCTCAATTCAGATATTTATAGATCACAATTCATTGGAGGAGGAATTCTTTGTATTAGCTAATTAAAAATTAAATTTATGTTATATATGGTAAAAAAAATAGTAAAATAGATAAAAGTTTTTCTGTTCCCAATGTCCTTAAGTCTTTTTTTTTTCTAAAGTAAATGTTTCTTTATTTTTTTTAAAAGATTTATTTATTTATACAAGCACTGGGGTACAGGCCAGAGCTGTGGGAGGGTGAGAGAATCCACCAGACAGAGCAGGGAGCAGAACAGGCAGCAGTACCAAAGCACACTGCTGAGGGGAGCAGCGGGCAAGAGAGGAGAGGTCTGCCTTGCCATGTGAAATCTCCCTGGCCGGCCGGGAATTGATTTGGTGCTGCAGAGGCTGGGGACAGCTTCACAGGCCTGCGTTCAACCTGCTGCTCCACCGGGGAAGCCCAATGTCCCTCAGTCTTTTAGAAAAATTATATACATTTGTGAATTTCTAGCAGTATAAATGAAACCATGCTATATATATTTTCTTTCTTCCTTTCTTCTTTTTAACGACCAGGTATGCTCTATAGTAAAAAAAGGTATTAAGTTCATTTATTTTTGTGAACTTGTAGAAATATAACTGGAAAGTAAATTTCCCAAAATGGATTGCCGGGTAGAATGGGTTCTTTGCTTTGTGACTTTATAAAGAAGGCAAAACATCTAGTTGATAATGACTAAATAAACAAAGGACAATGAAAACTACAGATAATTAAATGTATTTATATAAAGCAGTTTACAACGAATCTGCAAAGAGTGGTACCCAGTAATTCTAATTGTTCCTACCACAGAGTTGATGGTGGCTGACAGCCAGCCCACTCTGGATTACTTTAGGGCTTCAAGACAGTTGTCATAGAGTGTGGGGCTTTGAGGATCTGGTGTATTCTTTTACCTCACTGTATTTAAAAGTCTGCTCTGGCATCAAGAGACTTTACATAATCTCTGAGTTTAATATAATATTAATAATAAGAATTTATGTAATAAATAAATATAATAATAGTATAATGCACAATCTCAAAATGTGATCTTTGGATGCTGAATTTTTACAAATTTATTTCTCCAGAGACGTTTCACTTCTCTTGAACATCACCTGAACTGTACCTGTTTTACTTGTCAACTTCAGGAAGAGATACATAATGCCGTATTTCTCTACTCCTCTTCTAATTCTCATGCTTCAGTTTTTCTTTGGTATTGTGCTCTGCCATTATCAATGTTTTGCTGAGAGCAGTGGTATTGAAAAGGACATCTGCCATTGTTTCTTGGAGAGTCATTTTCTTTATTGAGTTCAAGTTGAAAAATAAAACCCCATTGTGCCACCATGACACAAGGCGTACAGTGTCAATAAAACCTCCTCTTTTTCATCTTACCTCAGGGAAGTTAGGAGAATCCCTGTGTGATCTTCCATGTTCACTGTCATCAGTAGTGTAGCAAACCAGACTACTATTGCTCAGGTGATTTAGATACAAAAGCCTTTTTGGAAGTCTGAATCTTTATGGGTTTGGTAATTGGAAAGGAAATCTATTATTACGGAACAAAGGAAAACACGCTGGCAGAGCCTATGCTTTCCCCCAGTGTTTGTTCTCCCTTTCTTAGAGAATATATACAATAAGATATATCTACTTTAGCACCTGGCCACCTAGCTAATGATGTTGTTCACATGTCTCTTGTAGTTGGTCGTGGCGATGGACTAGGTACCAGTGAGTGGAAAACAGGCAGAAATGATGGGTACAATTTTCACGTTGTGCCCTTAAAGGAAAGAATTCATATTTGTTCAAACAAATGATTCTGCTTCCTCCTGGCTGGAATGTGAACATGCTGTCATTCAGTCATGTGAGACTGGAAAGCCCCTAGGGAAAAACAGAGTTGGGTCCCTAATCATTATGGAAAAACCAGTGTTGGAACTTTTAGCTAAACTTTTTTTGTGAGTAAGAAATACATTTCTTTCTCATTCATGCCGATATTCATTTCAGTCCTTTGTTATAATGAAATACAAACATAGTGCATATGAAAAAAGATACACAGAAGCATGAACACACTCATAGGTTATCCAAATCAGCACACCAACTTTTTTTATGTGGAGATATCTTAGATTAAAAACATGTCAACATATTTCAACTTGTATTTTTTCTTTTTTTATAATCAACATTGTCTTTTGGCAACCTCAATAAAACTTCACATTAGTTAAATGTAGAATGATGAATAGGGACAGTTAACAAGGCATAAATCAATCAGACTTTCGGATGAGATCATAAGCTACAGTTAACACAGTATTTTGCAGCTAGTAAATTCTCAAGTGCCTGATATAAACTTGAAATTTGTAAATGTTTCCAAGGTAAGTATAATTACTAGGTTGGGGAAAAAAAGAATATTTGAAGTCAGAGGTTAAATGGAAGTAATAAAATTAAAAGCAACAGCTTACACTTACTCCTTTCTACCTGAGAACATATCCCAAGGCTCTTTCATCATAAATCTACTAATATTGTACATTATATCAATTTGTTCATAAAATGTATTCAACCAATCACTTGTACAAACTTCTGAGAAGATCTTAAAAGTGACAATATTGATAGCTTGTAGGTTAATCATTTATGCTCAGGGAAATAAAGGGCAGTAGACCGCATTGATGGAGATAGGATGGGGCAGGTGAGCACTGAAGAAAGAAAAAAAACAAATGGCCCAGAATATTCATTGATTTTTTCCAAATAATCATTTAGTGCCTATTATATTTTATATATTATTCTAGATGTGAAAGTTTAAAGCATAATAATATTTAACTTATATCCCAAAGATGCTTATAATATAGCTAGGGTGGCAAACAAGTAAACCTACTATAAGATGAAATTCACTTCAAAATTTTAAATACTTTCTCAAGGCAATTCAGTGTTGGGTTAGTCAGATTACTGCACATTCCTAGACACAGTAATTGGCTCAGAAATGTGTAAAAGACTGTTCATTTTTTTGAGATTTGATATATAGAAGCCTGGAAAGAGAGGCTTTATTTTTCATTTGGATCATTTCTGTCACCTGTTACCACAAGATTCCTAATACATTTATATAAATTTCCTGTATGTAAAAAAGTCTGTGAAAAAGCCTGTGTATAAATTTCCTAGATGGCTTTAAATATTTGATCATTAAAAAAATGAATGGTGGATGGTGTGTGTGTGTGAGTGTGTGTGTGTGTGTATGTGAGAGAGTGTGTGTGTGTGTGTGTGTGTGTGATGTAGCCTGTATGATGTCTGCCTTCACATTTGGCCTTTGTTGTCACCATCCTTCCCTCCCCCTGCTTTTTGCCATTTTCTCCCCTTTTCTCTCCT
The DNA here is from genome assembly GCF_014898055.3 of Talpa occidentalis. Taxonomy (NCBI): domain Eukaryota; kingdom Metazoa; phylum Chordata; class Mammalia; order Eulipotyphla; family Talpidae; genus Talpa; species Talpa occidentalis. Next base: position 50,793,598 of record NW_023604972.1, read on the forward strand.
TTTCTCCCCTTCACATACTCACTAGTCTCTAAGTACAATTCAGTGTTTCTTTGCATTCCTCAAGAGGAACGTGAACTCCACAGGTGATGGCTAGTGAGCAATGCAGCCATGTAGATTTTCCTGAGCGGAAGAACAGAGAAAAGCACATTGCGAGGCTCTGTTCTATCCTCTGCTGCTGGGCTTCCTGTCATCTCTTCACTTCCTTCCAGTAATGGCAACCTCTCAATCCTGGTCCTCTACCCTTGGTTCTTTCCCACCCAGAGTAATTTAACTCCACCCCAGTTCATCCAAATCTACATACCTTCACCGATCACTTCATTTAACAAACAAAAATACCACCGATAATAAACTCTATCGTCCTTAGAATGTAAATCACAAAAATTTTAAATTATTTGTGAAAACTGACTAAAAATGTGTCAGAATATAGAGATCATTTGTATTAGGAATGTAAAATATTCTTGGATAAATATGGTTTGGGTTAGAAGGTCCAGGAATAGAAAGATATATCCAGCTTGGGAATTTTTCTCTCATTGCATATGATCAACTTAATGTTTCCATGAAGACTCAGAGTAAATGCATATTTTTACTACAAGACATTTTGTCTGATGGACACGTTACTGATATTTGACTTCAGAGATGGGGAGTGGTGTGTGGTATACAAAGAAGTCATCAAATAATATTATTTAGTCTTTGGGACAGAGTTTCCAAGTGAGCAAATGGGCTGTCATTCCTATTTCATCTTCACTATGTGTCTCCCTTTATTCTATTTCTGGCTTTTTAGGATCGAAGGTTTTGGAGGAAGTTCTTTATGAACTGGAAATACTGGGATTTGGGTTGGGCACAATAATTATTTGTTTTTAAATTCAAGATTTCCTGTTCATCTGAAATGATGTCTGGGCATATATTTCAAATTCTGAAATAAAGGGAGGGATAAATGTTTATAAATTTAGAATTGTTGGATCAACTGTCCACAGTTTAATTTTCCTGAAACAGGAAAACATATCCTCTTGATTCTTTCTCATATCCAAAGGCAGTATGTGCCATTTTTATTTTGTATTGCTAGTGGTTTAAGTGTATCTTTGTAAGGCTTCTAAAGCTATCTGGCAGTTAGGCAGAGTATAAATAACCCTTATTGTTATGATCATTGTATGTAGCATTCACTCTGTTTTGCTGCCATTAATAAACCATTCAAGCAATGTTGTTGCAATGTATAATATTAGCAGAAGACTCCCTTGGGAGATATATAAGCGGGTGTTTAATATTCCGCTTGTTCCTCAGTCCATTTCTCCACAGGCAGAGCATGTTCAAAGTTCAGATGAAAAAAATATAAGATTCCTGAAAGATAAAAAAGACACTAAACATGCTACTGTAATTCATAGAATTGCTTTAGCAATTTTGCTAAATTAGGAGCTTATAAATTAACTCAGTTAACATGATCTTGAAATTTTTATTCCTCTTTAGATATTTTCCATTGAACATATGATATAATCCCCATAGACCTATATGTCAAAAATAATTTCTCAATGACTCAATTCAACTAGTATAGATAATCTTAAAGCCAAATGAGTTTCCATTGAAAAACGCAATTATGAACTAATTTTGAACAGAATTAGCAGGTATTTTGTTTTTCTTTTTTGCCCATCATCATGCTGATGATTTGTGAAAGATTAAATTCAGTCTTTAAATTTTAATTTTTTTATTGAGGTGACATTGATTTACAACTTTGATTGCATTTTGGAGGCATAGGATCTCCCCCTTCAGGTGTTGTTACCTTACCACACTCAATAATAAAGCATCCCCCATCCTCCACCAGAGTCCATTGAGTTCCCTCCTCATTTTGTTCTCCAGTAGTCCCTTCTGGCTCCCTTTCTGGTAGCTTCAGTTATATATACACTCAAGTTTCTGGGGTTTGTAATTGATTTGGCTTCATCTGATCCTTTGTCTTGTTTCTCTGTATCCCACACCATCTGGAATTTGTCTTTCTCCTTTTGACTTATTTTGCTTAGCATAACCCCCTTCAACTCCAAGCATGTTGTCACAAATGGCAAGAGTTTATCTTTTGTAAAAGCCAAGTAGTATCCCATCATATATTCCATCTTCCTGACCTACTCATCTGTTTTGAAGCATGTAACTTGTTTACATAACATGGTTATTGTAAATAGTGTTGCAATAAACATAGGAGTGCATATTTTCCCTTGAATTAGTGTTTTTGTATTTATACATCAAACATTGGTGAGTATATAGAGAAAAAGGAACACTCTTACATTATTGGTTGTAATGCAGACTGAACCAGCCCCTATGGCAAACAGTATAGAGGTGTCTCAAAATATTAAAAATGGATCTGCCATATGACCCAGAAATTCCACTTGTAGTTATGGGCCATTTTTGCTGGAGAGAGGTGGTACTTGTTGTGGTTTTGATTTATATTTTCCTGAGAATAAATGGTGATGAGAAATTTTTTTCATGTGCCTATTGGACCTCTGTATGTCATCTCTGTAGAAGTGTCTATTTAGCTCTTCTGCCCTTTTTTTTTTTTTTTGACTAAGTTTTTGAGTGGCATAAGTTGCATTTAGATCATGTCAGATATATGGTGTGCAAATATCTTCTCCCACTCAATAAGGGGTCTTTTGTTTTAGTAACAGATTCTTTCATTGTGCAGAAGCATTTTAGTTTGATCTAGTCCTAATTGTTTATGTTTTCTCTTGCTTTCCTTGTTGTTGGAGACAAATTCACAAAGGCATCTCTGAAGTCTGTGTTATGAAGTGTCTTGCCTATGTATTCTTCTTGGTCTTATATCCAAGTCTTTTATCTATTTTGATTTGATTTTTGTTGATGGTATGAGTAGTCTAGTTTCATTCTTTTGTATGCCACTGACCAGTTTTCTCAACACCATTAATTGAAGAGACTTTCTGTACTCTGGTGTATACTCATGTTTCATTTGTCATAGATTAAGTGTCAATATATGCATCAAATATGCCAGGACTCAATCCTAGTGGACAATAGCATGTAATATCAACCAGAAAGTCTGCCTTCAGTCCTATACTCTACTGTTGTTGGATAGACCTTAATAACAAATGACAACAAGCTTAAGACCTAATGTGTTCAATTTTATTTTAGAACTATTTTATCAATGGGCAGCAAAATACCTTTAAATGACTTTATATGTTATCTCAATAACCTTGGTCTAAGGTGAGAAGTGTGATTTTCCTGAAAATACACACACACACAAATACACATGTGGGCGTGTGTATATTTATTTATTTATTTATTTGAGTGGTATATCACACTGTATATATTGTTCTTTTAAACATTATATTGTGTATATCCCTGTCTCTTGTTACATTTTAAAGCTGGAAATCTATTTTATCTGACATAAATTTGGCTGTACCTCTCTCTTATTGGGTCACCTTTTCTTGCAACCCAAGATTGCTTCTCCACCCTTAAATCTGAGGCTGTATTTATCTTTGAAGTTCAGGTGTGTTTCCTGAAGAGACCACCATGTTGGATTTCCTAATCCAACCAGACACTCTGTGCCTCTTTATTGGTGAATTTAGTCTGTTTACATTTAGAGTGATTACTGACATATGAAAGTCAACTGTTACCATTTTTGTTGTTAATTTTGTGGTTCTTTTTCTTTGTTCAAGTCCTTGTGTATGTTTTTCTCTGAAATTCGATTTAAGAACTTCTTCCAACATTGTTTGCAGGGGGTATGTCTAGTATTTGCTAACTCCATCAGCTTTTGTTTGTCTGACAAGGCCTTTATTTTCCCCTAATATCCGAAGAAGAGCCTTGGAAGATAGAGTATTCTTGACTGGAAATTCTTAATCTTTAAATATTTTGATAATGTCAGTTCATTCTCTCCTTGCCTATAGTGTTTCTTAAGAAAAATCAGATGTTAGCCTGATTGCATTCCTTAATAAGTTAGCTGCTTCTTTCCCCTAGCCAGTTTCAGTATTATTTCTTTGTTTTGAACTGTGGGAAGTTTCACTATTGTGTGTCTTGGTGTAGGTCTCAATATATTTAGGTAAGCAGATGGTCTTTTAGCTTCGTGGGTTTGTATATTAAGTTCTTTATCCAGCTTTGGACAATCATTCTCTGTTATTTCTTTCAATAATTTCTCTATTTCCTTCTCTCTCGTTTCTCCTTTTGGGATCTACCATTTTTATACTGTATTTCCTATCAAAGTTGGATAATTCTAAAAATGTTTCATTTTTTTTTCCCCATTCAAAATTCTCTTTCTATTCCAGTTGGATTTTTGTGCATTATTGTCTTTGAGGTCACTCAATCTCCTATTTGGTCTATTTTACTTCCATAGCTTTCTCTAGGTATTTTATCTTCTCTATTGATCTTTTTACATCCGGTGTCTCTGTTGTTTCCTTATTTAAAGCTTCAATTTCCATCTTCTGTTCATTAACTTCTTTTCCTAAGGGCATTCATTTGTGTTTTTTAAAATTTCCTTGTATATCTTTGATCAGTTTATCTGTGTTTTTCCATTTCTTTTAATTTCTTTATAGTTTTGAACTCTTTATAGGAATAAAAGACCTCACATGAGTCTTTGGTTGAGTTCTGGAGGTTTGTTCTCTCTCAGTGGTGCTGTATCCCCCTGAGGACTCAAGTTGCCATTTATTGTGTATTTCTCTTCATTTCAGCTTTGTCTAAATATTAAGTGTGCAGAACTTCCACTTTTCCAGTAGATGGTGCTGTATGTAAGGAAGAAGGACTCTTTAGCAGGCTCTTCCTAGGGTGGGAAGGGTGGGGGGGGGGTTCCTTTGCTAGTGAACATTATGTCTTTGCACATAGATCATGCCTGTGTTACTGCTGATAGCCCTCCTTTCTCTGTAGTTTGCAGGCTGGGCTTTCCATGTAGCTAGCTGGTACTTTCATTCTCTCTTTCACTGTATCTGTTTGATCCTTGTGTTTGCCTAACTCATAGGGAAATGGGGATGGAGGGAGCTTTACCTTTCTTAGTGGGAGGCTTGTCTATGTGGCTCATTCCAGGACTCTCACAAATGTCCCCATAGTTAGATCCGCATCAGGCTGCTTTGCACCTCCTCCCTGCCAAGGGTAATTCACAGTTTCCCCCTTGGCTAACACCTCTCCTTACTAATCCTTTGTTGTCCACAGTTGCTGTCAGCATTGGTCTCTGATATTCAGGAGGTGTTCTGGTTTTTCCCTGAGTTCAGTGCTTGTGAGAGTAACACTAGTTTAGTCTTCTGGGAGCAAAGCAGGGAATTTCCTCTGATCCCATATTTCTCCTATCTCTACCTTAGTCTTGAAATTTTATCTATTTTTCATTTTTCTAAAAATATTTTGCTTTTATTAAATTTGATATGCATTACCTTAAAAAGTCCAAACCATATAGAAAAGTACAAAAAGAAAAACTACTCAAGATCTTATAATGTCAATATTTTGGTAAGCATGTTTTGAGACATTTCTATAAAAAACAGGTGTCTGTATGTGTGAATTGGTCAGGCTTTTATGCTGCCAGCCTCTGTGGCTATCACCTTGATTGGCCTTGATTGTGCTAATGCAGGATGCACTTGGGAGCAAGGGCTTGGGGCACATGTGCCTGATTGTGGACACTGTAGTGTGCTGTGGGCATGTGTAAATGTGCACAACTGAGCCCGGAGGCTGAGGCTATAAAGAAGGCATCACTCAGAGACAGAGAGTGGCTATGATGGAAAGGCTACAAGAGGATGAGTGATGGCTGCCAGAGGAAGAGACCTAGAGAATGTCAGAGAAAGCCCTTTGAAGACAGTGTATAAAGATTCACAGGAGGCCCAAGTTCTGTCTCCCTGTTGGCTTGTTTCCCCTGTGTGCTATTAAAAAACCAGTAGGGGTGCCTCCCTAGTGGCACAAGGGGTTAAGATGCAGCCTGTGAAGCTGTCCACAGTCTCTGCAGCACGAGTTCGATCCCTGGCCCTCCAGGGAACAGCCCACATGGCGCGGCAGACCTCTCCTGACTTGCCCACGGCTCTCCTCAGCAGTGTGTTTCAGTAACTCCCCCTGTTTTGCTGCCCACTCTGTCTCTGGTGAAGCCTCTCACCCCTCCCCAACCACCGCACCTCTGCCTGTACCCCAGCTCTTGTATGAATAAATAAATCTTTTTAAAAAAACCTACAAAATCCTGTGGGGATGATGCTAACGGCTCCACGGTTCTCTTTTAAGCTGCCAGAACCAATGGTGAACCTACCCAGCCTGGGATAGTTGCAAAACAGTATGCAATATTAGATAAATGGATTCATATCTGTTTATCAGTCTTGAAATTTTTTTTTTTTTTTAAATATTAAATTTTATTTTTATATTCCCCCATACAATTGCAAACGCCCCATTCTGACCCCAATCCTTCCCCTCCCACCCCCCACCCCCCAAAAAGTGTCTCTGGTTCATAGTTTTTTGTTGATTTTGATTTTCACTTTCTTATATTCATTTTCCTGGTCCCTTATTTAAGTTTTCTAGATTCCTGCTATGAGTGAGACCATCCGGTATTTTTCTTTTTCTTTTTGGCTTATTTCGCTGAGCATGATCCCTTCCAGTGCCATCCATGTTGCTGCAAATTGCATGTGTTTATCTTTTTTGAATGCTGAGTAATATTCCATGGTATATATGTACCACATCTTCTTGATCCAGTCATCTATTTTTGGGCATTTGGGTTGTTTCCAAAGCTTAGCTATTGTAAACAGTGCTGCTATAAACATAGGAGTGCAGGTGCTCTTTGGAATTGATGTTTCTGTGTCCTTTGGGTAAATACCTAGGAGTGGAATTGCTGGATCATATGGAAGCTCTATGTTTAGTAGGTCCAGAAATCTCCACACAGCTCTCCATAGTGGTTGGACCAGTTTGCACTCCCACCAACAGTGCACAAGAGTTCCTTTTTCTCCACATCCTCGCCAACATTTGTTGTTGCTAGTTTTTTTAATATGTGCCATTCTCACTGGTGTAAGATGGTATCTCATGGTAGTTTTGATTTGCATTTCCCTGATGACAAGTGATGTTGAACATTTTTTCATATGTCTGTTGGCCATTTGCATTTCCTCTTCAGAGAAGTTTCTTTTTAGCTCTTCTGCCCATTTTTTGACTGGATTATTTTCTTTGTTGTTGCTGAGTCTCATCAGCTCTTTGCAGATTTTTGTGATCAGTCCTTTATCATTAGTGTTGGGTGCAAAAATGTTCTCCCAGTTGGTGGGGTTTCTCTTTGTTTTTGTTATTGTCTCTTTTGCTGTGCAGAAGCTCTTTAATTTGATGTAGTCCCAGCTGTTTATCTTTCTCTTCACTATCACTGCTTTGGGTGATGTGTCTGTAAAGATGTCTTTGATGTGCAAATCCCGTAGTGTTTCGCCTATAGTTCCTTCTATGTATTTTATGGTTTCAGGTCTTATGTCTAGTTCTTTAATCCATTTTGAGTTGATTTTTGTGTATGGTGTGAGGTAGTGGTCAAGCTTCATTCTTTTGCATGTAGCGACCCAGTTTTCCCAGCACCATTTATTGAACAAACTTTCTTTGCTCCAATGCATAGTCTTTGCTCCTTTGTCAAAGATTAGTTGACCATAAATCTGTGGGTTTATTTCTGGATTTTCTATTCGATTCCATTGGTCTGTATGTCTGTTCTTGTTCCAATACCATGCAGTTTTGATGATTATGGCTTTGTAGTATAGTTTGAAGTCTGGGAGTGTGATGCCTCCATTTCCTTCTTTTTTTTCAGTAGAGCTTTGGCTATTCGGGTTTTTGGTGATTCCATATGAATTTCATCAATAATTGTTGTATTTCTTTGAAGAATGCCATTGAGATTTTGATTGAATAGCATTGAATCTGTATATTGCTTTTGGTAGGATGGCCATTTTAATAATGTTTATTCTTCCAATCCATGAGCAGGGATGTCTTTCCATTTCTTTGTGTCTTCTTCTATTTCTTTTAACAGTGTTTTATAGTTTTCTTTGTATAGGTCCTTTACCTCTTTTGTTAGATTTATTCCCAAATATTTGATTTTTTTTGTTTCAATAATAAAAGGGATGGTTTTTTTTGATTTCTTCTCTTCAGATTTATTGTTTGTGTATAGGAAGGCTACTGACTTTTGCGTGTTGATTTTGTATCCTGCCACTTTACTGAATTGATTGATGAGTTGAATTAGTTTTTCTGTGGAGATTTTGGGGTTCTCTATGTATATTATCATATCATCTGCAAATAGTGATAGTTTGACTTCTTCTTTTCCTATTTGGATTCCTTGGATGTCTTTCTCTTGTCTTATTGCTCTGGCTAGGACTTCCAGTATTATATTGAAAAGCAGTGGTGAGAGTGGACATCCTTGTCTTGTTCCAGATCTTAATGGAATTGCTTTCAGCTTTTCACCATTGAGAATGATACTGGCTGTTGGCTTGTCATAAATGGCCTTTATGATGTTGAGGTATGTTCCTTGTATCCAAGAATTTCAAGGGCTTTTATCATGAATGGGTGTTGCACTTTGTCGAAAGCTTTCTCAGCATCTATTGATATTATCATATGGTTTTTATATTTCTTTTTGTTGATGTGTTGGATAACGTTGATTGATTTTCGGATGTTAAACCATCCTTGTGCCCTGGAATGAATCCAACTTGGTCGTGGTGAATTATCTTATGGATACATTGTTGGATTCTGATAGCTAAAATTTTATTGAGGATTTTTGCATCAGTGTTCATTAGGGAGATTGGCCTATAGTTTTCCTTTTTTGTGTTGTCCTTATTCGGTTTTGGTATTAGTGTAATATTGGCTTCATAGAACGTGTTTGGTATTGTCCCTTCCTTCTCAATTTTTTGGAAGAGTTTGTGAAGGATAGGCACTAATTCGTCTCTGAATGTTTGGTAGAATTCATTTGTAAATCCATCAGGTCCTGGGCTTTTGTTTTTGGGAGGTTTTTAATTACCATTTCAATTTCGCTGCTTGTAATTGGTCTGTTTAGGTGTTCTATTTCTTCTTTATCTAGCTTTGGGTGATTGTAGAGTTGTAGGAATTTGTCCATCTCCTCTAGATTGTTGAACTTGTTTCCATATAACTGTTCATAGTAGTTACTGATTATTCTTTTGATTTCTGCTGTGTCCGTTGTGATTTCTCCTCTTTCATTTATGATTCTGTGTATTTGTGCTTTCCTCCCTTTTTCCTTTGTGAGCCTGGCTAGGGGTTTGTCTATTTTATTGATTTTTTCAAAGAACCAGCTCTTGGTTTCATTGATCTTTTGGATTGTTTTTTAGTTTCAATTTCATTTATTTCTGCTTTGGTTTTTATTATTTCTTTTCTTCTACTGGTTCTGGGGTTTTTTTGTTGTTCTTTTTCTAGATCTTTGAGCTTCGAGATTAGGTTGTTTCTTTGAGTTCTTTCTTGTTTTTTGATGTGAGCTTCTATTGCTATATATTTTCCTCTTATTACTGCTTTTGCTGCATCCCATACATTTAGGATATTGGTGTCCTCCTTGTCATTCAATTCAAAGAATTTTTTAATTTCTTCTTTGATCTCCTCGTTAGTCCAGTGGTCTTCCAGTAGTGTGGCTTTTAATCTCCATGAGGTAGGATAGTTCCTTGCCTTCTTTTTATGATTTATTTCTAGTTTGATGCCTTCGTGGTCAGAAAAGATGGTTGGTATGATTTCAATCTTGGTGTATCTGTTGATGTTTGTCTTGTGCCCCAGTATGTGATCGATCCTGGAGAATGATCCGTGTGCGCTTGAGAAAAATGTGTACTCCGTTTTTTTTGGGTTTAGTGTTCTATAGATGTCTGTTAAGCCCAAATGCTCTAGGTCCTTATTTAGAGCTTTAGTTTCTTTACTTATTTTTTGTCTTGTTGATCTATCCATTGTTGATAGTGGTGTGTTGAAGTCTCCCACTACATATGTGTTTTCTCTGATGTCTGTTTCAGAGAGGACAACAGTTGTCTGATATATTTTGGTGCTCTTTCGTTTGGTGAGTATATGTTAATGAGTGTTATTTCTCTTGAAAAAGTTGCCCCTTAATCATAATGTAGTGACCATTGGGGTCTCTTTTTTTTTTTTGAGTTTGAAGTCTGTTTTATCTGATATAAGTATAGCTGTTTCCGCTTTCTTTTTTGGCCCATTTGCTTGTAGGATTGTTTTCCATCCTTTGACTTTGAGCCTATTTTTTATCTTTTGTAGCTAAATGTGTTTCCTGGAGACAGCAAAAGGTTGGGTGTTTCTTAATCCAGGCTGCAACTCTGTGTCTTTTATTGAAGAGTTTAGTCCATTTACATTTAGAGTTATATTGATATGTTAGCATCTGTATTTGCCATTATGTTTGTCTTTCCTTTGATTTATTATTTATTCTTTTAATAACTTTTTTTTTTTTTGTGGTCTTCTTTCGTTGTTATTCGTCCCTCTGAGGTTCTGGCTTTAGGATTCCTTGTAGTATTTTTGGAGTGGGGGTTTAGTCGCAATGAAATTCCGGAGTTTCTCTTTGTCTGGGAAGGTCCATATTCTTTCTTCATGGAGGAAGAGAGCTTTGCGGGATAGAGTATTCTTGGTTGGCATCTGTTTCTTGGAGTCTGTTGACTATGTCCCTCCACTCTCTCCTTGCCGTAGTGTTTTTTCAGAGAAGTCTGATGTCAGCCTGATTGGTTTCCTTTGAATGTTATCTGTTTCTTCCCTCTTGTCAGCTTCATTATTTTTCCTTGTCCTGGATTCTTGGGAGCTTTACTATTATTGTCTTGCTGTGTTTTTCCTTTCGTCGTGGTTTGGTGTTCTTCTTGCTTCTTGTATATCAATTTCAGCCTTCTTCTCATTTGGGAAGTTCTCTTCAATTATATCCATGAATATTTTCTCTGTTCCTACATCTCTCTCCTCTCCTTCTGGAATTCCTATAACTCTTATATTTCCTTTCCTCATGGAGTCAGATAGTTCCCGAAGTCTTTCTTCATTCTTTTTCCTTCGTACTTCTCTTTCCTTTTCTGTTTTGGTTCTTTTTATTTCTGTGTCTTCAAGATTACTTATTCGTTCTTCCATTTCATCTATTCTGCTTTCATTGCTTTTCCCAGAGTTCTTTAGTTCCTCCATTAATTCTTTGATCTCCTGCATTTCTCTTACTTCCCTCTTTAGGGACTCAATTTCCTTCTTCTGATCTATCACTTTTTTAATCATGGCAATTTTAAATTCTCTTTCTGGAAGGCTCAGAAGTTCTTCCAAGTTGCTGTCGTTGCAATCTGGGGAGTGGTTTCTTTTTGTGGTGTGCTTCTTTCCTGAGGAGTTTTTAGGTTGCGTGTGGTTCTTCTACTCCCTACTGTCTGTTTTCTAATTTGTCGTATGCGTTGGGACACTGTGTTGCTCGGACTGACTGACATCTTGGGTGAACTTCTCCGCTCCCCTCTGGCTCTTCCAGGAGCCATCTCTGTCTTCTGGGGGAGCTTTCTGCTGGTTTTAGGCAGTTTTTACTGAAGAAATGTCCCTGTTCTCAAATGGCGAAGCGGGATGCAGTCCCTGCGCCTCCGGTTTCAGGCACACTCTTCTGCGCCCCCGGTCTGCCCCGGACGGGTGCCTCTCCCTGTGGGCTCAGACTGCTGGTCGGAAGGGGCCTGGTGGAATAACTTCCCGGCTGGCCACTGGGTCCTCCAGAACCTTCTGCCCTTTTCAAGCAGTCTTAAGAAATGTCCTGTTTTGGGTGTTAGTGACTTTTTTTTCCTGGTCGCTAGGTGGCGCCAGAGATCTCTCCTATTGTCCTTGGGGGCTGTTTTTCGCCTCCCCCCCCGTGGGACAGAGAACAGAGCGGGAATGGTAGGGTACACCTCAACAGCTTTGGGGTGCTGTGTCTGCCTTGTGCCCCCACCGTCGTGGAGAAACCACGCCCCCGAATTTTCGTGCCCTGGGTCTCAGTTCAAAGCCCTCAGTTCCAGGACGCGGGCTGTAGCCCAGTTCAGTGGCGCGGGAATGGCGCCTTTTGCACCCGCTCCCGTGCCTGGGCGCCTGTGTTCCTGCTCACTCAGGGAGGGACCTTCACCTCAGTGAGGGACCTCGCGCGTCTCCCCGCAAGCCTAGGTCGCAGGCGCGGGGACCTGGGCAGCCGCGATCCAGGTCTGCACTTGCTTTCAAGCGCGCAAGCGCGCCGCTTTTCCCGCGCAGCCTTACCGGCAGCCCGGGCTGTGTGCGCGCTCCCGGGGTCTTTGTTTCTTCTCTAATGGCGCCCGGAGCGTTCGCTCACCGCCGCGGCGGATCCTGCAGGTTCGCCTCAGCTCCCGTTCACGGGGTGTGGTGGCTGCAATAGTTCCTTTCCGCTCACAGTCCCACTTGCTGCGTCGTTTTGTTCTTGTGGGCCGTTTGGTTTGTTGTTCCTCTCTGCCAGTCGGAGAGTGCCGCCTCTGTGGGGGAGGGGAGCAGGGTTCTGCGCTTCCCTCCCTTCTAGTCCTCTTTTATGGCCACTTTCTTCTTCGGGGCAGTCGCTGCGTCACCCGTATCTTCCGTGTCCGGTTCTCACTGGGACCTGCCGCTTTTCCTCCTATTCACTTTTTTTAATGGAGATCTTACTCGCAGCGTCCCTCCGCCGCCATGTTGCTCCGCCCCCCCT